>NW_006921625.1:11793040-11818117 GCF_000298275.1 Orycteropus afer afer | reverse complement strand
AACTCAGCTAAGATTTAGGAGAAGAGAGTTCTGAGCAAAGGCACCAACAAGTGCCTTGAGAGGGGAGTGCCCTTGGGGGTGGCGGAATATTCAGGAGGCCAGGGTGGGGAGGCAGAGGGGCTGAAGAGAGAGTAACAGGGGATGAGATAGGAACTGGTAGGGAGCCAGGTCAGGCAGGGCCTTTCAGGCCCCGGTGAGGACTTGGCCTTGTGCTTGGAGGGAGAGTGGAACCCTCCAGAGGCCTTTGGGCAGAGGGGTGGCAGGAGACCCAGTGATCGAGTGCAGAGATTGTGAAATCCAGCTTCAGTTCAAGCCCAGATCTGCTACTTGCTAACTGCACAACTGTGGGCACTTGATGTCTTTTTGCCTCCATTGAATCTATGAAATGGGGGTAGTCTTTGTTTTGAAAATGCAAGTTTGTTTCAATGTGAGTGATGAATTTAGGGAAGAATTTGAGTGCAATGCCCACTGTATGCTTGGCTACGCTCAGTTTCATCTACAAAAGCATGAGGTAAACATGGAGAAGCGCCCTCAGCTGAATGGCACCCTGGAGGAACAGACAAGAGGCACACAGGCACACCCCCAGACCTCCTCCAGCTGCCTGAACCCCCAGCACGGGCGTGGACCACACCTACCTACATCGAGTGCTACCTTTGCAGTTCACCCTACTTCCAACACTGACCAATAACTACAAGCCACAACCCTCCTGACACCCTCTTCCACAAGCAAGCGTCATACATTTCCAAGTCAAGCGCCATATTTATTGTTATTGTTGTTGGGAGCTGTGGAGTCAATTCTTGCTCCTAGTGCCCCCATGGGACAGAGTAGAACTGCCCCCTATTGTTTTCTAGGCCATAACCTTTACAGGTGCAGATGGCAAGGTCTTTCCTCCATGGAGCCGCTGGGTGGGTTTGACGCCAATCCTTCAGCTAGCCGCTGAGTGCTTAACTGTTTTGCTACTAGAGTTCCTCTATTTGTGTCTTTCTTAAGCATCTAAAGAAACTGTGCTATCATTTCCATTAGGTTTCTGTCTCTTTTTTTTAATGTGTCACTGATGAAGTTTTTGAGTGTTGTACCCCTAACCCCCTTTTCCCCCAAACCCTATAGTTTTGTATTTGGGGGCAATTTTGTTTAAAACGGTGCTTTTTGGGAATGCATGTGTTGCACCCCAGGCGACCTGACTACAGTAGCCACCTATGGCAGAATTGTGAACATGAAGGTAGCTAGCTCGTAAGGCAATGGCACATCTAGCTAACACACAATCACCGCTCTAACTGCAGGCCATCTGTATTGTGACTGTCATTACCTTCTCAGTGATACACCTTTAAAAGGGCCACTCTTGGGGCTGTGTTGAGAATAGACAGTAAAGGGGTAAGAGTTGAAACTGAGAGACCACTTAGGGAGCCATTGAAAAAAACCACGTGGGTGCCAGTAGCGGCTTGGACTAGGGTACCAAACCAAACTCACTGCTGTGGAGTCAGATCCGACTCATAGAGGCCCCTCCTTGGGTTTCTGAGGCGGTCTCTCTACAGAAGTAGATTGCCCAATCTTCCTTCCAAGGAGGGCTGGTGGGTTTGAACCGCCAGCCTTCTGGTTAGCAGTCAAATGCCTGAGGCCCTATGCCATCAAAGCTCCCTGGACTAGGGTGGTAACAGGGAAAGTGGAGAGATGGGATTGGATTCTGTTTGGAAGGTGTACCGGCTAAATGTGCTGATGGCTGGGTGTAGGACGTGACAGAGTTTGGCTAATAATTTTGGCCAAGCTGGGGGAAGGCTATGGAAAGAGTAGGCTTCAGGAGGGATCAAGATCACTCTTCTGGACCTGTGCATGCCCACTGCTCGTGCAAGGGGCGATGACAAGAGGACAGCCATGTCCTTCATCCCCTCCGTTCTGTCCCTGCCTTGGGATCTCCCTCAGTCTGATTTTCTTTCTCCCAGCACTCATCGACGTTTTTATACTGCATTGTTTCCTAGACTCCAAGCTCCAGGTTTCATTCACCAGCTTACCCCTGGAGCACACAGTAAGTACTCAATAAATATTTTCTAAAATAAATGAATCCATGTGTGGATGGTGAGGCACCACCTCTCTTAACAGAGCAGCCACACATACACACCCAAGGATGGCCATGCTCCATCAATGGGCGTGCCCACCAGCAATCAAGTAGCAAGGCCAAGGGTTGGGGAAGGAGCCTGGGCAGATCCAATATCCTTCAGTGGGGAGGTGATGGGTTGTTGAGTGAAATTCTTCTTGCTTGACATTTGGTGTCCTAGATCCCAGAGAGTAATGCCTGTGTGAACCAAACAGCCCTGCTGAGAACCATCACTGCAACATCTTACCATGCTGGCTGCCACCATTTCTACTGAAATGCCCCAACAGTCTGAAAAAGAGATACAATCACCACTAGCAAAGCACTGAGCCTTCCTGTGCACAAATCCTGTGGCTTTTACTAATCAAAGTACTGCACTTAGAAAGGTGGGATGAGATAACTCATGATAGGGTGACCAACCATCCCCGCTTGTCTGAGACTGACCTGGTGGTGTTAACATCCCAGGAAAACCCTCAGTCCCAAGCAAACGGGGTGGGTGGTCCCCCTAGAAGGCAACCTGAACCTGGAAAGGTGCTTGCACATTCCACAGGCCTAGTGTGACAGAGAACTAATAGGCCCTGCCTGCGTAGCTCACTGTGGGTTGCTGTTGAGTCAATTCTGACTCATGACGACCCCATGCACCACAGACTAGAACTGCTCCAGGGGGTTTTCTTGGCTGTGACCCTTATGGAAATAGATCACCAGGCTTTTCTTCTGTGGTGTCTCTAAGTAGATCTGAACCGCCAACCTTTAGGTTGGTGACTGTTGTCAGTTGCCATTGAATCAGTTCTGCCTCATGGTGACTCCATGTACAGAGTAGAACTACTCCATTGGGTTTTCAAGGCTAGGTGACCTTTCAGTTCATCAGGCTTGTCTTCCAAGGTACCTCTAGGTGGTTTCAAACTGCCAACCTTTTGGTTAGTAGTCAAGTGTTTAACTTCTTGCACCACCCAAGGACTCCATCCTATTGTAGATTAGGGAATCAAAACCCAGAAGGCATCTGACTATTCCATGGTCAACTACTGAAGTTTTGTCAATGAAATCGTCAACTTCCACAGTCAGTATGTTTTGCAATATCCTCCGGCCTCCTTAAGGAATCTGTTCCCTGTGGTCTTACTCTTGGCTGTTTCTAGGAGGCAGAAGAACCTAGCAAAGGGCAGGAATTGCACAATGAGATGATAAGGGACCCTGTGGTCTTCAACCCATGGCTTTGTTAAATCAACTGTAAAGCCATACACGAGTATGACAAAGCCAATCTGGAAAAATAAGACATAAGCAAATTACCAACATTTCAGGGGCTTTGCTTTTGCTCTAAGACATAAATAAACACCTAGGTCCTATTTCCTTCTTGCTGAATAGATTTCAAGGAGCCCTGATGGCGCAGTGGTTAAGTGCTTGGCTGCTAACCAAAAGGCTGGCAGTTCAAACACCACAAAACAGCAGGAGATCTGGCCCCTTAAAGATTACAGCCTAGAAAACCTACCTACACTATGGAACTTAACAACAACTAATAGAATGAACACTGAGAGGTTGAAGAAAGTAAGAAAAAATGAGCAATTATAGTTGATTGCAATTTAATTAAGAGGCAGGATCAGGGAATAAAGGCCCCGTCCCTGACTCCCTGCACGTCTGCCTATTAGGTTACCTTTAACTCGGTGATCAAAATGCATACTGGAGGCCTGGGTGCGGCTACATGAAAGCCTGTGGAGGGATCTCACAGTTGGCCGCACTCCAGAGAACAAGGAGGGCCTTTCATGTGGGGGTGCTGGGGTCCAGGGAGCTCAGTGAGACTTGGGGGCTTTGCTGTTCCAAAGCAAGTCTTCATACCACAGCCACTCAGGTGGAAAGGGGCACTGGCTTGTCCCTGCTCTGCCCCACCTCAGGTCACAGATGAATAGAACCCGATTGAGAAGGGAGTTAGCATCAGTGATGTGGGGAGGAGGGTGTCCTGTTTGCAGACAAGGCTGGAGTCAGGGAGGCTGTGGGGCTCCCGGGCGGTTAGTGGATAGCGACAAAGACAACACAACATTGTTAGGAACAGTCAGCCTCTCCGGGCATGAGGAGGCTGGGAGGCTAGTGCAGGCCACGCAGGTGTGGATGGGAAGGATGTCTCAGGCTGCTCTTAGAAGCATTGACTTCCAAGTATAAAGGTTAGCTTTTAGTGACACCCACACACTTGTTTTGGGGTCCCATTTTATTTCCCACTGTACACAATCCCAAAACGCAGGCTGTCAGTTATTGAGTGCCCGTGGGGGTAATGGTCAACACGATGGTCAATAGCAGAGGTTTTGGAGGCAGACCCCATGCCAGCACATAGTAGATGCTCATGTAAGCAGCTATAATTAATAATATAGACAGATTGAGATCACAGCCACACACAGTAGGTGATCAGCTAAGAGTAGCTACTCTTTTTATCATCTCATAGCAACACTGTAGGACATAGTAGAACTGCCCCATAGGGTTTCCAAGGCTGTAATCTTTATGGAAGCACAATGCCTCATCTTTCTTCCATGGAGTGACTCGTGGGTTTGAATTGCTAACCTTTGGGTTAGTAGCTGAGGGCTCAACCACTGCACCACTAGGGCTTGGAATTGACTTGGTGGAACAGATTTCATTACTGTTTGTTTGTTTGCTCTTATTTGTGTGTGACTGTGTCAGAGGTGTGTCAGAGTAAACTGTGCACTGGAGGGTTTTCAATGACTGATTTTTCAGAAGTAGATCATCCCTGGGTGGTGCAAATAGTTAACTCATTCAGCTGTTAGCCTAGAGTTTGGAGGTTCGAGTGCACCCATGGGCACCTCAGAAGAAAGACCTGGTGATCTGCTGAAAGATGGAGCAGCCTTTTGCAGCTCCTTGGATAGCTTCCAGTGCCACTGCTACAGAGGAAGAGAGAAGCCTGGAAGATCACATGGAACATTTTTAAGGACCATTCCTGAAAGTAGCTTGCATCACTTTGTCCACATTTCATTGGCCAGAACTCAGGGAGAGAAGCTCTGGGGCTTGGAGCTAAAGCCATTTACCAACGAGACTGGAAGCATATCATATGCATAGTAAGTCATCAGTAAGTGTTTATTTGATAATAAATTCAGATTAATTGGGAAAATTGTATCAGTCAAAATGCTTGGGCTAAACTTCTTCAATTATCAAGATACTAATTAAAATATCTTAGACACTGTAGAATAAAATTTTACACTAAGTCTAAAGTTGGATAAAATGCCATGTTAAACACAAGCAATTCATCACCAATTGAACCTCAGCATGATTGTCTTCTCCTTTTCTATCCTATTTTCATACATGGTCCTTTCCTGCCTCCTCTTCCCCCAATGAATTATCCCTCCTCCCCCTGTGAAGGCAGAAAAAAAAAGTGAGGAATAATTTTTCTAATTCTAATTAACAGGGTTTCCTATTAGCGGGAGATACAAATTAAACAATATTATCAGAGGGAATCTCTAATAACCCAAAAGGTTTGGAGTCCCTAATCAAGAGTGGAAGTATCACCTATAAAACTTCCACAGGAATGAACTATTCCAGAGAAATACGGTAGATAAAACTCAGAGGTGTGGGTTCCCTGATTAATGACAAAGAAACCTTTTTTTTTAATAATCCTAAAAAGTGACAGAGGACAGTAGAAGAGGAAACCATGAAGGAGACTGAGAAGAAACCTACAGAAAGAAACACAAGGAGACGACCCCAAGAGGCTGTTCTCATGAGCCCGAGGAGCGTTCTAGAAGGCAATGGCTGGGAGCTTCCAATGAAGCAGACACCTCCGCCAGGGGAAGGACTGGAAAGAGAACTTGGCAATCAGAAGGTCACGGTGCCCTCCCCCAGAGCACTCTCACTGATGTGAGGACAGATGCCAGGTCACAGCCTGGGAGGGGTGCAGAGAAATGAGGTTGGGGAGATAGCATGTGGAGTCTATCTTGTGGAGAATTGTATGGTGAAGGGAATGAGAAGGTGCAGAAGTTGTTCTGGTTGTCAGTTGTTACATGTGAGTTTGTTGTTGGATTGTTTAGGAGGAGAATGAGCTTTGTAGAGAGACTAGAGGGAAACAGTAAGTGGAGCAGTAACAAACAAACAAGGAAGAGAGGGCATAACTCCTGACCTTGAGTTTCGAACACTGGTCTCCACTGAGCGAGCCGAGACTTTGGTCTTTAGGACTGGACAAAACAAAATGCCATTACTCTGCTGTCAAGCCCAGCTCTGCTGTTTTCATGCAACGTGGGTTTCTAATATGGGTTCAAAAAACAAAAACCCATTGCCATCAAGTCAATTCCAACTCAGAGAAACCCTCAGAACAGTGTAGAAGTGCCCCATAGGGCTTCCAGGGTATAATTTTTATGGAAGCAGATTGTCACATCTTTCTCCTATGGAGCGGCTGCTGGGTTTGAACCCCTGTCTTTTGGTTAGCAGCTGGGCACTGGACTACTGTGCCACTAAGGCTCCTTGTCATTTGGTCAAACCAAAACCAAATCCACTTCCATTGACTCGATTCCAACTCACAGCAACCCTGTAGGATAAAGTAGAACTGCCCCATGGGGTTTCCAAGGCTGTAAATTTTTATGAGAGCAGACTGCCTCGTCTTTCTCCTACGGAGCAGCTGCTGGGTTTGAACCACTGACCTTCTGGTTAGCAGCCCAATGCTTTAACCTCAAGAGCTGCAAGTGGAAGAGTGAGGCTGAATCAGAAAACGTGGCTCCAAGTGCATACACTGACAGTGGGGAGATGACAAGCAGACCCCAGAGCAATGAGCTCTAGGCAGGTGTGTGGATGTTTAATTCCAACTTAACACTCCTGGTAATGAAAGTGAGGCAGAGAAATGCCAAGAAAACACAAAGCATTTACTGTCTGTGCATTTGTGCTGCAATTGTTTAGGTCCTCTTCCAATCAAGCCATAATTGCTGCTGGGAAATTAACACATAAGCGTTTCTCTAAAATCTTACAAACTTTAATTGTACTCACAACCCTGAAAGAGTACCTCGTGACTGAAACAAAACTGAAACTGTTCCCCTGGTGAGGTTTCTCTGCTGTTAGATTCTGTACTGAAAACACACAAGTCAGAGAATTTGAGGTCTGCCATCCATGAACTCTTTGAATCCCTATTTTCAAACACCTATGCAAGTGATAGCACTGCTATGAGTTGAAATGAGCTCAATAGCAATGGGCTTTTGTTTTTTTAAAGGAAGCAAGCAGTCTATGCTTGTACGCCTCCAGAGATAGTGAACTTCGTACTTACTAAGGGAGTCCTTCAAGGAACTGAACCCTGCCTGCCTCCTTATAAGTTCTAAGATCTTCTATCTTTTGGAACTTTACATTCTCAATGTAACTTTTCTTCTGCCTCAAAGGCTTTCAGACACTTGCAACCACACTCTCTGGAGAAGGACTTCAGGCAAGGATGCCATATTGAAAATGGATGTCTTCTGTCGTGTTCTCAGAAAAGTCCCTGAGATGAAGGCAAATGGTGTGCTAAGGTCTCGAGTGAGTCAAGTAAAGGAGTGCAAAAGGCAGGACAAGGAGGAGGAAGCCAAACAAAGGTGAAATTGTTGGCAAAGCTCTACAAAACCTTGAAGAGGAGTAAAGCATCACATTGCCCCACTCTAAGTCAAGATGGCTGCTTTGCAAACTCCCACCTGACGGTCAATGGTCAAGAGCCATCCTAGGCTAAGGAAGGGTGGTTGCAAACTCCCAGGCATCGCAACTCTGTACCAAGGGAAGTCCGCTCAGGAAAAGCCACAGGTGCCCACTATTAGAGGCAGAAACATCTGATGCCTGGAGACAGAAGCACAAAAAAGCTAAAAAGAGATCCAAAGGGATGTCCCTAGAACAGTAACATTGTTAGGTAATATTAGTAAGTGAAAGAGTGCCTGTTGGATAGTGAGGACACCAGCTACTTTCCCTCAGTCAGCAATGAGCAGACAGGCAGCAATGGTCTACCTCCGAGGAAGAGGATGGAGGGACACCTCCCTGGAAATGACCAGCCCAACAGAAAGCACAGAAAGACTGATGGTTTGCAATTCCCAAATGAAACAGCCAAATCAGCCGATAGTGAGTCCACAAATAAACACGCCACACACACAAGCACGCATGCACACGTGTGCACACACATGCACCCATCAGTGCCACACTCTTGAATTAAATAATCAAAAAGCACCATATATGGAAAGAGAGCCTCTAAGCCAGAGATCAACCCAAATAAAAGTTAAAATAAACTTATGGAAAATCAAAGAATTGTTTTATTAAAAAAAAATAATAAAAATTTATTCCTATCCTCAGAAAGGCAAGAGAAATTATTTTACTCGTGAAATAAGAATCAGAAATTATAAATTTAAAAAAACAAAAGTCACAAAAGAACAATAAAAAAAAAATCTTGAAATTAAAAACCAGAGAGCAAACATGAAAGGCTTAAGGAATGATGCAAATGGTTAAGCGCTGGACTAGTAACTGAAAGGCTGGCAGTTCAAATCCACCTGGAGGTACCTTGGAAGTGAGCCCGGCAATCTGCTTCCAACAGCTCCCAGCCTCCAAAATGCCATGGAGCAGTTTAACTCTGTGCATACGGAGTGGCCAAGCGTCAGAATTAACTCAACAACAACTATAGTTTACTTTTGGTCTAGAGCAATCTAGATATGATATCTGCTATGTAGAAATTAAAGATTTAATACAAAGTTTGAAAGACAAAGTTGAGGAAATCTCCTGGTATGTGGAAAAAGAAAACATTAGAGAGAAGTGAAATAAAGAGAAACTGTAATTAGAGCCCATTGTGCAGGAGGTGTTCCAGGAGAGAGGGCTAGGAAAACTAGATGGATAAAATGTTTTTAAACTTCAAACTACAAGATAATGGAGCAAAACTCTCAAAATTCTGAGGGAAGTTGACTTCCTGCCTAGAATTCCATTTCCAGCCAGACCATCAATTGAGTTTGAGGGCAAAATAAAGACATTTTTTAGACACAGGAGTTCTGAAAAATGTACCTCTCATACATCTTTCTCTCAGGAAGATTGAAAGCACGTGCTCCACAAAAAATAGGGGAGTAACAAAGATGGAGGAAGAAACAGGACCCAGGAGGCAGGGGCCCCGATGTGGGAGAAAGGAACTCCCCAGGGAATCTGTAGATTCAGGAGGGATGGGATGATCCTAAACCAAAGGAGATAAGATGGAGAGGCCACCTGTTGAGCTTGAAGACACTGAGAAGAGATTTACACTTCAGTGAAAGGTGAAATGTCTAGAGATATCTTAGTGGGAAGCACTAAAACACCAAACAAGTAAGACATCATCATTGGCTCTAAAGAAACAGCTGTACAAGAAAAGAAGCATCATCATAGTATACTACCTGGCTCGGCTTGAAATATACCACGATGCAAATACTAAACATGGATTACTTCTCAGTGTAAATTACAACATAATGATTGGGGAGGATGTGGAAGAGAGTGGGGGATGCAAGGGAGAAAGGGTATGTGAGAGGCTTCCTCTTGACTTTCCACAATAGAAGGTCAGTAGATGATCTCTAAAACAAAAAAGGAAAAAGTTAAGAAATGAGAAGGTGTATGAATTTCCTATTGTTGCAGTGACAAAATATTTAACACAGATTTATTACCTAACGCTTCTGCAGGTTAGAGGTCTCACACAGCTCTCACTGAGCCAAAATCAAGATGTCAAACAGGGTGGCAGTCCTTTCTGGAGCCTCTAGGGGAGAATCCATTTCCTTGTCCCTTGGGGCTTCTAGAGGCTACCTGAGGAGTCCTAGTAGCTAAGCACTCAACTGCTAACTTAAAGATCGGTGGTTCAAACCTACCGGCTGCTCCACAGGAGAAAGATAGCAGTCTCTCCGTAAAGAGTTAACAGCCTCGGGAATCCCAATGAGGTACTTCTGCTCTGTCCTCTAGGATCACTATAAGTCAGAATCGACTCAATGCCGGGAGTGTGGTTTTGGTTCAGTGTACAGTATCTGGGGTGGAAATGCAAATTCTCAACAGGGGGTTGAAGCAGAATGAACAAGTTTGAACTCCCGATTTCAAGATCAGCTGATTAACATTCCACCCACAACCTAATTCCCCTTTGCTTTATAACCTACAGGTTCCAGGGATGAGGACATGGGTATCTTTGGGGCCCACTGAACTGCCTACCACAGACTGTGGTAGGCATTAGTGGGCATGTGAGAAGAACAGATTGGGGAACCACTTTCCACTCGTTGAATTAGGGAGGCAGGGGGTAAGAGCTGCTGTTTTTCCTTATAACCAACACTGCTAGCTGTTTTTAAGAAACTATGATAATCTATGCTTTGATTACAATAACAATTAAAATTACAAAACAAAACTGCCAAACCAGGAAGTAATTTTAAACAGAGAAGAGACATGGTCAGATTTGTGTCTGACAGAGTTCCCTCTTGAAGCAGTACTGACAACGAGACAGAGTTAGAACCAGACTCTTCCATCAGTGAGAGGCCTGGGGAAATATCTCCATAAGAAAACAAGAGCTGCCTTTACTGATGTCTGGATGGCATGTCAAAGGCCTACACAGGAAATCTAGCAAGCAAAAAGAGAGAACCAAAGATGACATATTGAAAGCCAGCATCCAGAAATTCATACTTCACAAATTGTATGTGAGCTCCATTGTGCAGCCAAACCTGTGTGACTTCCCACTGCTGACCCGAACCTTCTGAGGAAGGGGCCAGGTCTTTATTCTGGCTACGTGGAAACAAGCTGCTGCTAAACCCTGTACAAGCAGCAATGCCCAGCTTCTAACTACAGAGACATCCCTTCAGGTCTCACTGAAGGGCCTAGGCCTGCCATGGGCCTAACAGTGCAGTTTTGTTCTCTTGGCTATTACCTTCAAAATATTTCCCTAATTTAAAATTAATGCAAAGTGCAGCAACAAAACAAGGAAAATTATACCTGAAGAGTTAATGGCCCAATGAAGCAAACACAGACTTCTTTCACTGGCATTTTACATTATTGTATCGTAAAGATAATGCACAGTGATTCATTCAACCAAGAAGGAAATAGTTCAAAGTTAAAATTCTCTCAAGTCAATTCCCAGCATTGACTGTGTGTGGGTGTATACAACAGTACACACAAACAGAAGACATGCCTGTATCAGATGTTCCAATAACAGTTAACACAGGTGAGTGCTTTCAGAGTTTATGAAGGTGACATGGCAATCGTGAGGTAAATGTTGCCATCACCCCTATTGTACAGATGAAAAAAGCAAGGCTCAGAAAGATAACAGAACTTACGAGAGACAATCAACTAGTCATGAGGGAGATGGGGTTTGAACCCAGGGCTCTCTCACCCTCAAATGTGTACTCTTTTCCTCTCCTTCATGCTAACTTTGGAGCCCATAGGAAAAAAGAAAAACAACCCCTTGGCATTGAGTCAATTCTGACCATAGTGGCCCTAGAGGACACAGTAAAACTGCCTTATGGGGTTTCCCAGGCTGTAATCTTTACAGAAGCAGACTGTTATGTCTTCCCATGGAGTGACTAGTGGGTTGAACCACCAGCCTTTTGGTTAGCAGCCTAGTGTTTAACCACTGTGCCACCAGACATCCTTGTCTCTGGGGCAGTGGGACTCAAACCCTGTAATGTGACAGGGTTTGAGAAACACCAAAATAGATGAGCCCAACTTACAAGCCAGGGGCAAAATTACTATCAAGAAACACGCAGACATTGTATGGATGTTACAAAACCACTTCCATGAGCTCACACAGACAGACAAAAGAACAAGAGCTCTCAGAACACAGGGCCTCTCCCCAGTGCTCTCCAACATTGGCTAACACTCATTCCTCCATGTTGCCCCATGGCCGTCCCTGACAAACAACAGCTAGCAAGTGACAGAGACAAAAAGAAATTTTGGGGAGAAAGAGTTATAACATATATATGGAAAAAGATGGTCATTAGTCTGTCTTAGGGACTATCTTAGTCAAGCTTCTCTACAAGAAAAGAACCAGTAAGATATAAACATAAGGGGTCCCTGGGTGACAGAAACTGTTAAGTGCTCAATGACTAACCAAAAGTTTGATGGTTTGAGTCCATATGGAGGAAGCTTGGAAGAAAGACCTGGTGATCTACTTCCACAAGGTCACAACCATTGGAAATTCTACGGAGCACAGTTCTAATCTAATACACATTGGAGTTGCCATGAGTTGGAATTGACTCCATGGCAACTGAGTAAAGAAAGAGAAAGATTGATTGGCTCATGGTATTGTGCAGTCTGGTAAATCCAAATTTTGTACATCAGGCAACAGGCCAGCAATTCCCGCATACTTGTGTCCCAACATCTGTAGGTCAGGTGACAGGATGAGTGAAGAATGAAGGAGTTCTGGTAAAATGTTTATTTATAGTCTGGAGACAGAATACACTTCAAGGAAACCCCCCTGTCTGCTCTAAGCCTTCAGTTGATTTCTTGAGGCTCACCCACATCATGGAGGATTGTCTGCTCTACTTGAGGTCAGCTGATTTAATAACATGTGACTACTTCTTAACAGCATTCAAACTAGCAATTTACCAAACAACTGAGCACTGGAGCCTAGCCAGGTGACATATAAAATTAACCATGACAGGGCCAGGAATGGTCAAGGCTCATCAGTATCCCAGGGTATCGAGGTTTTACATGGTGGCCTAATCCAGGACAGACACATGGAATTATCTGGCAGTACTCAGCAGTATCCATCTGGATCTTGGCTGGAAGCAAAAAATACCAGAAAGATGTTTACTTGTGTTTTATTGACTATGCAAAAGTATTCACTTGTGTGGATCATAACAAATTGTGGATTATATTGAGAAGAATGGGAATTCCAGGACACTTAATTGTGTTCATGAGAAATCTGTACATAGACCAGGAGGCTGCCATTCAAACAGAACAAGGGGATACTGCATGACTTAAGATCAGGAAGGTAGTGCGTCAGGGTTGTATCCTTTCAAGATACTTATTTAATCTGTGTGCTTAACAAATAATCCGAAAAGTTGAACTATATGAAGAAGAGTGTGGCATCAGAATTGGAGGGAGACTCATTAACAACCTGTGACATGCAGATGACACAACTTTGCTTACTGTAAGTGAGGATGACTTGAAGCACCTACTGATGAAGATTAAAGACTACAGTTTGCAGTGTGGATTACATCTCAACATAAAGAAAACAAAAATCCTCATAACTGGACCAATAAGCAGAATGATGATAAATGGAGAAAAGACTGAAGTTGTCAAAAGATTTCACATTACTTGGTTCCACAATCAACACCAATGGAAAGCAGCAGCCAAGAAATCAGAGGATGTATTGCACTAGGTAAAAGACCTCCTTAAAGTGCTAAAGAGCAAAGATGTCTCTTTGAAGACAAAGGTGTGCCTAACCCAAGCCATAGTATTCTAAATCACCTCATCTGCATGTGAAAAAGCTGGACAACAGATAAGGGAGACAACAGAAGAGTTCCCGCATTTGAATTATGGTGTTGGAGAATACATGGACTGCCAAAAGAAGGAGCAAATCTGTCTTGAAAGAAGTATAGCTGGAATGTTCCTTAGAAGTGAAAATGATGAGACTTGGTCTCTTGTACTTTGGTCATGTTATCCCAGGTGGGACCAGTCCCTGGAGAAGGACATCATGCTTGCTCAAATAGAGGGTCAGCGAAAATGGGAAAGATCCCGAACGAGATGGACTGACACAGTGGGCGTAAGCCTAGCATTGATTATGAGGATGGTGCAGGACTGGGCAGTGTTTCATTCTGTTGTACAAGGGGTTGCTATCAGCTGAAACAGACGTGGCGGCCCCTAACAACAACACTTATTAGCATCAAGTAGCAATGCTTGTGCTGAGACACCTCTTCTCCTCCCACCCCAATAGCCCAATAGTTTGATAATGAACTGGAGGTATGTGGTTTATTTATTGGCTGTGGTGGTGCTGTAATTAAAGTCCTTAGCTGGTAACAGAAATGTTGGCAATTTGAACATACCAGCAGCTCCACTGGTGAAAGATGTGGCCGTCTACTTCTGTAAAGATTATAGCCTTGAAATCCCTATAGGTTAGTTCTGTTCTGTCCTATAGAGTTGGAATTGACTCGACAGCAGTGAGTTTGGTTTTGGTTTTGCTTGGTTTATATTATTTAGTCAAATTTTCTTTAATGGAGTACCCCAAGAGCAGGAGTTGGCAAACCTTTTCATAATGGACCAGATAATAAATATTTTCAGTTTTGTGGGCCATAGAGTTTCTGTCACAACTACTTAACTATGTCACTGTAGTGTGAAAGCAACCACAGCAATGTACAAAGGAATGAAGGTGACTAAATTCCAATAAAACTTATTCCTTTAAATAAAAATCTCGTATAATTTTCATGTGTTACAAAATATTTACTTTGATTTTTTTCACTAAACATTTGAAAATGTAAAATCCATTCTTTGTTCACAAGCTGTATGAAAACAGCTGGTGGGCTGAATTTGGGCTACACACTGTCATTTGTCAACTCCTGCCCTAGATTATTGTAGGTCCCTTGCAGGCATAGCCCGCTATCATTTTTCTTGGATGATGATATGGTCTTGAAACACTTCAAATCACTTTAAGTTTTGTTTTTTGTTTCTTCTTTTTCCTTTTAGGAAATGTTGTCTTTCATGCCGCCCACTTCTTTGATCAAGTCATTACGCTAAGAGCAGTTTCTGTTGTTGCCAAGGCCAAGAGCAGGGAGAAACAATCCATTAGGGAGTAAAGAATACATGACTTATTTATGCCCAGAACCTGGAGGCAGGGAGAAGGAGAAGAAGGGGAAAAACACACGAGTAATTGTGGTCTGTGGCAGATACAGTTTCTGCCTGGTTGTTCCACAGTGGGACAACAGGCAGACACCCTTCCATGTCCCTCTGCTCTCTCTATACCTGGTGTGCTATGTTCCTGGTGGGTTTTTCTGCCCAGACATTTGATTTCTCTCAGTAATAGATCCCTGTTCCCCAGATAAGTGTGTGATTAACAGGTTGTCTCAAACATTCTGCCCCTCCCTGTAGGCTCACACTGCTCCTCCCACCAAGAAGTAGAGCTATGTCCCTTCCTCTAACATTTGGATGGAGTCTAAGACTGCTTCAACCAATAAAAGGCAGCAGAAGTAATATTCTTGGACTTTCAAGGTTAGGCATTAAGAAAGCCACTTCTCCTGGAACCCAGCCTCCATGCTATGAAGAACCCCAAGCAACATTATGAGTTCATTTGGAGAATCAGTATTCCTGGACAACAGCCTCACTGAGCATCCAGACAACAGCCAGCACCAATGCCACTATATAAGTGATCCATCTTGGGAGTAGGTCTTCTAGCTCCCATCAAGCCACTCCTAAGCCTCCTCTGCCATGGGAAGCAGAGGAGAGTAGTCCCAGATGAGCCCTCCCCAAACTGTAAAATCATAAGCAAATAAATGGTTGTTGTTTAAGCCAGCTTGTTATCTCCAAATCTCCTCCTCCATTCTTTCTTAAATAGGCTCCAATCAGGCTTCCCCACTCACCTCTCTACCAAACTGCTCTTGTCAAAATCACCTTCATATTGTGAAATCAGTGCTTGCATTCTCAGTCTCTATCTTATGTGACTTGTAAAAATCTTTTGAACCAGTGATCTCACCTCTTTCCTGACACATTTTTCATTTGGTGTCTTCACACCATATCCCCTTGGTTTTCTCCCTTACCACTGCTCCCTCACCTCTGTCCCCTTTTCTAGTTCCTTCTCCCTGACCTTTAGTGATAGTGTGTCCCCACGCTCAGTCTTTTGCCCACTACTCCACTCTATCAATGATTTCATCCAGTCTTGTAGCTTTAAACATCACGTGTGATAACTGTTTCCGTAAGATATCTCAAGACTTATCTCCTAAACACAGATTTCATTTTCCAACTACCTTCTGAACATCTCCACTTCAGTTTGATGGCCATTTCAAATATAACATGTCTAAAAGCAAACTCTTGATCTCTCCACCAAACTTGCTGTGCATGATGTCTTCCTCATCTCAGGTGGCAATTCCATCCTTGACATTGTTCAGACCAAAGCCTTAGTGTCATCCTTGACTGTTCTCTTTTCCTCATGGAACCATGTTGGCTTAACCTTCAAAACACATCCAGAACCTGACCACTTGGCACTACCTCCAGTGCTGCTAGTCTGGGTCATTATGACTCTTCCCTTGATGATTGCAATGGTTCCTAACTCGTTCCTCTACTTCCACTTTTGTCCCCAAGTTCTCATGAAAACAGCCAAAGTAATCCCTTTAAAATGTCAAATGATGGCACTCATGCACTCAAATCTTGCAATGGTTTCCCATTTCTATCAAAATAAAAGCAAAAGTCCTCCAGGTCCGCCCTCTCCCTTACCTTTCTGTCTTCTCTCCCTGCCCCTCCCCCCTCTCATTTTCTTTTCCTTGAATAAACCTGACACCGCTGAGCCTTTGGATGACTATTTTCTCTCCCTGCCACTCTCTCTCCCCAGGTATCTACCTGTCCAACTCCCTTCACTTCCTTCAAGCATTCACTGAAACATCATTTTCTCAAAAAGCCCTGTCCAGACCACCCTGTTTAAAAGCATATCCCTTATGCAACCTCCAAGCCCTTTATCACATCTAGAATGGGAGTTGCACATGGGCAGGGATCTTTGTTTTATTCACTGATGCATCCCAAGCACCTAGGACAATCTCTAACACACTGTAGGTTGTTAGTATTTTGTTATGTGAGTGAATGAATGAATAGAAGACAAATTTAAGAAGAATCTCAATGTCACTCAGTGGCCTGGCCTTATATAAGTCACTTCCCCTTTCAGAGACCCATTTCCACACTGCATATTGCGATATTGGTATAGGCCTCTTCCAGGCCCATTACACCATGACTCATATTTGATGGGTCTATCCTCTGGTGGCGTAGTGCCTAAGGCACTTGACTGCTAACCAGAAGGCTGGCAGTTCAAACCCACCAGCTACTCCTCAGAAGGAAGGCTGGGCAATCTACTTCCATAGTGATACCACCTCAGAAACCCAAGGAGGAGTCACTATGAGTCGGGTCTGACTCAACAGCACATAACAACAACATCCTCCCTGCAGCCATTTCTTCTTCTCCAGCCACACACACACACACACACAAACCTCACTGCCATTGACTCAATTTGACTCACAGCAATCCCTCCTTAGGTTTCCAAGGTGGTATAACTATAGAAGTAGATTGCCCAATCTTCCTTCCAAGGAGTGGCGGGTGGGTTTGAACCGCCAGCCTTCTGGTTAGCAGTCAAATGCCTTAGGTACTACACCACTGGTCTACAATTTCCACTAGTGTCCACTCACCTTTGCTGTCTATGTGGTCTGGAGGGAGTTCCACATCTACCTCTGGGTTGGAACATGTTATAAAGTCCAAGCCCATCAGCACATTGCATTTCTTGGTCACAATGATTGTTTCAGGAGCAGACATAGGACATGTTCTGTGCAATGCAGTGTGATATCTGGTGAGAGTATAGGGTGGAGGTAATCTTGGCCTCAGAGCCAAGAAGATGTTAGATCTACAGCTGTTATCTTGCTGGGAGAACTTGGAGCTGCTGGAGACCACCAGGTGAGTGAAAGTCAATACCAGGGAAGACAGGGCCAAGAAACAGAGAGAAACTGAGTCCTCCCAGCATCGACTGACCCCTGAATCTAGTTGCAGCCTTGAACTTTTCAGTGACAGAAATTTAAAAATTCCCTATGTGGCTTAAGCTTGAATTGGGTTTTTTGTTACTTGAAGTCAAAAGAATACCGACACCAGAACTGATGAATGTTTGCAGGTAGAGACAGGTAACTGTATTTGTGAGGCTGCACTGACTGGTAGGCAAGCTAGAATTTGAGACTGCCACTGCCAATCAATAGATGATATAAATTACAGCCTTACCCTCACCTCACACCACCTCAGCACAAAGACATTACACAACTGGAACATGATGTAGTAACCTCTATCTGTCCTCGTCTTCCTTCCAGTTGTCTGTGTATAATGAAAATAAGAGGGGAAAAAAAAGGAATTCTTCCAAACCTCTTTATTTACCCAACATACACAGACCATTACACATATAGCAGACACTCAATAAATACTTGCTGAATGATTGAATGAGAAGAGCATTGCTTGTGCAGATTTATAAGTGGTTCCTTTCCTCTGGATATCCACCCCCTGCAATGGTGCAAACAGCACAAACAGCACATAAAGGAAGGTGATGACTGATTTTATTGTATTGGGCTTGGTACTGGCCACAACGATTGGATTCCATTCTGCTTTCCTAGATAGAAGGGACACAGGGTACTCAGGGATGGTGTAGAGATTAAGGCAATGATGGATCGAAAGCACAACACATTAAGTCAGGATAAGAGAACTGATAGCAGCAAAGACAGACCAAAGAGACATTTACTAGTTAACAAATGCACAGAATCTACAAGTTTAGAGATCCCTTGATGTAAACCTTGTTTTACAGAAGGAGAAACTGAATCATCGAGAGCCAAAAGGACTAGGGAAAGTGCTAACGCTCCTGAGATGCCATTTTTCAAACTGTAGGTCAACACCTAGTAGTGGGTTGTGAAATTAATGTGTGGGTCTTGTTATGGTTCTTCATCAGACTTTTTTAAAAAACCAGGATAGAGCACAACAGAAAAAAAAAAAAATATAGCGTGCATTTCCCATAATAAGAGTAGTTATTATTTAATAAAATTTTTGTTTCAGTTTGACACCTAGGTACATAGTGTGGACTGGGTCAGAATAGAAAACATATCTCACGCTGTGAATCAAATTTTTAAACCATGGGTCCAAACAGATGAGAGCATTAACTGATTACCTGCTCGCTGGTTCAGAGCCCAGTGGGAAGGTCTGCCCAGAGCTCTGACATCATGTTTGGTAGCGAAGAGTACAAACCTACAAATCAGAATCACTCAGGGAGAGTTTTTAAAATACACATTCCTGAGCCTCACTCCCAGAGATCTGAAGGTCAGGCATAAAGCTTCGATTTTTGTTGTTGTCGTTTCTTGTAAGCTTCCTAGGAAATGTTGATGGACAGGTCACTTTGGGGGCCAGACCTCCCTCTGAAGGAGATAATCAGCAGAGATGACCCTCTGTTGGGTTCAGTCTACAAAATATTAAAAGGGCGAATAGAGGGAGCACCCCAAGTTGTCAATGGGACAGTGAGTCATCGTTCCTGTGGCATGCAATGTTTGCATCAAGCACTACCCACAGATGTTTACAAATAGGAGTTTGAGGCTTCCTGGAAAGCTGGAACAGCCACCGGGATGAGAAATAAAAGAGGAAGATCAAGAACCCTCTATAAAAACTAGCACTAACCTGATACCAAAACCAAAGACATCACAAGGCAAGAAAAATGCAGACCAATATCTTTTATGAATATGGACACGCTCCACAAAATGCTAGTAAACTAAATCCAGCAACATGTAAAGAGAATTATTCACCATGACCAAGTGGGATTTATTCCAGGAATGAAAAGTTGGTTTAACATATGAAAATCAATTACTGTAATACACCATATCAATGGAATAAAACACAAA
Organism: Orycteropus afer afer; assembly: GCF_000298275.1. Lineage (NCBI taxonomy): Eukaryota > Metazoa > Chordata > Mammalia > Tubulidentata > Orycteropodidae > Orycteropus > Orycteropus afer. Next base: position 11,798,533 of record NW_006921625.1, on the reverse strand, counting down.
AACCACATAATTATCTCAATAGATGCAGAAAAAGCATTTGACAAAATCCAACAGCCTTTCATGATAAAAACACTCAATAGACTAGAAATAGAATTCCTCAACATAATGAAGGGCATCTACAACAAACCTCACAGTTAACATCACACTTAATGATGAAAGATGGGAGGCTCTCCCCCTAAGACGGCGCAAACATGGAGGTCTCTCACCGCTTCTGTTCAACGCTGTAGTGGAGATTCTAGCCAGAGCAGTTAGGCAAATGAATGAATGAATGAATGGCATCTGGATTAGAAAGGAAGAAATAACACTATCTCTTCATAGATTACACAATTTTATATATTAAGAAAAATTGTAAGGAATCCATTAAAAAACTATTAGAACTAATAAACTAGTTTGGCAAGATTGCAGAATACAAAATCTATACACAAAAATCAATTGTATTTCTATACCCTTGCAAGAGAAATCTGAAATGGAATTAAGAAAACAATTCCATTTATAATAGTATGTATAAGAATAAAATACTTAGGAATAAACTTATCAACATAAGTATAAAATTTATACTCTGAAAATTATAAAACATTTTTTTAAAAAATGAAAGCACATCTAAATAAATGGGAAAACTTTCCATGTTTATGCACACATAGCAAGATGATGAGATGGCAATACTCCCCAAACTGATCTACAGATTCAATACAGTCCATATGGGAATCTCAGCTGGCTTCTTGATAGAAATTGACAAACTCATTCTAAAATGTCTTAGGAGATGCAAGGGACTCAAAATAGCCAAATCAATCTTGAAAAAAGAAGAGTCAAGTTGCAGGATTTACAGTTTCCAATTTCAAAAATTAATACCAAGCAACAAGTAATCAAGACTCTGTGGGACTGGGATAAGGACAGGCTTACAGATCAATGGATACCGGAACTAAGAGTCCAGAAATATACCCACATGTCTTTGGTCAAGTGACTTTTGACAAGAGTGCCAAGACTACCCACTGGGGGAAAAACAGTCTTTTAATAAATGGTGCTGGGAAACTGGATGTTGTTGTGTTGTTAGTTGCTACAGAGTCAGTTCTAACTCATGGCAACCCCATGTGTGCAGAGCAGAACAGTGCTCCATTGGGTTTGCAAGGCTGTGACCTTTCAGAAGTAGATTGTCAAGCCTGTCTTCCAAGGCAGCTCTGTTGTTGTTCTGTGCCGTTGAGTCGTATCTGACTCATAGTGACCCCTCCTTGGGTTTCTGAGGCTGTATCACTACAGAAGTAGATTGCCCAACCTTCTTTCAGAGGAATGGCTGGTGGGTTTGAACCGCCAGCCTTCTTGTTAACAGTCAAGTGCCTTAGGCACTACGCTACCAGAGCTCCCACCTTTCAGCTTGTAGATGAGCACTTAACCAGTTGTGCCCAGGGAAACTGGATAGACATATGCACAAGAATGAATTTCAATCCTTACCTCACACCATACATAAAAATTCACTCAAAATTGATCATAGATCTAAACATAAAAGATAAAACTGTAAAACCTAGAGAAAGAAACAAGAATAGTCCACATGAAATTGCCTCTTTGGTTTTCAGATCACTGTCTAAATGCACTGCTCACCAGCAACTCTGAAACATTCAACTGCCTCATGGGGCTCTTCTTATTCTTTTGAAAGGCTGCATAGTTTGATATTGTACACTGGACATTCTTTTTTTATTCTATCCTGGCAAGTAAGGGCTCCAGAAATCAACACCAGGTTTTCAGGAGCCAATTCTTCCTTAATTACACCTCCCTACTTTGTTAGATTTTAAGCCTGCATTTGGAACCAAGCCTGGTGATTACAGTGGAAATTGCTGAAGATGCACATGAACCACCTGGATTCATTACCAGGCTTCTCCCAGCACGTGTGAGGCACCTCACTCCTCTCCACCATCCGCCTGGTCTGTGGGATTGGAAAGATAAAACATGGGGCTTAAATAACCCAATTGTGAACAAGCACCTCTGTCTCTCACAGGCAACTGGTCACAGGTAAGTGTGTCTGTGTTGATGGAAACAACAGACTATTTGAAAATTTATTCTTAATTTCTCTTTTGGTGGGGCACAGGGGATGGGACATGAAATACTTTATAAACTCAGAACAGTTCCCCCATGAAAACACAGCATTGATTTTATGAAACACAAAACCATGCTATTGTAGAACGCTTGTTTGTTAGAGTCTTGTTGGTAAGACTAGAAACTTGTCAATGAATGGAGCTGGCACCTGCTAATCCCAAAGGGCATGTAAGATGAGCTATGGTGGCAATTTGCTACTATTGAATACAAATCAACAAAAGTATAAAATCAATGTGTGAACATGTGTTTCCCTTGTTTCTTTAACAGCCTTTTGAATGAATTTCACCTGAAGAGCCATTCAGAGGAAAAGGAATGGTTTACAATACACCATAATATTAACTTTAATATCTCAGGATATTGGGTACAATTAACTCAACCTGGCTGAGGACACATCATAAGATTCCTTGTGCCTTTTTCTGAATACCCAACTACAGCCTTCTTAATTCATTCTCTCTTTTACAGAAGTAAAAAAAAGTTCTAAATTCTACCTCTGACATTTTCATAAAGTTCACTGTGGTGGTTAAGTTTGTGTGTCAACTTGGCTGGGCCTGGGTGAGTGGCTGGGCAGCTGGTGATAGTTATTCCCCACGATGAGACTGGCAATCAACTCCATGGTGGGACCAACCACAAGCAGCTGAGTAGCTGCTGTAGGGATGTGGTCTGCTTTCCATATATAAGAAACAGCTTTGGGAATGGTCTCTAGCTCATGGCACACTTGAACCCTGCATGTAGCCTTGTCCTTGTTCAGCAACCTGCCATGTTCTCCCAATCCTGGGACTTTCAATGGACTTGAGTTAATGGCCTTCCACGTAGTTTGGTAACATCAGGATTTTGCCATTTTATTTGTCAACCTTGGGCTTGTTAGCCTCAGAAGCCAGTAGCTGCCTGAGTGAAGAGGTGCCTCCAGCTTCAGTGGGCCAGGAGCAAGAGGCAGAGCTGAAGCCCAGGGTCGAGGGGCTTTCACACAGCCCCTAGAGCCTGGCATTTTGAACTCAGACTTCTAGCCCCCCAACCTGTAAGAGAATAAACTCCTGTTTGTTCAACTTGTCCCATTTGTGGTATATTCCTGTCAGAGTGGCCCTAGGTAACCAGAACATTCACCAACATGCCCTAGAATAGTCTAAAACATGCTGTACTCAAGGGAACTTCAAGAGTGTAGTGCAAAGACAGAGATCCAAGCTAGAGGCAAAGACCTTGGTTTGAGTCCTAGTTCTGCTCTTTAATAACCAAACGAGTTTGAGGTGGGGAAAGTTCTCAGCCTCTTTGAGCTGCAGGCCCTCATTGTGAAATGAGAACATCTTCATTTTAAATTCTCAATGGTAAGATGTTTGTAAGCATTAAATGAGATGAGGCATGAAAGAGATGACTTCAAGTGGTGGATTCCAAACCATTGCCCAAAACTTTGCAGTTCTTTCTTTCTAAGTTGACAATCTTGCCTGATATTTAATGTGTTTTCTGTATTCGTTAAGTAATTATATTAAAATGCAATTATCTGGGCTTAGCACCTGCAAGCACAAGGAGATTAAACCATGGTCCAAGGCAAGAAAACCTACTTCATTTTACAGACATTCTCAAGTTCTGCACTTAGATGCTCAGGGTCAGTTGCAACAGGACCCAATACCTGGAATTTGTCTACTGGGATCAAGGAAAGGCACACAGAGGATCAAAGGATACTGGTCTCAGTGTCTTCCAGGAGAGGCAAGTGTCCTTCCGGCTTTTCCCCTTGGGTCTGCACCTCAGTCCAAAATGCGGCCCTCCACTTTTCTACTCTAGGAATCCCAGGGTTGGTTAGTACCTGAAGCTGAGGAATCCTGGGCAGTGACTCTTGCTAACTAAATTAACAGGAGATCAGTATATAACCAGAATGGACTTCTAATGAGAAATAGCAACCTGGTACCAGACTGGAACGATCACATTCGCAGATCAATGTGTCTCTCCTGAAAGAAGGCAAACGCCACTCTAATCTGATGACTACTGAGTCTGAACAAAGGATTATAGGTGTCATTGTGAGACATCCTTCCTCTTTCTCAAGTACCTAGAGAACTCTGGAGAACACTTTTGCTGGAATTATGAGGCTGAGTCTGCTGAGCAGCATTGGATGCACGATCGCCATGCCCTCAATCTATTCTTCTAAACATGCATTTGGCCTCTACTGTGTGCCAGGCATTGTGCGAAGTGCTTTAACTACACTTCCATTCAATGCTTCGAGTGATGACAGCAGAAAAGGATATTTCTATCACCATGTCACATAAAACGAGGTTTCCGGAGGCGAAGACATTTGCCCAAGGATACTCTAGTAAGAGGCAGAGCAAAGAGTCACATTCAGGCAGTCTTCCTCCAGATCCCATACTCTCAACTACAACATTCCACTGCCTAGGCTGTCAACTAATATAGCCAACCTCTAACTTTAGTAATCCCTGGACTCTTGTTTGTGATTCTGGTGCTTCTGAAAGTCCTCAGGCACCTGTCAACCACTCTTTTATAAAATTACTAATTAAAATGGTGCCTTCTTGCCTGAGCTCACCCATGATATGCTGATTCAATTAAACTCTGTTTAATTAAATCTCTCTCTATCCCCTCGTGTATCTTCCTACAAAGAGAATCACACAAAGGCCATGAGAGCTGAGATGGACCTTCAAAATCACATGATCCACATTTACTCTTTTATGGATGAAGAAAATGAGACCCGGAAAGGTTAACTACCTTGGCTGAGGATTTTCTTAATGTGACATTCAACAAATATCTATTGAACGCCATCTGGGCCCAAGGCACAAAATACAAATCATTGGCTGGGTCAAGAATTTCTAATTCTTCCCCACTCTGCTGCATCAGGTCCAAAAAATCTGAGGGTTTTTTTGTTTGTTTGTTATTTTGGTTTTTTTAAATCACAATGTAACCTTTCCCCTGATAATTCAATGTAAATTATGCCTTGGGTCCAATTTCTTGTCACCCGTTGTCATCACATTAGGATTTCTACCCCTGGAGATATCTTGAGCTGTGTAACTGGCTCACTCTTGCCTAATTCTCTGTGCCACATGGATGTCCCAAAGGTCAGATCCTGGTGGACCACATTGATGTCTTATTGCAGTAAGGCCTAGGAAGACCCTGATGTCACAATTATTCCTTAGTATATTTCTTAACCCATTCAACAACTATGTAAAAATGTTGAATGGGTTAAGAAATTGAGGAATTAGACACTTCCAGGAAGATGGAGGAATAGGCAGACAAGCAACACAGACCATCTTCAACAAAGAAAAGAAAAACCAATTGACAGAGATACAGAAGATAATACTGGAGCCCTGAGGTTTGAAAGGGAACTATACAATTAGGCACCAACTAGTGGAAAAACCTGAACGAAAACAGTTAGTACAGAGACGGTCAGAGCTACAGACTGTCAGCTACTCTGAC
>NW_006921625.1:11784605-11789795 GCF_000298275.1 Orycteropus afer afer | reverse complement strand
AGCAAGTGAGAAAACAAATCCATAGCAACTCGTCCATGTCATCTGGATGCAGACAATTGCTATGAGGTAAGAGCACACACGTTTGGGAGGAAGGGAAGGTGTAGGCCATGGGGTGTCAGGAAGGCCTCTCTGCCCAACAAACACTTTCCTAATGTCTTAGCCAGAGTCAAGTCCACGGGCTCCACAAGCCTCTGCTTCCAGTAAACAGGGATTGGTTACGCACAGCAACACTATAATATTAAATGGAGTTTTCTCTATTCTAATTCTCAGAAAATAAACCGTATGTTTAGGACAAGTCTCTACAAACAACATACTTATCCTCTTATCATCCTGGATAACTGAATATGTTCCATAAAGCCACAGGGTAGATCCAACACAGAAAAAGAAAAGGAAAATGTTGTAGCAAATTTGATTATCAAATTGATAGCACCAGGTCAGCCAACCTCTCCCAGTGTCCCCTCGTCCAAACTCATCTCACAGCGGCAGAGTCCCTGCATTGCTGAGCTAATTTCCTAATGGTCCCACTGCTTCTAATCTTGCCCATCTCCAATACGTAGCCCAGGGAGCCCAGGGGAGCTTTTCAAAATGCACCTGTGATCACGTCACCTCCTGCTTCACACTCTTCATTGGTTTCCATCACTCTTTTTTGTTGCTGTTTGTGATGAAAATATACATAACAAAATGCATGGCAATTCAAGAATTTCTGCATGTACATTTCAGTGACGTTGATTACATTCTTCAAGTTACACAACCTTTCTTGTTATCCTTTTTCAGATTAGTCCATCACCATGAACATATACTCAATGCCCCCTAAGCAAACCCCCTTCCCTCTCCCACCCACCCACAGTCACCACCAACAACCTTTGGTGTCTTTAGATTCACTTATTTCATGTAAGTGAGATCATACAGTATCTGTCCTTTTGTGACCAACTGACTTTGCTTGGGATAATGTTTTCGAGGTTCATCCATGCTGTGGCAGGCATCAGGACTTCATTTCTGTTTATGGCTTACTCTCATTACTCTTAAACTAAAGACAAGTGACTTAAGCAAGCCCAAAATATTTAACACCCCAGGAAATGACCATCAGAATGCATGCTAATTCAAAACAACCTTTATAAACCCACATCCCTGATAGACATATATTTACCTAAAAATTACCTGGCTATACGACCATCAATCCATCTCTTAAGTATCAGGAAGATTAATTTATTCTCATAAAAATAAATACAAAGAGAACTTCTAATAGCTTTTTTCCATGCCCCAAAGAACTGGCACATGAACTTGGTGACCACCGATGCAGTCTATGAGCAAAAAGACCTTCCTTCGTGAATATGTAGCTTAAAAAATGAACCAAGACAAAAAATTTATTGTTCATTTCCATGTTGCTGGTAAAATGTGCCTTATACCATAAATATGGATGTGAAATTCTGATGTAAACTAAGTGTTAGCAAAACAGATTCTATTGTAAATGCAATGAGGGAAACTAGCTATTTATAAAAATTCACACCAGATGTCCCTTTTGTAAAGTAAATAAATATTTTGTAATTAAATTAGCTCAACACAAATTCATCCATTTTCAGAGCTCTTACAATAAATTTTCTTAAAGCAAATGATCACCACAACCATAAAGCCAACAACTAAGAGACTCAGAAAACCTCACATTATCTTTCTTGATCACTCACAGTCTAATTATTTCATTATGTATCACCATAGAAGTAGAATTGGAAGGAATCATTCTCATAAACATTTGGAAAGAACTTTCCATTACAACAGATAATTGGTAAGTATTTGTTTTGTTTTGTTTAGGAAATGTTTCAGTCATAGGCAGGAGTGGTAAGCACAGACAAGGTTCCAAAAATCCAAAGGATGAATAAAGCCAGGTATAAACAAATTTTCCAAACACTGGCCCCAGTTCTCTACTTCTGGGCTTTTGTTTATGTTGTTCCTCCCATCAAAAATGCTCTTGTAGATTTGTCCTTCCTGCCCAGACAACTGCATGCAAGCTTGTGCAATGTATATGAATGTGCACATGCATGAGTACTCTCTCTCTCTCTCTCACACACACACACATTCCAACTTAGATTGTCAAAATGCAACCAAACCTTCAAAGACCATCTCAAATATAACCATTCCAGGAATTTTCTTTGATCTATGGTCACTGCTGCCAGAAATTATGATAATCAATTCATCAGAATTCTCAGACCGCTTACTCTGAACCATAATTATAATGTGACTTTAAAGTGGAGTCCTGTCTTACTCCTCCTATCAACTCCTGACCCTGCTGAGATCCCAGACTTTTCTTACACATTTCCCACAGCATCCAGTGAGATGTTTTATAAACGGTTGTTGCTCAATAAGTGTTTGTTCAGCGAATGAACAGAGAGATGCCTCACCATCAAATAACCTCCTATGGTTGGTATCGGCACAGGTGGTTGACATTGTTCCTGAAACAATTATCTTTGAAATGCAAAATACGTAGTCAAATCATTGATAAAAATGAACTAAAAAGTTGTGCAGTGTCATGGAGAAGCCACAGACTGGACAGTGAAATCAATCAGAGCTCTTACCCAAACACTAGGCAGCCAACGGTCCATCTGAAAGCCCATTCCAAAGAGGACAGCTCCAGATGCTGCAAATGGAGGCCGTAATGGAAGGCACTCCAGCCGTGATTGGTCTCTTCCCACCTCCATTGCTGCTCGCTCCTCTATAATACCACTTAGAGATTGCTCTTCAATGCCAGGCCAGACCAGGGTTGCTCAAACTTCAAAACCACCACCTTAAAATAATGTTTGAGGCATTGACCGTTGCCCAGATTCATTGATTCACTATTGTCAGTTGCTGTTGCCTCATTCTGACTTACAGTGAACTCATGTGACAGAGCAGAATGCTCCCCACGGTTTTCTAGGGTGTAATCTTCACAGAAGCATAACACCAAGTCTTTCTCCCACAGAGCTACTGAGTATGTTCGAACTGCCAACCCTTCAATTAGCAGCCAGGTGCTTAGAAAGTTGTACCCCCATGGCTCCTTTATTAGTTCATTAGGTTTGAAAATTGTGAGATTCTATCATTCCTTCTCCTTAGCTGTGTTCTAGTCAGCAGCTGCCCAGTCAGCCCTGACTCATGGTGATCGTTTGCTATAATTCTTCTACAATGAGAAACATTCTCTCACCAACTCTTTTGTTCCTCTCAGATAGAGTTCACATAGCAAAACCCACTGCCATCAAGTCAATTCCAACTCATAGTGACCCTAAAGGGCACTGTGCCCCATAGGGTTTCCAAGGCTCTATTCTTACAGAGGCAGACTGCCATACTTCTCTCCCATAGAACAGCTGGTGGGTTTGAACTGCAACCTTTCAGTTAGCAATTGAGCACTTAACTACTGTGCTACCAGGGCTCCTTATCAAACGGTATCCATAAAAACCAAACCTGTTGCCCAAGTCAATTCTGACTCATAGTGGCCTTGAAGGAGAGGAGAACTGCCCCATAGCATTTCCAAGGCTGTAAATCTTTATGGAAGCAGACTGCCACATCTTTCACCTGCTGGATTTGAACTGCCACCCTTTTAGTTAGCAGCTGACCACTTAAGCACTGCACCACCAGGGTTCCTTTCACATAGAAAATGTACAATAAATTTCTTTACTTTTACTTATCAATTTTCAAAATAATGCATTATTCCCTAACATTCTCTAAAAGTAACCAAATGGCTTTTAAGATCATTTTAAACTCATGGATTCCAACACATTTTATTTGTTTCAATTGATTTTAGTTATTATCTGACATTCTCCAAAGGTAGCCAGTGGTGTTTTGTACCATTTTGAACTCATGGATTCAAACATATTTGATGTGTTTCAATCAATTTTTGTTACTATCTTTATTGTACTGATGTGAAAATGTTTGGTATGTGGCAGCTTTTTCAAGTCAGCTTCTGAATCTTTTTGACATCTTCCTTCTTGTCTTTGATAGCTTCTTTGCTTTCAGTTATGATAAGAGGCCCCAGGCTCACCTTGTTAATTTCCTCCCAGAACTGAAATCAGTCATCTTGCCAATAAACGTTGGTTCCTTCTAGTATGCTCACATTGGTTCTAGGCCTTTTGAATGGATAGAACACACAAAAAAAATTCTGTCTACCTAGTTCATACTGATACTAGTAATTCAAAATCAGACTATAGGATTTTACTTAAGTTCCATGATTTTATATCTGTATCTCCTTTATTCCATGCCAAAAATTCTATTTCTTAACAATCCCAACATAATTATTCATTTGCTATATCCTGCACTGTACTTATAAAAGTCTCAGAATAATAATACAAGCACTAGCACCAACAGGATGATTATTGTAAACAGCTTAAGAGGTGTTTACAGTTCTGTTTGTTCTTCAGATGTATACTCGCTGTGTGACCTTGGTGAGTAAATATCTGAAGAACAAACAAAACTGTTAACAGATCTTAAACTGTTCACAGTAAATAAAGCATACACTACCACTCACCTATCAGATTGCCATACTGTTGTGCCCTGTGATGCTGGAAGCTATGCCACCAGTATTTCAAATATCAGCCAGGTCAACCATGGTGGACAAGTTTCAGCAGAGCTCCCAGATTAAGACAGACTAGGAAAAAGGACATGGTGGCCTATTTCTGAAAGAATTGACTACTGAAAACCTTATGAATAGCAGTGAAACATCGTCTGATATAATACTAGAAGATGAGACTCTTAGGTTAGAAGTAACTCAAAATACGACTGGGGCAGAGACGCCTCATCAAAATAGAGTCAATCTTAATGACGTGGATGGAGTAAAGCTTTCCCCCCCAACACCATTAGCATAAACTCAATGCCCTACAAACAAAAGCTTTTGAGATCTTTGTTTGCTGGGATGACTCAAAATGAGAAGAAACAGCTGCAAACATCCATTATTAATCAGAACATGGAATGTACGATGTATGAATCTAGGAAAATTTGAAGTCATCAATAATGAAATGGAACAAATGATGATCAACATGCTAGCTATTAGTGAGCTGAAATGGAGTCATATTGGCCATTTGGAATCAGACAATTATACGGTAGCATAGTGCCTAAGGCACTTGACTGCTAACCAGAAGGCTGACAATTCAAACCCACCAGCCACTCCTCAGAAGGAATGTTGGGCAATCTACTATCTGTAGAGATACTGCCTTGGAAACCCAAGAAGGGGTC
>NW_006921625.1:11778486-11784145 GCF_000298275.1 Orycteropus afer afer | reverse complement strand
TGAGGGGCTTTCACCCAGGCCCTAGAGCCTGGCACTCTGAACTTGGACTTAAAGCCTCCAAATTGTAAGAATAAACTCCTGTTTGTTAAGGCCATCCCATTTGTGTTATATTTCTTGTCAGAGAGGCACTAGGTAACCAGAACAGATGGTACATAACAATAACAACAACAACATGCTAAGAATGACAAATTGAAGAGGAATGATGTCACTTTCATCATCAAAAATAACATTTCAAGATCTATCCTGAAGTAAAATGCTATCAGTGATAGGATAATAACCATACACCAGTTAATACCACTATTGTTCAAATTTATGCACAAATCATTAAAGCCAAAGATGAAAAAACTGATAGAAATGACTGACACTGGGGACCACATGATAGAATTTTGCAAGACCAATAATTTATTCATGGAAAATGACTTTTTTCAACAACATGAACAGTGACTATACACATGGACCTTGCCAGATGGAATACACAGGAATCTAATTGACTACATCTATGGAAAGAGGCAGTGGAGAAGATCAATATCATCAGCCAGAGCAAGGCCATGAGGTAACTATGGAACAGACCATCAATTGCTCATATGCACATTTAAGTTGAAGCTGAAGGAAATTAAAACAAATCCATTAGAGCCATAATATGACCTTGAATATATCCCACCTGGATTTAGAGATCATCTGAAGAATAGATTTGACACATTGAATGCCAAGAACTGAAGACCAGGCAAGTTGCAGGATGACATCAAGGACATCATATATGAAGAAAGCAAAAGGTCATTGAAAAGATAGGAAAGAAAGAACAGAGCAAAATGGAAGTCAGAAGAGACGTTGAGATTTGCTCTTGAATCGACATTGTCATTAGGTGCCACCAAGTCATCTCTGACTCATAGCAACACTATGCACAGCAGAATAAACACTGCCTGGTCCTATGCCAGCCTCACGATCCTTGCTGAGCCCATTGTTGCAGCCACTGTGTCAATCCATCTCTTTGAGGGCCTTCCCCTTCTTCATTGACCAAGTATGATATCTTTCTCCAGGGAATGGTTCCTTCCAACAACATGACCAAAGTAGGTGAGATGAAATCTGGCCATTCTTGGTTCCAAGGAGCATTCCGGCTTCACTTCTTCCAGGACAGCTTTGTTAGTCCTTTTAGCAGACCATGGTACTCTTAGCATTCTTCTCCAACACCATAATTCAAAAGTATCAACTCTTCTTTGGTCTTCCTTATTAACTGTCCAGCTCTCACATGCATAAGAGTCCACTGAAAATACCATAGCTTGGGTTAGGTGCACCTTAGTCTTCAAGGAGACATCTTTGCTCTTCATCACTTGAAAGAGGTCCTCTGCAGCAGATTTGCCCAATGCAATATATTGTCTGATGTCTTGACTGCTGCTTCCATTGGTGTTGATTATAGAACCAAGTAATATGAAGTCCTTGGCCACTTCAATCTTTTCTTCATTTATCATGAAGCTGTTTATTGGACCAGTTGTGAGGATTTTTGTTTTTATATTGAGGTGTAATCCATACTGCAAACTGTAGTCTTTAATCTTCATCAGTAAGTGCTTCAAGTCATCTTCACTTTCAGCAAGCAAAGTTGTATTGTCTGCATATCTCAGGTTGTTAATGATTCTTCCTCCAATCCACATTTTTCTTCATATAATCCAGCTTCTCAGATTATTTGCTCAGCATACAAGTTGAATAAGTATGGTGAAAGGATACAATGCTGACTCCCTTCTTGATTTTGAACCATGCAGTATCCCCTTGTTCTGTTCGAATGACAGCCTCCTTATCTATGTACAGGTTCCTCATAAGTACAATTAACTGTTCTGGAATTCCCATTCTTCTCAATGTTATCCACAATTTGTTATGATCCACACAATCAAATGCCTTCGCATAGTCAATAAAACACAAGTAAACATCTTTCTGGTATTTTTTGCTTTCAGCTAAGACCCATCTGACATCAGCAATGATATCCCTTGGTTCATGTCCTCTTCTAAATCCACCTTGCATTTCTGGAAGCTCTCTGTCAGTATGCTGCTGCAATTGTTTTTGAACTATCTTCAGTAAGATTTCACTTGCGTGTGATATTAATGATATTGCTTGATAATTTCTGCATTCTGTGGGATCACCCTTCTTTGGAAGGGGTACAAATATGGGTCTTTTCCAGTCAGTTAGCCAGGTAGCTGTTTTCCAAATCTATTGGCATAACCAAGTGAGTGCCTCCAGTGTGGAATCCATTTGTTGAAACATCTCAATGGGTATTTCGTCAATTCCTGGAGCCTTGTTCTTCACCAATTCCTTCAGTGCAGCTTTGACTTCTTCCTTCAATACCATTGGTTCTTGATCATATGCCACCTCCTGAAATGGATGAACATCGACCAATTCTTTTTGGTACAATGACTCTATGTATTTCTTCCATCTTCTTTTGATGTTTCCTGCATCATTCAATATTTTGCCCATAGAATCTTTCAATATTGCAACTCAAGGCTTAAATTCTTTCCTCAGTTCTTTCAGCTCCAGAAATGCCAAACATGTTCTTCCCTTTTGGTTTTCTAACTCCAGGTCTTTGCATATTTCATTATAGTAATTGGCTCTGTCTGCTTGAGGTACTCTTTGAAATTTCCTGTTCAGCTCTTTTATCTTGACATTTCTTCCATTTGCTTTTGCCACTCTCCACTCAAGGGCAAGTTTCAGAGTCTCTTCTGACATCCATTTTGGTCTCTTCTTCCTTTCTTGTCTTTTTAATGACCTCTTGGTTCTCCACGGATGATGTTCTTGATATCATCCCACAATTCTGGTTTTCGGTCACTGGTATTCAATGCATCAAATCTATTCTTTAAATGGTCTCTAAATCCAGAGGGGATATTATCAAGGTCATATTTGGGCTCTTGTGGACTTGTTTTAATTGTCTTCAGCTTCAACTTGAACGTGCATATGAACAGTTGATGGTTTGTTTCACAATCAGGTTCTGTCTTTGTTTTGGCCGAAGATATTGAGCTTCTCCATCACCTCTTGCCACAGATGTAGTTGATCTGATTCCTGTGTATTCCATCTGGTGAAGTCGACATGTATAGCCATCACTTATGTTGTTGAAAAAAGGTATTTGCAATGAATAAGTCATTGCTCTTGAATGGAGAGTAGCAAAAGCAAACAAGAAATGATGACATAAAACAGTGGAACAGAAAATTTCAGTGTAGCTCAGGAAGACAAAGTAAAGTATTATATTGAAATGTGCAAAGACCTGGAGTTAGAAAACCAAAAGAGAAGAACAAGCTTGGCATTTCTCAAGCTGACAGAATTGAAGAAAAACTGCAAGTCTCAAGTTACAATACTGAAGGATCCTATCGGCAAAACATTCAATGACACGGGACGCATCAAAAGAAGATGGAAGGAATACTCAGTTAGTGTAGCAAAAGAATTGGTTAATTTCAGCCATTTCAGGAGGTAGCATAAGATCAAGAACTGATGGTAGTGAAGGAAGAAATCCAAGTTGCATTGAAGGCAATGGTGAAAAGTAAGGCTCCAGGAATTGATTGAATACTAATTGAGATGTTTCAACAAATGGATGTGATGCTGGGAGCACTCATTCATCTTTGCTAAGAAAATTTGAAGACAGTTGCCTGGCCAACCAACTGGAAGAGATCTATACTTGTGTTCATTCCAAAGAAAGGTGATTCAACAGAATGCGGAAATTATCAAACAATATCGTTATTATCATGATCAAGTAAAAGCTTGCTGAAGATCATTCAGAAATGGTTGCAGTAGTTCATAGACAGGCAACTGCCAGAAATTCAAGTCAGATTCAGAAGAGGATGTGAAATGAGGGTTATCATTGCTGTGTCGCATAGATGTTGATTGAAAGCAGAGAATAACAGAAAGATGTTTACCGGCGTGTTATCGACTATGCAAAGGCATTCAACTGTATGGATCATAATAAATTATGGATAGCATTGAAAAGAATGGGAATTCCAGAACACTAAATTGTCCTCTTGTGGAACTGTACATAGACCAAGAGGCTGTCATTCAAACAGAACAAGGGGATAGTTCATGGTTTAAAATCAGGAATGGTGTGTATCAGGGTTGTATCTTTCACAGTACTTATTCAAACCAGATGCTGAGCAAATCCTCTGAGAAGCTGGACTATATGAAGAATACAACATTAAACTTGGGGAAAAACTCATTAACTACCTGCAATATGCACATGACGTAACCTTGCTTGCTGGAAGTGAAGAGGACTTAAAACACTTTCTAGGGAAGACCAAAGACTATAGCCTTCAGAATGGATTATACCTCAACATAAAAAAAGACAAAACTCCTCACAGCTAGACAAATAAACAACATCATGATAAATGGAAAAAAGACTGAAGTTGACAAGAATTTCATTTTATTTAGATCTACAATCAATGCCTGTGGAAGCAGCAGTCAAGAAATCAATGTACTGCACTTGGCAAATCCTCTGCAAAAGTCCTCTTTAAAGTGTTAAAGAGCAAAGATGTCACTTTGAGGACTAACATGTGCCTGACCCAAGCCACTGTCTTTTCAATAGCCTCATATACATGTGAAAGCTGGACAATTAATAAGGAAGAACAAAGACAAATTGATGCCTTTGAATTGTGGTGTTGTTGAAGAACATTTACCATACCAAGGACTGCTAGAAAAACAAACAAATCTGTCTTCGAGAAAGTTCAGTCAGAACGCTCCTTAGAAGCAAAGATGTCAAGACTCCGTCTTACGGACTTTGCTCATGTTATCAGGAGGGACCTCTCCCTGGAGAAGGATGCCATGCTTGGTAGAGGGTCAGCTCAAAAGAGGAAGACCCTCAAGGGGATGGGTTGTCACAGTGGCTGCAACAATGGGCTCAAGCACAGCAACAATTAATTGTTAGGCTGGCTCAGGACCTGAGTTCTTCATTCTGGTGTGTACGAGGTTGCTCTGAGTCAGAGCCAACTCAACGGCATCTAACCACAGCAAGGCCATAAAGTCATCTTGTTGTTGTTGTTATGCACCGTTGAGTCGGCCCCCACTCATAGCGACCCCTCCTTGGGTTTCCGAGGTGGTATTACTACAGTAGTGATACCGACTTTCCTTCCGAGGAGTGGCTGGTGGGTTTGAACCGCCAGTCTTCTGGTTAGCAGTCAAGTGCCTTAGGCGTTTTTAAAAGTTACTTGGAGAAGTTCATCTTTCCTTGCTTATGCCACCAACTCAATATAGGTAGGCTATTTGTTTCATTTAATTTTCAACATTTAAAAGTTTTTTAAAATTTTGTGTTGTAATTGTTTTATAATTATGAAAAACATTGGCATGGGTCTAAAGTCAAATCCACAAAAGAAAATGGATTTTAAAAGTCTTGCATTCATCTCTGTCCCCTCCATACTGTTTCCTCCCTCTCCTATAAGGAATCATTTTTTAAAAAAATCTGTGGTTTATTTTTCCATTGTTCTTCCATTATTTTATTAATACAGGCAACACACACACACACACACACACACACACACATATCAGCATACTATTCTTTTGTCTACTTTTCTGAGTTCACTTAACATATCCTATAAATCAAGAAGGGAGGATGACTTAAGGCACCTACTGATGAAGGTTGAAGAATACAGTCTGCAGTATGGATTACATCTCAACATAAAGAAAACAAAAATCCTCACAACTG
>NW_006921625.1:11765858-11777991 GCF_000298275.1 Orycteropus afer afer | reverse complement strand
TATAGCAGGGATTGTGGGGCTGGCGCGGGATCGGGCAGTGTTTCGTTCTGCTGTGCATGGGGTCGCTATGAGTCAGAAACGACTCGACAGCACTTAACAACAACAACAACATCCTATAAATCACCCTAGAGCTGTGCATAGATTAGCTCATTCCTTCTTATAGCTGCTTAGTACTCAATTATATGGTTTTATGAATTGAATTATGTCCCACAAAAAGTTATTTTGAAATCCTAACCCCATACCTATAAATATGACCTTGTTTGGAAATAGGGGTTTGTTCTTTATGTTAACGAGGTCAAGCCAGAGGTGAATGGGTCCTAAACCTAGTCCCTTCTGAGGGGTGTTTCATAAAAAGAGCAGTCTGCAAACTCACACACACAGGAAAGAGACTGTGTGAGAAATTGTCTACAAGCCAAGGAATGCTAAGGAATGCTCAGGGCTCGTGACAAGGAAGGGGTCTCCCCTAGAACAAATGCCCTAGTTTGAACTTCTAGTCTCCAGAACTGTGAGACAATACATTTCTGTTCTTTAAAGCCACCAACTTGTGGTGTTCTCATTTGTTTGCTTGTTTGTTGCTGCAACGCACTAGGAAACTAAGATGTGGCTATCCCACAGTTTAAGGAACCAGTTCTCTACTGACGGACACTTGGGTTCTTTCGAGTCATTCGCTATTACCAGCAGTGCTGAGATGAACAGCCTTGTGCAAACATCTTGCCATGTTTTTGCCAGGGTATCTTGAAGATTCCTAGAAGTGGAATTGCTGGGTCAAAGGGTAGATGCACATGGACCTTTGCTAGCCAATGCCAATGCCAAAGTCTCCCCAGCAGAGAGTGTACCATTTCACATCCACCAGCACTGGAAGTGTGTGTTTCCTCACTGCCTCATCAGCAGAGCACATGGTCAACCTTTTGGATTTTGTCCATCTAATAGGTGAGAAATTGTACATTGGTGTAGTTTGAATTTTGCATTTTTCTTATTATGAATGAGGTTGAACATCTGTTCACATTTTGAGAGAGATTTGCAAACTGTCTGCTTATATTTCTAGCCCATCTTTCTGTAGAATTATTGACGGTTTCCTCTTTAAAAAATAAACAAATAAATAAACCTTTATTGTACATTAAGACTACTAATGCTTTGTCTCTAATATAAATTGCAAATATTTCCCCAGTTTGACATTTGTCCTTTTTAATCTTACTCATGGTGTTTCTGGGGTTTTGTTCTTTGATTTGGGGAGGTATCTTTTTTCTGTACAAAGGTGCTTATTTATTTCAATATCATCGAATTTATCTATATTTTTATTTACTGTGTTTGATTTGAGTCATCATAGTTGGGAAAGTTTCACTCTTCCCAAGGTTAGAGAATAATTCACCCATGTTTCCTTCTGCTGTTTTTCCAGCTTCATTTTTTACATCAGTGTCGTCTATATTTGAAATTTACCTTGATACATGGTGTGAGGAACAGATCCAATTTTATTTTCCCACCCCCAGCGGTTGTCTAGTTTCCCAGTAACATTTGTGAAAGGCTTCATTCTTCCACCACTGTGAGCAGTCACCTTTCCCATATACTGTTTGCTTCTGCAATTGAGTCTCTGGATTTTCTACTGCTCCATTAATTTGCCTATCATGTGCCAATGCTAACCTGCTTTGAGTATAGAGGGTTTACCGTGTGTTTTGATATCCGCTAGTATTCTTTCTTTGACTACTTATTTATCGGTTCCTCCACATTAACCTGTCCAGCTTCCCATTAAACTTTTTGGCTACCAGACAGTTTTCCAAAAACTATTGCACAGCTATTTGATTTGATTGACAACATGAATTGGCTGCTTTGTCACAGAGCCTCAAACAGAGTAGTTGTTTAATAAATGTTTATGGAAGTGAAGTGCCCTGAGCTGTACTGAATTACAATGTGGTGCCTGAGCTCAAGGACTCTGTTAGAGACTACCATACCATCTCAATGCCCCACAGCAAATTTTACTGTTAAATGCAGGAATTGATCAGTGGCTTTAATCCCAATTATTGCAATATAGTAGAGGCTGACAATGTGTAAGAATTTTTTTTTTTTTTTTTTAAAGGAAATCCTGGTTACACTGGTGTGCTTCCAAGAGGGGGACTGAGTTGGCTATGGATACAGAGTGAGAGAGGACCTTTTCACTGGATGTCCTTCTGAATGTATTACGTGCATGCATCAACTCTAGACACAATTCAGTATCTGGCACATTTCAGATCACTCAGTAACCAAAGCTACAGCATTTCCAGCAGCTCAAGAGAGGGATGTATTTGGCACATGCCCTTTGCATATATAAGACAACTACAGCATCTGGCACAAAAGGACACCTCAGGCTTTTATCTGGGCTATCTTGAGGATGACTGGACTTAAACCTTGGTATCTGGCATTTGTACTGTCCTGTATTTTTGAAGAAAGAGCTCTGGTAGCACAGTGCCTCAGGCATCTCACTGTTAACCAGAAGGTTGGTGGTTCAAACCCACCAGCCACTCTGCAGAAGAAAGACTGGGCAGCGTACTTCCAACTGGGTTAAACATAACCCGCTTTTGGTCTATAGAGCCAAGCTGACATTGGGTTTGAACAGTGGAGGTGTGTCAAAGGAGGAAGAAAATCAGTGCTTGAATAAAAGACTCGATGACAACCAGAAGGCACAGAAGGCCACTCTCACCAGGTGTGTCCTGTGGGTGAGTTAGAAAACTGCAGATGTTTGAAGTTCTTCAGTGTCTGGTATGAGCAGTACTCATTCCACCAATTTACACTCCGGCAGAGCAGGATGGTTTTGATGGGGGTCTGGGTTCAAATTCTGGCTCATTTTATTATTTGTGTAAACTTGGGGCTGAGACTCAATCAGGATAACACCATTAAAAATAGTAAGTGATATGATATGAGACATATAAAAAACAAACATGTCATTTTGATGACTAAGGTGTGTCAGACCCAAGTCATGACCTTTTCAATCAAATCACCTCATAGGCATGCAAAAGCTGGACAATGAGAAAGGAAGACAGGAGAAAACTATGATGTTGGCACAGAAGACTGAATATACTGTAGACTGCCAGAAGGAACCATCAATCTTAGATGAACTGCAACCATAATGCTTCTTAGAAACAACGTTGCTGAGACTTCGGTTCACTTTCTTTGGACACCGCATCAGGAAAGACCAATCACTAGAAAAAGACATGGTGCTTGGTGAAATAGAGTCAATGGAAATGAAGGAAGCCCTCAACAAGATGGATTGACACATGGATGCAACAATGGACTCAGACACGCCAACAGTCAGGAAAGTGGTGCAGACTGGACACCATTCCTTCTGTTGCCCATAAGGTCGCTATGAGTCAGAGCCAACTAACAAGGGCAAAAGCAAAACACGTAGGACCATACCGAGTGTCAGCTGTATTTAGCGTAACAGCTTTCAGAACTCGGCCAAAAGTGCTCTTTAGCATGAGAGAAAATGGGAGCTTCTTCCTCCCCCAGCTTTAAGCATCCTCTGGTCTCATTTCAAGCTATGAAAGAACATAGCTCTTCACTCTCCATTTTCCCTCCATGCTCCATCTCTGGCCATAACTGAGATGGTTTCCAATTGAGAAGACATGTGTTTACCTGAAAGTGTGTGCTAAAAGTTCAGATACTGAAAATGACAATTAGTCATCATACAGCAAGTCCATCTCTTTCAAGGGACCAAGAGCTGGCTCTTCCTCCCAGCCGGCCAGGGCCCTGGTATCTGCACCAGGAGCCCCATGAGAACGCCAGCTGAGGTTTCAGGTAGAGATGTCACTTAAGGAGCCTCCTCCCAAAGGAGGTGCAGCTACAGACAACTGAGGAGCACGCTGCACCCCAAGGCCTTGCATTCCTGACAGTGCGTTGTGCTGGCCATTTGCAGTGCAAACTCCACTTCTCAATTACTGTGAATAGAGCTGTAAAGAGATTATTATTCTTTGCTGAAACTTGACTTCTCATTCTGGAAGCAGATTTTTCTCAGGGGGGCAGGGGGCAAATTACATTGGAATCTGCTGGAAAGTTTTGGTTGAAACAAGGCACAAAAAATGTTCCTTGTAGGTTGCAGAAGCCTCTGTTGTCATTCTTGAACAAAATCAGGGCTCCCTTTGTAAAAACAAACACGACCCAAGTATGTTCACCCGCTCTTTGGAATGCATCTGTTGTGCTAAATTAGATTTCTAAAACCCTCACCAATGGCCTTGAGGTTGCGCATGGCCACAGCTGTCTCGCCAGCAGAATTAAGGGCTAAATGTGTTCTGCTGAGTGCCTGGATCTGTGTGTGTCCAGAGGGCAATGGGGCTCATTTTGGAAAATCCTAGAGATTACACACACGCCTTCCTCTAGGGGTGAGTTAAAGAATTTAGGAGAATTTAGAAGACACCCAGTTGTGTGTCTTAATACACTGAAAAAACCAAAAAGACTTAATGTCGCCTGTGGTGCCTTAGTGACCTGAAGCATGTCAAACGCCTCTCAGGGAAGCACTTTGCTGGGCAATTTGCTGCTTTAGCCTGCATGTGTCTTCCTGTTCTCAGAACAGCACAAGAAGCAGTGCCTCCAAGGCTCTGGCATGAATTGATATAACATTAAAAAAAAAAAAAAAAGTTTTTGCATATCTCATTGAGACTGTCAAAATAGTAACAGAGCATCTCAGGTCTGGAGGTATTTCTTGCACCCGATGGTTGTTGAATGGTGTCTCCTGGTTCCATCCCAAGGAGATGAGGAGCTGGATGCTCAAGACCAGGAAAGCCTGGTCTTCCAACCTTTATGGAACCTACTCAGGTTGGGAAAGCTCAAGGCCAAGAGCAGCCAAGGGTAGTTCTCATTGCCACCCCCTTCACTCCCAGACATGCAGGCTTGCAGGAGCCCTGCCTCAGCCTCCAGTAACCTTAGCCTATGACCTGATTCTAGATTGTTAGAAGCCCTTCTCTGACGAGTAAACAGGGTACACACACCTGCCCAAAGCCTGAGTGTGCCTCCCCACCCTTCATGCCTTCTAAGGCTCACAGTCTCCATTTCACTTTCCCATTCCTCGACTCCCTGTCCACTTCCTTATTTCCAAAAGCCATGACCATGACCCTCATTTGTCCTGCTTCTCCAGTCTATACACCTAAACTACCAGAAGTCAGACAAGTCTAACTTCTGAGTTCTCTCTGATGCAGCTTTACTTTGTTGCTGTTGTTACTGTGTTCTTCTTTGTTGTACTGTTTTGTCCTCCAGCAGCTCAGGAGGAGCCTGTCTCACTCTCATATATAAGGAGGGACAACCACATGATGTCCTGATCGCCATCGGGACACCCGCCCCACACCGACCGAGGCACACAGTCAAGAGAATCTGTTGCTAGGTGGGTGAATTTAACAAGCAGTCTTCTGCATTACAGTATTTTACTATAAAGTGCAGCAGTATAAGATCCTACCCAAAAGACACAATAAAACTCTTGCTTCGTTGATCTGACAGAACAAAAGTAGGAGCACAACAATGATCAAGATCACACATCTAAATACATGTTTGTTATACACACACAACAGAGACAGGACACAAGGACATGTTACACACGACAGAGACAGACACAGGACACGTTACACACACACAACAGAGACAGGACATGGAACAGGTTACACACACAAAGAGACAGACACGGGACATGTTGCACACACACAATGGAGGCAGACACAGGACATATTACACACACAACAGAGACAGAACACAGGACACGTAAAACACACACAATGGAGACAGACATGAGACATGTTACACACACACAACAGAGACAAACATGGGACACATTACACACACACAACAGAGACAGGATATGGGACATGTTACATACACCCAACAGAGAGAGGACACAGGACATGTTACACACACCCAACAGAGACAGACATGGGACATGTTACACACACCCAACAGAGACAGGACATGGGGGCATTGTGTAGGGCATTGGGCTGAACGAGGTGCTAGAGAATACAACATTTGGCTAGAGGCCAATTCTAGAAAGTCCACTTGATACCTCATGAGCAAGCAAAGAAGGAGAAATAATCACTGTGGCAACACACAGTGATAAATCTGTTTTTAGAACAGGGTCTTAAAAATGTTAGGCCACTGAGGACCTTTTAAAGACATTTAGTACATCTCTGTGAGAATAAGTTTGAAAACCAGAGAAAACACTAAGGACAACGACCAGGAAAGTGTTCAAGAGTCAGGTAGGGAGGGGGTTGGGGCATTTGCCTCCCTCATCCTTTTCCTGGCACATTTCCATTTCCTTTGCATCTCTTAGATCTTTCTTCAAGACCTCTGATACCAGCAATAGCTAGCACTTCTATGACGTCCTGCAATTTCACACCAGACCTTATGTGAACCTTACAATAACTTTATACACGTCGTCAGGTAGAAGGATCACTAGAGAAGAACATCATGCTTGGTAAAACGGAGGGTCAGCAGAGAAGAGGGAGACCCTCCAGGGACGGATTGACACAGTGGCTGCAACAATGGGCTCAAACATGGCTACAGTTGTGAGGAGGGCGCAGGACCAGGCTGCGTTTCATTGTTTTACATGAGTGAGTGAAAGCCAGCTCGACGGTACCTAGCAACAATAACACAACAGGCCCTGTAAGGTAAGAACAATGTCTCTCATTTTACAGATTAGGAAACTGAGACTAAAATGGTGCAAAGATCACCACCAACAAGGCAAAGCAGAGCCTCAAATCCTCTGCGGTGACTCTTGATGACAAGCTCTCTCTCAGCCTACACTGCCTCCCCTTGCCTGAAAAAAGTCCAACCAAACCAAACTCACTGTCGCCTAGTTGCATCCGACTCATAGCGACCCCTCCTTGGGTTTCCGAAGCGGTATCTCTATGGAAGTAGATTGCCCAACCTTTCTTCTGAGGAGTGCCTAGTGGGTTTGAACCGCCAGTCTTCTGGTTAACAGTCAAATGTCTTAGACATTACGCCACCAGAGCTCCCAAGCTCTGTCCAAAAGATGTCAAACACAAGTAAAACTAAATGTCTACATACATTATCCACAATAACATCAAACTGGGAAATATTCTGAGATAAACCAAGGTTGTTCACTTTTCATTTGAATGTTTAGAGACAGAAGTGTAATTAGGCCCATGTGTCTATAAAGCGAGTCCCCACCACTTGAATGCAAAGTACTTGACTCTCTTTTGTCCGCTTACATTTTTCGGACAATTTAGGTTTCACATTTTGCAATGTATTCACTCATGAGTCCCCGGAAGAAGGCTGCATTGAAGGTGGTCAAACTCATCAGAGGGGCGTTCATCCTGGGCCACTTTTTGCTGCAGACCGATGAATCTGCTTTTCAGTTTGAGGCCTTGGAATACCATTGCATTTGCAGAGCCGTGTCTTCACGACAGAGCGAATGGGTCTGTCTTTAAGCCAACGACAATTTTGCTTGACTTGACAGGGAAAAGTAATCTCGGGTCGGGCAGAAAACAAGGGCAGCACATGCGATTTGAATTACAGTCAGATAATCACCATTCAGGGCCAGTCAAGCTGGAAGGAAAGCCTGAATTTCTCCTCAGAGACATTTCCTGGCTTAACTTTTAACAAGGGCTACAATTGAGTGTGGCCTTTAAGTGAAAACTAAAGCAGTTCAACCTACTTAGGGCCTTCACTGCCTCCTCCAGCCTGCTATGAAATGAGTCCCCTTGGAAGAAGAGCATTGATGAGTTTCATTGCAAGCGGTAAAAACAGCCTTGTCTAGCTCCTCTCCCCCACCTCCTTTGCAAATATTCTGAACAATGATTTTTCACAAATAAATGCAAGCCCCTATGTTTGAACAACTTAAATTGAAATCCAATCTCTCTCCCTGAAGGTTTTCTTTCCCATTGAATTCCAAGATGACTAGAGGTTCATCTATAATTATTTGGGAGTCCTTTTGGCCCACAAGACAGTCCCCAAGGGGTGCAAATGGTTAACACACTGGGCTACTAAAGGGAAGGTTGCAGATTTGAGTCTACCCCGAGGGGCCTTAGAAGAAATATCTGACTATCTGCTTCTGAAAAACTAGCCATTTCTAAGCTTATGGAGCCCAGTTCTACTCTGACACATGTAGAGTCACCAAGAATTGGAATCAACTCAACAGCCACTGGTTTCATGGCACGCAAAATGGCACAGAGCAGAGAATTCATTCTGTGGTCCAGAACCCCAATAATGTAGATTCTTCTTCAAGTCATGGTTTCTTCTCAGAAGCCCATTCATCTTCCAGGGACAAGGAGGAATGAAAACCAAAGATCCATCTCCAGTGGCTAGCATCAAGCAAGGTGTGATGGTTCTGATATAGTGCTTGTATTTGGGGCCAGTATAGCATAGAGTCACCCGGGGAACTTAAAAAAAATCCTGATGCCCAGGCCACACCCAGACCCATCACACACGAGTCTCAGGGATGGAACCAACATCCCAGGGATTCCACTGTTTTAAGGGGTAGATTTTAGACTCCAGGATCAAGCAAGTCTGGTTTAGATCTCATTTTTTGTGCTTACTAGTTTTGGGGGAGGTTGCTTAACCTCTCTGAACTTAGGTTTCCTTTTTTTTTTTAAAAAAAAAAAAAAAAAGGTAAAAATGTCTACTTTACATCAAGAGGTGAAATCATAAAACTAAAAACCAAACTCATTGCCATCAAGTTGATTCCGACTCATAGTGACCCCCACTGGGTTTCCAAGGCTGTAAATATTTACAGAAGTAGACCTCCTCATCTTTCTTCTGTGGAAAGGCTGATGGATTTGAACTGTCAACCTTTGTTAGCAGCCAAATGCCTTAACCACTACACCACCACAACTCCTCATTTGCAGAACCTAATACTAGTGTCTTAGTGCTCTGTTGAGGTGTGGTAGCATAAGGTTTTGAAATATTACATGTTTTTCCCCAGAATTCCCTGTTTTCAACCCCAATCTTCCACCTTCTCCTTCAAAAGCTTAAATCATGTGAGGAAAGAAAAGGATTTATGAGTTAGATGAATGTTTCAGAGGAATAAGAGCAGGATTTCCCAAGAATGAAACAGGATGTTCTAGAGGCCAGGGGGTCAGACGAGAGGGTAATGCTCAGCAGTGCTCCCTCCAGGATAGACTCAGCCCCTCCTCATCTCCCAACCGTGTCCTAGGAAGGAATCTACCCCAGTTAAATGTGTAGGATCCCAGAACAGGAACATGAGCAATGCCCTGGGAATGGCCCCAGAAGAAAAGCCGTGTGAAACTTCCAGTAGACGGGGCCTTATTGTTGTTGTTGTTACATGCCGTTGAGTCGGACCCGACTCATAGCAACCCCTCCTTGGGCTTCCGAGGCAGTATCACTATGGAAATAGATTGCCCCATCTTCCTTCCAAGGAGTGGCTGATGGGTTTGAACTGCCAGCCTTCTGGTTAGCAGTCAAGTGCCTTAGGCACTATGCTACCAGAGCTCCCAGATGCGGCCTTAGCTTCACAAAATGTTCTACTCCCCAGAGGCTTCCCAAGCCCCATGGTCAATCCTGTGCAGTCCAAGAGCAGCAAAGGGAGTCCCAAGACCTGACATGTCCTTGCAGGTGGGAAAAAGGTAATGGAGCAGGGGCTACACCACCCGCTGATGAAGAGCCACCCAGAGCAAAAAGGGATCAGCAAGTGCCAAACCGGAGAGAGGGCAGCCAGTCCTGGACGTGCGCACAACATACTCTCCCTCCTACCTCCTTAGACAAAACCAAGGTAAGTGAGATGAACTCAAACTGAGAAGGTAAAGAACCTCTAAGTACGGCCTGCACATCCTCCCAACTGTCAACACTAGCTGGTACTGCTTGTGTGTTCCTAAAATGTGTGCGATGTAGGGCTCACATTACACAAGAAGTCTCCGGGCAGGAGATGTCCATGATCTTCCTATAGGAGCCAGGGAAAACAAGATATGCAAGGTGAACTATTAACTCATGTTCGGGCCACATCTGAATTGAGACAAGTTACAGTAGCAGTGTCTGAGCCCTTTTATGGTCTTTGGTAGGACCAGGGTCCAAGACACCAGGTTAGACTTGACTCATAACAAGCCACCCAACAAGATGGAGAATAGAGATCTGGTCAACCAAAAAAGTAGTTTTGATTACAAAACACCAACTGAGTCTCATGGTTTCTTTCCCCTGAATTGATGTGTCTGACCAAACAGTAATTCTAACCCATAAGCCAAGGCTCTCTGAGTCTATTTTACAGGTATAAGACAGAAGCAGACCTCCTCTGGTATAAGACATACCACAATGCACAAAATAAAATTGCACACTAAAGTTAACAACTTCTGAAAGACAGCTGTAACAATTATGTGAGTCCATGTTATCTTGCATTAACATGTGACCCATAATCCTTGGATATTGCAAAACTCTGCCGTGCCATGAGATCTAACAAGTTTCATCTCATAGAAAGTGCTCTTTGGTAATGTTACATACTCATTCGTTGTTCAAAACATTTATTGGGATTTAACACTGTAAAGTCGATAAGCAAGTGTTCCCCAGCTGCTACATCGCACTTCATATGTTTTAAGCAATCCACTGTGCCGGCGATTTTTGAAATGAGAAAAGACGTCATCTCAAAAGCACAACTTTAAATGCTACCTCTGAAGCGACATCTGCTTCGCATCACTTGTTCAAAGTGTTCCATTTTCCTCCAGGGTTCCTTAATGATCGTATTAGAACGAGCAAAAGTCAAGGACAGCAGCCATTTTCTCAATAGTAGGCCCCGATACTGCCCACTTAGCTAATAAAGAAACACCCAAGACAGCTGAGACGTTGGAGATCGCGTCTCGTCGTTGGCCAGGCAATGAAGCTGTGAAGATTAACAAAGTCAAATTTATAAAGTGCAGGCAGTTCTCACGTGAAAGAGGGAAGCATGGGAGCATTATGTAAGCTGTATTATTACTGTAATGTGACTGGGTCACCCACTGAACTGTGGGCAATTTTTCAAGCTGTTCTGAAATGAGCAGTAATGGCATGCAGTGTATAGTACACTGAAATGTGTTGAAACTTGGGAGTAATGTTCCCAGCTTGATGTTTAAAATGCTTGGTCAGCTAGGAGACGTTACAGAGCCAGTTCACTGCCCTGTCCCCCACCTCATCTCATTCCAGAAATTTGGAAATCTTGTCTCCCTCCCTGTATTTCAAACAGGACTATGTATTGCCAGCATATTTTACAAGCAAGAAAATTAAAGCAAACCGTCCAGATGAACATAGTTCTACGGAAACAAAGGGAATGGAGTTGTGTTTGACATACTTACTGCTCTCTTAGAATTTGTTCTGTGTTTTGATTAGCTAAATCTACTAGGCGCCCCAGGAGGCTGGCAACATGGCTACTATCATGAAAAAAATAAAAAAAGATTCTGCTTGTCTTTGAGGTTCTTTCTGAGAAGGAGGAATGAGTTATGTAAGCAGATGTTTGAGATGGTGGCCTTTCTTTTGCAAGTACGCTGCACGTGTGCCCCCAAGAACCCCCGGCCTCTTTAGGAGCAATAGAATGAAGGTGGTGTCAGTGTATCCAAAAGGAAGGAGGCCCCTGGCAAGTAGCCAGCGAACTTGACCAATGTAATAAATGTGCTGGCATGGCTTACACTCTAAAAATAGCCCAGAACAACTGAAGACTATGGCCAACCTTCCAAATAGTATGAAACGCAAGCAGGATTTCTGGACCCTGAATTTTAAAAGCTGAAGGAAGGATCTAAGACCCTTCAAGAAACAGGAGGATTTTCATTTGAATGAATGACATGAAATAGCTGTTCTAAAGCAATGAAATATTTACAGAAGCAGACCTCCTCATCTTTCTTCTGTGGAAAGTCTGATGGATTTGAACTGTCAACCTTGTGGTTAGCAGCCAAATGCCTTAACCACTACAATGAATAATGTTGACTAAGAGACAAAGTGTTGATTGGAGAACAATAAGAGGTAGTAACTGAGGAGAAATTTACCTATCAGGAAAGAGACTTAGTAAGCAGTAACTGACTGAATAAATGAGTTTCTTCAATACAAGGCTCTTAGAGCTAGTTAACAAGACTCAAGAAAGTTGTCCTCCATGTAGTTTTACTTAAAACTTAGGAGCTCTGGTAGCATAGTGCCTAAGGCACTTGACTGCTCACCAGAAGGCTGGCGGTTCAAACCCATCAGCCACTCCTCGGAAGGA
>NW_006921625.1:11758106-11765758 GCF_000298275.1 Orycteropus afer afer | reverse complement strand
AGGTTGGGCAATCCTACTTCCGTAGTGATACTGCCTCAGAAACCCAAGGAGGGGTCGCTATGAGCCGGGGCCGACTCGACGGCAAACAACAACAACAACAACAACTCAGGCTGATGACCACTTCATTCACCTAATTTGGTTCCCTGTGATTGCTCCTGAGCCTCCACGAGTCCAATGCACTGTCACAGAGCTGAGCTGTGTTCCTGTTCTGGCTCCCTAGTGCCGCTCTGACAGGAATATACCACAAATGGGATGGCTTGAACAAACGGGAGTTTATTCTCTTATAGTTTGGAGGCTTTAAGTCCAAGTTCAAAGTGCCAGGCTCTAGTGGCCGGGTGAAAGTCCCTCAACCTTGGGCTTCAGCTCTGCTTCCGACTCCCAGCCCACTGAAGCTAGAGGCATCTCTTCACTCAGACAGCCACTGGCTGCTGAGGCTAACAAGCCCAAGGTCGACAAATAAAATGGCACAGTCCCAATATTACCAAACAACACAGCAGGTCATTGCTTCCAGTCCACTGAAAGTCCCAAGAGTGGCAGAGCACAGCAGGCTGCTGAACAATGACTTAGCTACACGCAGAGTTCAAGCATGCCATAAGCTAGACACCATTCTCCAAGGTTTCTTCTTCTTATATACAGGAAGCAGACCACATCCCTAAAGCAGGGCTACTCAGCTGCTCACAGTAGATTCCACCATGGAGCTGATTACCAGTCTAATCATGGGGAATATTACATCCAGCTACCCAGCCACTCAACCAGGCCCAGCCAAGTTGACACACAAACTTAACTACCACGGTTCCCAATAGGGATTATTGTTTTAATGTCATAGATTCTGAAAACAATTTTCAAAAAGAAATGGCTGCATCTGTGGAATAAGTGTGTCCTTGCCAAAGGTGACAATGTTGAGGAGGTCAAAACCCAACTAATAGACTAGTGAATAAAACCATCATGTGATGGCCATCTTTTCGTGAAAGAAATTCTTCTTATTTTATTTTTCTTGAACTTTTGCATTTCTGTTAGCAAAGTACATTCTGTATACACACAGCAGACATGAAACCATCATGTGATGACCATCTTTTCGTGAAAGAAATTCTTCTTATTCTATTTTTCTTGAACTTTTGCATTTCTGTTAGCAAAGTACATTCTGTATACACACAGCAGACATGCAACCCACTTTCCTGCTAACTGAATTACATGGTCCACTGCTTCATTCTTCCATAGCTTGATCTGATTTAGCCATGTGACCTGGCTAAGAGGGCTGGGTATTACAGAGAATGTAAAAACATGTGGGAGGGACTATATCCATGAATATAGGTTTGACAGAGGATATTTCTACATATATATTTACATATGCTGTAAATATACCCATGAATATAGTGGGGCATACAGGAGCAAAGATATGATAACTTCTTATCCATAATCAAAAACCTTGAGGGAAAGAGTCACTGGCCCTGGTGGCTCAGGACCATAGTCTCGGGAGACATCAAGGTCAACTGGCACAACATAATCCACAAAGAAAATGTTCTACATCCTACTTTGGTGTATAGTGACTCAGGTCTTAAAAGCTTGTGAGCAGCTGTCTAAGGTATAACCATTGGCCTCTCTACAACTGGGGCTTGTCATTTATGAAAATCAAAGATACATGGAAACAATTAGTCCAAAGGACTAATGGGCCATGTGGAGAAACTTCAGCCTCCATGACCCTGAAACCAGAACTAGATGGTGCCTGGCTAACACTACCAACCACTCTGAAAAGAATCATACCAAAAGGCCCTGTATGATGTGGGAAAAAATGTGGAACAAAACTCAAAATCATACATTAAAAAAAAAAAAAGACTTACTAGTCAGAGACTGGTAGAATCCCCAATATGGCTCTTATTCACTCTTCTAACCTGGAACTGCTCTAGCCTCTGCCACTCAATTTTCAGCCAAACAATAGACAGGTCTACAAGGTGAAAAATAACACTAGGGAAGTACACATTCCTTAGAACAATCAACCATGGGAGACGAGAGAGCAGCACTTACACAGGAAGAAAGCTCAGAAGGCAGGAATGCATAGGAAAGACACAGGGAGGAAGTAGAAGAAGAGCTGCTACATTGTGGGAATTACAATCAATGTCACAAAACAAAATGTGCATGAATTGTTGAATGGAAAACGAATTTATTCTGTAAACGTTCACCCAAATCACAATAAAGAACTAAAAAGAATAGAAAATGGCATTTGCCCAAGGACAAATACAGAAAGGAAGAAGGGTTAGGAAAGAAGAAGGAATGGAAATGAGAGACACAGGGAGGAAGTGGGATGAATGACGTTAAACAAACAACCACCACCAGAAAAATATGGAAAGGTATTCAGTTGTATATATCCCAAAGCTGTGCTATTGTCCAACATGATAGCCACTTACCACAGGTGGATATTGGGCACTTGAACTGTGGCTAGTCCAAAGTGAGACAAGTTACATTTTTGAAGACTCAGTAAAAAACAAAAGATTTTGAAAACTTACTTAGCATAAAAGGGAAAGCAAAACATATTGGTAATAATATTATATGTTGATTACATGTTAAACTAGTAATATTTTGGATATATACCCACTCCTCACTTACTGACATGGTTAGGTTCCAAAGACCACGTCTTTATGGGAAAATCAGCATTACATTAAAATGGAAGATGTCCACAGCAGAGCACAAAATAGAGGATGACTACATCACTATGTCACTGCCAAATTACATCATCATGTAACTGCTAAACTACCAAGAATCATGGCCCAGCTAAGCTGACACATGACCTTAACCATCATAGGCAGTGTGACTCTTGCTTCATACCACGACATTTGTTACTACCAGCCATACATCATTAATGCACAAAATAGTTGGATTCTTTACCATGTCATAAATGCAAAATGTTGGATAATGAGATAGTCGATAAGTGAGGAGTAGGTAGATTGGGTTAAATAAAATATGTTATTCAAATTTTAAAAAATATAGAGAGAATACATGCTTGAAAAGAGAAACCAGGTGATGTAGAAGTTTTTGAAAGAGGCAGGCAGCACTGTTTAGAGAACTGGTTACTAAACATTTTCACTCAGAATTCTTTTTAAAATTAAATTTTATATGGAGCCTTGATATTTAACACACAAAAAAGTGGAGCTGAATCTGGGCAAGGGCAATGGCAGCATCCCTCCTTCAAATCATTGTCCCAAACCACTTTGTTTTGCCAAAGATCTGTTTCCCTGGTAAATAGAATGGCCTCTTAACCTGCTTTATAGTTGGCTGAATTTTGCCTAATTAGCTTTGGTAATAATTAATGCTCTAAAACCCTCCACCTGGGAAAGCCCTACAGCACTCCAGTGCTGACACAGCACTGTTAACCTCTGCCCAAGAAGCAGCATTGGGCAGACCCTCCATGCTACTACCCTTATATAGAAAGTTTCCCAATCAATCATCTCCCCACAAGGGGCAAAGAAGACAACCAATTAAAACCCATGATGGAACCATCCCTCTGGAATTCTAGCTTCTGATTCCACTCATGAATTGGACCATTCACCAAAAATGAGATTTTTACAGCAGACAAGCTTTTAATTTGTTCCCAGCTAAAGCTGCAAATCCCAGTGCCAAGTGTTTGGCTGATGTCAATTAAGGCAAGCTTCTCAGATTTCCACAGGGAAAGTGCATTCATCTTACACTTCCTTCAGAAATAACATTAGGCTGTTTGTTAGGGGAACAATCAAATAAAACCCTGACACAATTGTTGCTAGGGGAAAACATGCTTAGGATGATCAAGAGGTACTCCCCACTGCAGTGGGAATTCCAGATCCTCACTCATGGCCCAGGCTGATCTGAGTCCTTCATGGTTAATGCGGGTCTTCAGGAGAGGCATCATCAGGAAAGTCAGAGAATGAACAAGCACTCACTGGAATGTGCTTTGGCCTTGTTTTCAGAAGGCTTGATGCAGAACGTTAGAGAAGATTTTCCTTATACTCTGATACCATCAATACCTTTGGTAATTTGTGATGAGAAAGTGTGCTAAACGACTCAGGGTCCAATCCAGCGTAGCTATGGAAAGGTTGCCAAATGCCCGTGGAGAGGCAGCCAGGAATTGGGATAGGCTGTGCTTTGTGGCAGTGCTGTTCCTCATTTTGCCCAAGTTTGATCTCCAAGAGGAGGCAGTGCCTGGCAAAGGCCACCCCTGTTGCAGCCAAGGATGGAGACGTTGGTTGGTATCTCAGTGGGGTTGTGCTTTCCAAATGACAGAAAGCAAAAAATGAATGGCAATAAGTCTGATCATGAAATTCCAAGCGGATCAGTGTAACCAGGGAGCTTGTTTTTCCCTTTAGCAACAAAGATTTCTGTACAAAGTAGAGACTCAAGCACTTTTCTCAGATATTGAGAGAAACGTGAAAACTGACCACTGGGCTACAACATGCAGTACACCTGGTAGAGACGGAACAACCTGAGCCTTCACTGTAGCATCACATGATGGATGAGCAAGTTAGCTCTGTCCCAGCCTCATTCCCCCACCAGAGCTGTGAGCCAGGTGGGTTCAAGCCAGCCAGCTGTATTTTCTCATAAGGTCCTCTTATGAGAATGGTGAGAGAGCTGAATATGGGGCTGGCCTGGTGAAAAGCCTGCTTCCTTGCATGCACTCATCATCCATAAGCAGAAGACCTAAGAGAGAGTTCAGTGCACATGAAGCCCATTGGCCTTGTTACTCCACTGTATGCCCAAAGGGGTGGAGCAAGCCCCTTGTCTAGAGAAACTCAAAGAAAGGGCCACCAGTATCTGCTTAGACTGGCCATGGATAAATGTGCTATCATTTATCACACGGTACTGTAATTGTTTAAGGAGCACTGGTGGTATAGTGGTTAAGCACTCAGCTGCTAACCAAAAGGTCAGTGGTTGGAACCCATCACCTGCTGCTTCTGTGAAGATTTACAGCCTTTGAAACCCCATGGGGCAGTTCTACTTTGTCCTATAGGGTCTCTGTGAGACAGAATCGACTCAACGGCAGTGGGTTTTTTATTGTGATTTTTTGTCGATGTATCTATCTTCCTCAATGGACTAGACATCTCTCATGAAAAGAGAAACCATTTCAGCACCCAGCAGAGATCTTGGCATGAGGGGGGATTCGATAAATGTTTATCTAAGAATTAATGATTCTGTCTAAACAAAAGGACTGTGGACAACATAATTTCTTAAAATTCCTTTGCAGCCACCACATCCAATAATGGAAGGTTGAGAAAAAAAGGACAGATCTTATTATTACTACACCTCTCTGTTGAGGCAAGCTATATCCATTAATATGGGTCCAGTGGAATTGAACCACAGAATTAGGTCATCTGAGTTTATCTGGAACCATTCTCTAATATCCCTGTCTGGTTGGTCAAGGCCTGACTATAACATTTTGTTCTCCACTGTGTATGTTTTGATGGTGGCCTTTACAGACTGCAGCAGGCATGTTTCGGTGTTATTGTTGTTGTTGTTAACTGCTGCCAAGTCAGCTCCCACTCATAGTGACCCCATGTATAACAATGAAACACTGCCCAGTCCTGCACCACCTTCGTGATCACTGGTGTGCCTGAGTCCAACGTTACATCACTGTAACGTCAATACGTCTCACTGAGGGTCTCTCTTGCCTGGCCTGGCCCTCCATGATTCCAAACACAATGTCCTTCTCCAATGAATGATTCCTCCTGATGACGCACCCAAAGCAAGTGAGTCGAGGTCTTGGCAGAGATTCTGTGATGCACAGGGTTTTCATTGGCTAATTTTCAGAAGTAGATCAGCAGACCTTTCTTCTCTTAGTCCAGAACCTCTGCTGAAACCTGTCCCCCACGGGTGACCTGCTGGTATTTGAAATACCTGTGGCATAGCCTCCAGCCTCACAGCAACACGCAAGCCACCACGCAGGATAAACTGACAGACAGGTGGTATTTTCAAGAGTTACTTCCTCTGTCTGCCTTGTGACTCTCCATCCTCCAAGGTTTGCCCTGGGCCACAATGGGTTCCTCATGATAAAACCAAACCCAAACCCAAACCCACTGCCATCAAGTTGATTCCAATTCATAGTAACCCTAAAGGACAGAGTAGAACTGCCCCACCGGCGTTTCCAAAGCTGTAAATCTTTACGGAAGTAAACTGCCACATCTTATTCCTGCAGAGCAGCTGGTAGGTTCAAACCACCAACCTTCTGGTTAGCAGCTGAATGCCTTAACCACTACACCACCAGAGCACCTTTGTTTTCATAATAGAGCCCTTCAAATTGGAGCCCAGACATCAGAAAATGTATGAAATCATTGCCTTCCAAGCATCTCTGAAGGACCATGCCTGAACATTCCTCTCAGGGCCCCAGGGGCATCAGGCCGCCTTCCTTCACTGAGGATTAATCCAGAATGTAGGGTTTGGACAGACGGCTGTGGGCCTCACTCCTGCTCGGGGCAGCTCACTGGCAGTGGTTCCGCGGCCTGGCTTCATCAGAGCTGCACAAAGACCATCTTTGTCTTTGTCAATTATTTCCCGCACTGGCGGCTCTGCTTTCTCTCAACTTGTCCTTGGCTCACCAGCACCAGAGCCCTCGTTTTCATTGTGTCTCGGTGGTCCATCGAAGCGGGCTGTTTTGCTTTGCTTTGGCACGTCAAGGAAGACAAAGGTTTGCCTTCTGTGGTCCCTGCCATGGCTCAGAAAGCTGCTGACCCTGCTCCACCCCAACAGGACAGCCTGGCCATCGGGAGAGGCACATTTGGCACCCGAGGGCTGGCCCTGGGCTCAGGCACAGTCCCTGTGAGCCGGGGCCCTGCGTGTACAGTGCGTCCACCTGGCCACCACTCTCAGCAGCCCGCGGGAAGCCAGCCCTGCCATGGGCCCTGCTGGGGACGCTGGTGCGGCCAGCCCAGGCCGACGGAGGAATGGTAACCGTCAGCAGAATGAAAGACCAGTGGGGGGAGATGGGGGCCAATCGGGCCTCTGGGCGAAGTAGAAAGGAGGTCGTGGGCTTTTGCTGAGGTATTAGAATCCAGACATTCTTAAGGGATGTTAATGGAAACGGTTACAAGTCTGACTATTACTGGATTATTTTATTTTATTTTTTTCAAATCCAGGTCGCTGAGAGTGAACAGAACAGGAGGTGGCATGTGGGGAGCCTGTAGCCAGTGTGTGGATGGAGGGGGAGGGGGAGGACTAGCCCCAGCATCAGTGTCCTCCCACCCACAGTAAAGCGGTCTCTGGGCTTTTAATAAAAGTGGCAATAAAATAAACTTTTATTCAAAAAGCATTGGATCGACTTCAAGTGTTGTCCCCCAGCCTCCCCACCGCATCCGCTGGATCAATACATCAGAGTAATACAGCTGGATTCATTTAAGTCTATCAACAGTGGCTTCCGGCAGCCAGCTCCCTGGGTCAAAAGTGATTTTCAAGACGTTTGGGGCAGGTTGTCACTGCAATATGGTTTTACAGGCCCAAATTACCAGCTACTAGAATCTATGGCAAAGTGTTTCCCTTTAAGTAAACTTCCTTTCTTCCCCTAAGACCTCAGGGAAAAATAACAATTCAAAAGAGTTTTTCCCCTAAGTCCTTTCTACATTGAAGGTTTTTGTTGCCAAAAACCATTTGCTACATTCAGAGCTCTGGGAAGGATGCTGGGGACTTCTCTACATGCTATC
>NW_006921625.1:11751697-11757211 GCF_000298275.1 Orycteropus afer afer | reverse complement strand
TATATATATATAATTAAATTATTTTTTTGTTGTTGAGAATAAACACAGCAGAACATACACCAATTCAACAATTTCTACATGTACCATTTAGTGACAATGATGAGTTGTGTCACTTTGAGTTATGCCACTTTCTATGGTGTTTATATTTCTTTGGGCAGTGGTGGGTGTGTGTGTGTGTGTTTGGTATTCAATTTCCCTCTGCTACAGGTTTAAAATGAGGGAAGGAGTATGTCAGGGTTGTGTCCTTTCAGCATACTTATTCAATCTGAATGCTGAGTAAATAATCTGAGAAGGTGGACTATGTGAAGAAGAACACAGCATCAGGATTGGAAGAAGGCTCACTCTACACTGATGATACAACTTTGCTTACTGAAAGTGAAGATGACTTGAAGCACTGACTGATGAAGATCAAAGACGACAGTCTGCAGTATGGATTACACCTCAACATAAAGAGAACAGAAATCCTCACAACGGGACCAATAACAGCATCATGATAAATGGAGACAAGATTGACGTCATCAAGAATTTCATTTTACTTGAATCCACAATCATTGCCCATGGAAACAGCTGTCAAGAAATCAAATGATTTTTCCCCCCCTGGGAAAATCTGCTGCAAAAGACCTCTTTAAATTGTTAAAAAGCAAAGGTGTAACTTTGAGGACTAAGGAGTGCCTGATCCAAGCCACAGCATTTTTAGTTGCCTCATACGTATGCCAAAGCCGGACAATGAATGACGAAGAGTGAAGAAGAATTGATGCTTTAAATGATGGTGTTCTCAAAGAATACTGAATACACTATGGACTGCTAGAAGAATGAACAAATGCTCTGTAGAAGTGAGAATGGCCAGACTTCATCTCTTGTACTTTGGTCACGTTATCAGAAGGGACCAATCCCTGGAGACAGATATCATGCTTGGTAAAGAAGAGGGTAAGCGAAAAAGGGGAAGGCTCTCAACAAGATGGATCGACGCGGTGGCTGCGACTGTGAGCTCAAGCCTAGCAAGGTTTGTGAGGGTGGTGGACTGGGCAATATTTTGTTCTGTTGAACACAGGGATGCTACGAGTTGGAGCTGACTCGATGGCACCTAACAATGACAACAGCTTTCCTGGGGAAGGCAACGTAAGAACAACCATGAATGAACTGACAAAATGAACTATTTGGGAAATTAGGGGGAAAACAGAGTATTGTATTAGCATTTATATATGATGATAAACTTATTAGTAAATTAGAATGCCTCAGATCGCAGTCAGTGATAAGTAAGAAAATGGTAGAATTAGAGCAGTGGGCAACTGAAGAAGAGGACAGAAACTCACCCAGGACAATGACACAACAGTCACGTTGGCAGCAAGAAAGATAAATAGCAGAGGCTGCAGAGGGTCCCAAGAGGAAAGAAAAGAGCCTAGATGTTTTTGCAAAAATGATCTGTCTGTGATCTAGTGCTGTGAATGTCAAGTGCTACCAGCCAATTTATCAGAAAAATTCTGCTTCCATTGCCCCAAGGCCTGATTCACTCTCACTTCACACCAAGAATCAACACCCGGATGCACCATAACCTGAACTCTGCTTACCCTAATCTAAAGAAACCTGCTTTCATAGTGTTTGAATTCTTTTTGTTGTTGTTGCTGTTGTTGCTCACTATGTATTACAGCGATCCAGACTTTGGTTCTAAGTGGCTTGACTCTGGTTTAGGACCAAGTAACCTCTGATAATGAGGGTCTGTGCAGGCCTGCCTCTCACTTGCATTGTGAACTCACTCAAACCGTGGTACAGCTGTGACTGGAGTCTACCCACAAAACAGAGGTTAAGAATCCGCTGTGTCAATTACAGAAACCACCGGGAGCCAAGCCTCACTGTTGCACTTTGTCAGTGTCCAGTCGATGATCGTTCCTGATCATCTTTCCACACTACAGTGTTGTCATGTGAAAGTAAAGTTGTTGTTTTAGTTATTATCTTTCCTATTTTCACTAGTTTCAGAAAGAAAATAGGTTATTTCAACGGGAAGAGAATGACAGTCACAAGTTTCAATGGGATGACACCTCGTGAACTTGGGTGTTGTCCCTCGGAACCTCCAGGTGTCAGACAGAGCGATGCAACATTGCTGCCTCCGGAAGCCAGTCAGAGCCTGGAGGACACACAGAGCAACAAGCAGCAGACATAATCGGCTGCCACCACGCACAGACCACGTCAGGCAGGAGAAGAGAAACGCCATAAAGGAGGTGCAGTCAACTGTGAGGCCAGACTTGACCCGGGAGCATGTTCCATGCCTGAGAGGACTGCTGAAGAGAGTGAGGGGGCTTTTCATCAGTGGAACTTTTCAAGAGGGTGTCAAACTTCTCCCCGAGTTAATCGTTTTAAGGTGTTGTGAGTCAACTACATGTCCAGAGTGACGCCACCACTCAAGCCTGTCACCAGGCCCTCTGCTGCCTCCATCACTGCCAGGGGCGTGCTGGGGTCTCATCAGTCTTCCTCTGTGTGTGACGTAGGACCAGGGAGGCTGCAATGTAGCCTTTCAGATGGCGTGGCCAGGCCCAGGCCATCTGTAGGTTGGAGCGGGAATGAAGCTCAATGTGGGGCTAACATTTGAAAATGCAGTGGAGGCCATACCTAACACTCCACACCTTCCCCATTTTTGCTGATTCATGGTGATGGGGGCTGGGAACAGCCATCCAAGGGCCTTCAAGTCAACACTTGCTGCCCAGTTCAGAACACTCATTCCTTTTCATAAGCTCATTTCCCCTTCCTCTTCTTTCAAATGCAACCCTTGTGCATTTTCAAGATCTCTTCATAAAAGAAGATTTAAGAGTCAAGGGCTTGGAAGAAGGGAATCACATGATATGTTTTAATTAAAAAACTAATCAAAGTCTCTTCAAGGTTTTGCCTTTTTTTACCAGCTGTCATTGGGTTTCCTATAAATATATACAGATTTTAGCTCACCTTTAAAGTTATAAACCCTTAAAAGAAAAGAAGAAGCAGCAGACTAGAAGTCACATGTGTCTTTATCTTGGCTTTTAGAATCCTACTGAATCAATTCTTACAGTCGGTGCTGGAAGGGTGGAGAAAGATGACAGAATCCACCCATTTCCTTAAGGAGTCTGATGTCTACAGGAGTCATCTGTCCAAGTTTATCTACGAATCTGTCTTTCAAACCAGAAAATGACACATTTATTCCTTCAATTTATATTGAACAGACTGCCAAAATTATGCCCTTCGAAAACGAATAAGGCAAGCTCTGTGCCCTGGATGTGTTTACCATCCAAGCTGGGAGGGACACAGCTGCAGTTAGGGCACGTGTGGGAGATGTGGTCACCTGGCCAGGAGCTGAAGGATGAGTCCTGCTGTGGAGGAGGCGAGAGAGCAGGGGCACAAAGACTGATCGTGACGTGTGCCGAGGCCAGGCACATCCTTGAGGCGCTGTGTGTTAGAACGGCTACAGTGCAGAGTGTGAGGGGAAATGGGGCAACCAGGAAGGCCTGAAGAGCCTTGCTAAGAAACCACATGATGGCTTGGTCTTAGTCATGCCTGCACCCCTACCCCGTTATCCTACTTAGGACAGTAGGCAGCACAGAACTGGTCCCCAAGAGATGCTGAATTGGTTGTTCTAAAGAGGAAAAGGGCCCACACGCACTAGCAGGATCAGGATGTCGAGAACAACACTGGCGAGACAACCAACCTGGTATGGTTTGAAGGCATTTTTGAAAATGAGCCAAGGTGGAATTTCTGTTCCTGCTCTCACTCCTCTAACTGCTTCCCATTGCCAACCAGGGGAGGGGAGTCCAAGGGCATCTCGGGAAAGAGCCCAGGGCAGACCCAGGTCCGGATCTCAGCCTCCTGGCCAAACACCCTAGACTGACAGGAGCCCCCACTTTGTTTCCCCTTTGCCATATTTTATTGCTGGGAGGGGGAGACGTGGAGTGGGGCAGGATGGAGGAGCCAGCAGTCTCCGAAGGAGCTCTGAGGTTCCATTTTCTCATTTATGAAATGGAGACTGTAGCGCCAACTCTGGCCCCCATCCCACCCCAGCCTGTC
The DNA here is from genome assembly GCF_000298275.1 of Orycteropus afer afer. Lineage (NCBI taxonomy): Eukaryota > Metazoa > Chordata > Mammalia > Tubulidentata > Orycteropodidae > Orycteropus > Orycteropus afer. The sequence continues at coordinate 11,753,185 of NW_006921625.1, read as the reverse complement.
AGGGATGCTCTGTTTAGGTGCCACTGAGTTATTCTGACTCACAGCAACCCCATATGACTCTAGGCTGTAATTTTCGTGGGAGGAGATCACCCCTCCTATGAAAGGGGAGGTCTTTCTCCCCTGGAGCCACTGGGTGGGTTCGAACTGCCAACCTTTCAGTTAGCAGCCCTATGCTTAACCACTATCAAGGATACACTATGTTTAAAAGGTAGAACACGGCCATTACTGTTTCCTCTCTTCACAAGAGGCATGTGTGGGTTTTTGTCCTCTCACAGCCTCCATCCTTCCTGCCCTCACCCTTCATTCCCACATCAGCCTGTTCTTTGCACCCTATACTGTACTTTCCTTTCTGTGTCTCAATTGACCCTTACAACACCTCAGGAAGGGCAGGAGACCCATTTTAAAGATGAAGAAACTGAGACGCAGACAAGGAGACTGACCTGGTCATCAGCCAATGCATGACCGAGCAGAAAATCAACTCTGTGTTTTTTGATTCTTCTTTCTTCCATAACTGCCTTTTAGGTTGACTCACCACCCCATACAAATATAAAAAGCACATAGTGGCCTAGAGTTTGGGTCTGTAAGTAACAACCTAAATACACTGCTATCCAGTTACCTTTGATAAGGCTACCCTCATCGATGAGTTAGATCAAGCTCATCCTATATTTGGGTTCAACCCTGAAGTCTGGGTTTAAGCAAGGGACATTTTCAAGGCTTCAAGATTTTCTGTAAACAAAACTAAGTGCTGGTGAGTTTAAGAAAAGAAAACTCTTTTCAGAATCCCAGTTTTCCTGAATCTGATAAAGCTCTGAGGCAGAAATTGGGCAGATAGGAGGCTGGCTTCTTCCTCTCAATAATTCTGGCACTAAACTCTGGGGAATGATGCAAATGTGATGAGTGGCTAATAATTAAAGGATTTAATTAAGCATCGTCTGGGAACGTGTCTAGTAGCTCAGTGCATGTGTTGGCAGCTCCTAGCAATCAGGGTGGTTCCAGGGGAGAGGCGAGCGTTGTCGAAGGCAGAGAAACTGGTTATTTGGGGAAGATTGTCTAGTCCAAGAGTAAAAAGAGACATGTGTTAACTACTGATAATGCACATTTGGGGTAAGAGATTCAATGAAGATGGTAAAGACAGGGACTTTCAGCTATTCTCTGTTACGAACCTAACAGCTAGCACCTGGGCTGGCACATGGAGAGGCCCATGTCTCATCACCGGACCTTCACACACTGTGGGTGCTCATTGAATGCACAGGACTGAAGATTGAATGAATGAATAAACACTCAAAAGCATCTCAAAGAGCAAGCAAACTACCACGTAATGTTGAGGGAAAAAATAACACATAGGATCCAAACTCTATACAGAGCATGACTCAATATGTAAGCAAATGCCTGAGGAAAAGGGCACTGGAAGAGAAAGTTGTTGTTGTTGTGTTGTTGTTATGTGTCATCAAGTTGGACCCAACTCATAGCGACCCCTCCTTGGGTTTC
>NW_006921625.1:11749984-11751347 GCF_000298275.1 Orycteropus afer afer | reverse complement strand
ACTCTTTTTTTCAATAATTCAGTTTTTCAAATAATTCATTTTATGGTGAAAATAAGCACCTACCAACTCAACCAGTTCTGCATATACAATTCAGCAGCACTGATAACATTCTTCAAGTTGTGTCGCCATCCTCACCCTCCTTTTCCGGATTGTTTCCACCTCATTAACAAAAATTCACCCCTCTAAGGTTCCTATCTAACCTTTTAAGTGGCTGTCATCAATTTGATTCCACATAGACACCGTCCCCAACGTGTGATGTATTCGAGTTACTATGAACTGTACTTACAGTCTAGTTGTTGTTTTGTTTTGTTGTAGAATTTATTGTTAGTAATATGTACTACATACAACATTGCAGCGTGTACTTTGCTGATGTTATCATTCTCAGATGTTCACTTGCAGATGTTCAAAGATTGAATTTATAAAGATACTGAATATAAAAGACAATAATAACAATAATAATAATTTTTTAAAAAGAAGTATTCAACTATGTCAGAACCAACTTAGGGCAGAGTCATCAGAACAGAGCCCTGTCATAAGTTGAGGACTATTTACATTTCTTTAAAACAGCATAATTCTCAAAGCAGACATTCGTTACTAATTAAGCTAAACTGTTGTTTCATTTAAAGACTTCAGGGATGTTTTTGGTTTAAGGTTCAAAGATTGTCTCAGGGCGGTGGCTTTGGGGATTCATCCAGCCTCAGTGGCTTCAGATAGTCTGGACTCCATGAGAATTTAATATTCTGTTCTGCATTTCCCCCCTTTTGGTCAGGATTTTCTATAGAGTCTTTGATCAAAACTTTCAGTAAGGTAGCCAGGCACCATGCAGTTCTAGTCTCATGGCAAAGGAAGCAGTTGTTCATGGAGACAATTAGCCATTCATTTCTTTTCATCCTCCTATTTCTCAGTCCTATCTTCCCATATCTATACTACTGTTACCATATAAAAAGAGTGTTGGCTTAAAGCAAATGCTTCTACTTTTGATGAGACACCAGATTAAAACATGGATGAAACGTTACAGATGATTCATTCATTCTTCAGTCAACAAATAACTAATTGGGCATCTACACTTACTATGTCTCGCATTGGGTTAAGTGTGGTCCTTGTGCTTACTGTACATCACACTCTTGATAAAGTCTTTGCATGAATCACTTTGGACTCCCATAATCATCCCTATGTGGTAGATACTCTTGTCCTAATTTACAAATGAGGAATCTACCCAAAGCAGTAAAACCCAGTCACTAGTGCTCAGACGGCTCCCTTGTTACCCTCCCGAGAGGGACCGGGTCTCCGGGAGCAAGGTAAGCACGGGCGGGCTTGTGCTTACTCACTGATCTGCACTGAACACTTTCCCTTGTTACCCTCC
>NW_006921625.1:11732864-11745079 GCF_000298275.1 Orycteropus afer afer | reverse complement strand
GTGGCATAGTGGTTAAGGCACTAGGTTGCTAACCAAAAGGATGGTTGTTTGAACCCACCAGCTGCTCCATGGAAGAAAGATGAGACAGTTTGCTTCTGTAAATATTTACAGCCTTGGAAACTCAATGGGTTGCTGTTGTTGTTAGGTACTGTCGAGTTGGTTCCGTCTCATAGCACCCTATGAACAACAGACTGAAACACTGCTCTATCCTCACAATTGCTGCAATATTTGAGCCCATTGTTGCAACCACTGTGTCAATCTATCTTGTTGATAGTCTTCTTCTCTTTCACTACTTTACCCAGCATGATGTCCTTCTCCAGGACTGGTCCTTCCTGATAACATGTTCAAAGTACATGTGACGAAGTCTCACCATCTTTGCTTCTAAGGAGCATTCTGACTGTACTTCTTCCAAGACAGACTTGTTTGTTCTTCTGGCAGTCCATGGGATATTCAAAATTCTTCCCCAACACAATTCAAATGCATCAGTTCTTCTCCAGTCTTCCTTATTCACTGTCCAGCTTTCATATGCATATGAGGTGACTGAAAATATGGCATGTCACCTTAGTCTTCAAAATGACATCTTTGCATTTTAACACTTTAAAGGGGTCTTTTGCAGCAGATTTGCCCAAACCAATAAATACGTCAACTGATTTCTTGACTGCAGCTTCCATGGGCATTGACTGTGTATCCAAGTAAAAACAAAATCCTTACAACTTCAATGTGTCCCCCTTCATCATGATGTTGCTTATTGGTCCAATTGTGAGGATTTTTGTTTCCTTTATGCTGAAGTGTAATCCATACTGAAGTCTGTAGTCTTTGACCTTCATCAGTAAGTGCTTCAAGTCATCTTTGCTTTCAGCAAGCAAGGTTGTGTCATCTGCATATCACAGGTTGTTGTTGTTGTTGTTGTTATGTGTTGTCGAGTTGGACCCAATTCATAGCGACCCCTCCTTGGGTTTCCAAGGCAGTATCACTACAGAAGTAGATTGCTCCATTTTCCTTCCGAGGAGTGGCTGGTGGGTTAATGAGTCTTTAATCCTTCTTCAGATAGCTGCTCAGATTATTTGCTCAGGATACAGGTTGAGTAAGTATGGTGAAAGGATACAACCTTGAATAAGTATGGTGAAAGGATACAACTTTCCCTGATTTTGAACCATGCAGTATTTCCTTCTTCTGTTAGAACAAGTGCCTCTTGGTCTGTGTAAGGTTCTGCATCAGCACAATGAAGTGTTCTGGAATTCCCATTCTCCCCAATATTATCCATAATTTGTTCTGATCCACACAGTCAAATGCCTTTTCATAGTCAATAAAGCAAAGGTAAACATCTTTCTCATATTCTCTTTCAGCCAAGATCAATCTGACATCAGCACTGATATCCCTTGTACCTCTTCTGAATCCAGCTTGAATTTCTGGAAGTTCCCTGTCAATGTATTGCTACAACCATTGTTAAATTATCTTCAGCAAAATTTTATTGAGTGTGATGTGAATAATATCGTTCAGTAATTTCTGCTTCTGTTGGATCACCTTTCTTTGAAATGGGCACAAATATGGATCTCTTCTGGTTGGTGGTCCAGGTAACTGTTTTCCAATTTCTTATCACAGATGAGTGAGTGCTTCCAGAATTACATCTGTCTGTTGAAACATCTCGATGGGATGGGAATTCTGTCAATTCCTGGAGCCTTGTTTTTCATAAATTCCTTCAGTGCAGCTTGGTCTTCTTCCTTCAACACCATTGGTTCATGATCATATATTACCTCCTGAAATAGCTGAACATCAACCAATTCTTTTTGGTACAGTGACTCTGTGTAGTCCTTCCATCTTCTTTTGATGTTTTCTGCTTCATTTAGTATTTTGCCCATAAAACCGAACTCACTGCCTTTGAGTTTATCCCAACTCATAGTGACCCCCTTTGGGTTTCCGAGGCAGTATCTCCATAGAAGCAGATTGCCCAGTCTTCCTCTCACAGAGAGGCTGGTGGGTTTGAACCACCAACCTTCTGGTTAACAGTCAAATGCTTCAGGCACTACACCACCAGAGCTCCTTATATTTTGCTCATAGAATCCTTCAATATTGCAACTTGAGGTTTAAACTTTTTCTTCAGTTCTTTCAGCTTGAGAAATGCCTAGTATGGTTTTCCAACTCCAGGTCACTGCACATTATAATGCTTTACTCTGTCTTCTCGAGCCACCCTTTGAAATCTTCTGTTCAGCTCTTTTATTTCATCATTTCTTCCTTTCCCTTTAGCTACTCTATGTCCAAGAGCAAGTTTCAGAGTTTCTTCTGACATCAATTTTGGTCTTTTCTTTCTTTCCTTTTTAATGACCTTCTTCGTGTATGATGGCCTTGATATCATTCTGCAACTTTATATATATCCAGCAAATGTGCCTGACAACCTGCTAAATGTTAAGCTCTACAAACGTACTTTCATTTCCCCCACCTTTCCCATCCCATTATGTTGAACGTGGAGGAGTGATCAATACATGACTTAATTTAGAAAGCTGACTTTTTAAGTTACAGACATACTTGCACTGGGTAAGAGTGGGGCCCACTCTAAGTGCCATCAGTGTTGGGATTCCCTAGCATCCACACATGAGAAAAGAGAAGTCTCCCCCAAAATGTCGGCCTCTGGAGCTGAATTTATTTCATTCAAATATTCCTCCACAAGCCGAGAGGACCCTGAGTGTAAGCAGGAGTGATTATCAACAATCAGAGTCATAATACATGTTTATGTATGTTTATAACCATTTGCAAATTATTGCCCAGGCTTTGTATGAAGAGAGGAAGAAAAAGTAGGAAAGTATATGCAGCAAGCAGGGCCCAGGGCAAGAATGCTTCTGTTGAGCCGCCAATGCTCAACTCTTCAGTCATCGGGAGTCTGGGCCGTGACGTTCTGGGCTTCTGAATTAAGATGCTACAGCCTGAAAACAACTTTGTTCAGAAGCAGTAAATACTAATTGATTAGATGACAACATTTAACCTCCATGAATATCTGTAGGGTCTGCAGGATATGGTGAGAGGTGCTTGAATTTTAGAACTAGATACATCTAGGTTCTAATCCTGGCTTTGACCCTTATTAGATGTATAGGGTTGCTGCATTTAGACTATCCAGCTCCAGTTTTCCTCATCTGTAAAATGGCGCTAACAGTGGCAATATTAATAAAGTAGGTGCAGTTAGTTTTACACCTATGGGAACGTCCCAAGAGCAGTGATGGAGCCAAGGAGGAGCTGGAGGGGAGGGGATGCTACATTCTTCCATAATACAAAGCCATATGTACGGGAAGTAAGGATGTTCTCAATGTGATCTGTCTCCAGTTAGGCCAGGACTCAGAGACCATGGGGCCCCCAGCCCCACACTTGTCCCTGTGTAAAGTCTGTGCCCAGGCTAGAGGGGGCAGGCTCTCCATACCAGCATCTGGCCCAATCAGCACACCTCCCCCATAATAATGCCTAGAAACAGGCCCACACAATTCCTTATTTGTCTTCAAATGAGAAAGATGAGTCACTGTGTTTATTTTAACCACTTTCATGTTACGCACATGTGTCAGAGTTTATGAGCAAATCACACCAGGAAGGGGCTAGCTCAGCCTCCGCTCTACAGTCAGTTCTAAGCCAAAGTGTGATCTATGGGGAGTGCCAGAAGAAGACACCTACTGACCGCCGTCCTTACTTCCATTCACTATGAATTCTAAGTGTGGGAGTTGCATCCCCGCAACACCAAGCCATCTGTGGTTTCCACACAAACTCCCAGCTTGCTGCCCCTTCCTCTTGTTCTTGCTCATACTCCCCCTCCAGATGGAATGCCTCACCTGCTCTAACAAAACCTTTGATGTCTCCTTCTTACCTGTAGTACAAGCAGTTAATGCACTTGGCCGCTAACTAAAAGGCTGGAAGTTCGAGTCCACCCAGAGATGCCTTGGAAGAAAGCCTTGGGCATTGCGCCCAAAGGTTCCCACCAAACCTTTCCAGTTACTGTTGTCAGGTGGATCCCATAGAAAGAGTTCTCAAGAGCACAGTGCTCAGCACAAGGGTGGCCTTAAAGAACAGAAGCTGATTTTCTCACAGTGCTGAGGCTAACAGGCCACCTCGGGGTTCGGCTGTGTCCCTTCTTTCCTTGTCGGTAGCCCCAGGCAGCCCTTGGTTCTTGGCAGTCCTCACGTGGTGGCTGTTGTCTCCAGTTTGCTCTTACATGTCTCTGTGTCTATGCCACTCTTATACAGCCCAGAAGTGATTACACTGGTATGACCTCAACTAATAGATGGATTGCAAGAGATTGCATTATGGAATGTCACTGCATTACATTAGACTATATTATGTTACATCCACAGGTATAATCCACTGAGAAAACCTGTTGCTGTTGAGTCCATCACGACTCCTAGTGACCCTATAGGACACATTAGAACTGATCCGTGCTGTTTCCTAGACTAATGTCTACAGAGCAGGTCACCGGGTCTTTTCCCCAAGGAGGTGCTGGATGGGTTCTAACTGCCAATCTTTTGGTGAGCAGCCAAGCACTGAACCATTTTGCCATCAGGACCAGAATTTTAATATATATTTTGTGGGAGGGCATGATTCAATCCATAACAAGGTCCGGGACAAATAATGCCTTAGGAGAGGGGGCAGAGGTGGAAACGAGTTGCCAACATGAAAGGACATCATTTCCAGGGGATAAGGGAGAAGACTAAAGCGATGGAATGAGCAGTGCTGCTACACATGCATTCCTCAGAGACAGTGCGGGTTATGTTCCAGACGACCACAATAAAGTGAATATTGCAATAAGTGAGTCGCATGAATTTTTTGGTTCCTCAGCACATATAAAAATTACTTTTATGCTATACTGTAATCTACTAAGTATGCAACAGCGTGATGGAAAAGTTTGAAATATTGTGAAAATTACCAAAATGGGAGCACCTTCTGTTGGAAAAATGGCACCACGAGACTTGCTTGATGCAAGGTTGCCACAAACCTTCAATTTGTGTGTGTGTGCAGGGGGGGTGGCATGGGGAAACACTACCTGCAAAGCACAACAACATGAAGTTTGCCTGCACAGAATGAGAAGAAGAGAGCCCCTTGAGAGGACATGGCATGGCAGCATCACTGGGCTGCAATCAACAAGGGTTACTAACTTTAAGCCTGACTTCTTCCTGAGGTTTTCACCAATAAGGCCAAGTCCTGTGCCCACAACGTCTACAATTGTTTTACCCTGGCCATGTCTTTCTAAAAACATGGATTCTTTCTTTAAGTTCTCTGTTCAAAGCAAGGAAATGAAAACTTTTGTGAGTGGCTCGTAAATGTGTCACGAATACCAATAATAAAATTCCACACGTTGAGGTTTTCAATTTAAGATTCACTTGACCAATATGGTTCAGTCTGGGGAGGAACTGCTGACAGAATTTGAACTTCACCTTCTCAAACACGAGTCCTTCCTGTGATGACTTATCCCCACGCTGGTGAAGATGCCCTGGGATGTATTCAATCACACCACTGGAACAGGATCACACAACCAGAGAGCACGTGTCAGAGATTTTCAGGTTCAGAAACTCTTTCCACGGGTGGGAAACTTAGGCCTTGAAGCAAGTGACAGCTGGCTCCAGGGATAGACTTGGGACTTGTCTACCTAGGGCTGCCATAACAAAACTACTACACATGGCTGGCTTCAAAGTACAGAAATGTACTTTGTACAAAATCTCAGCATTTTGGTCCAAATCAGGGCATCAGCTCTAAGGAAGCCTCGGGCGTTCCCAGGATCTGCACATGGCGTCTGTCTCCTCCTGTGTGTCTCTCTCAGTCTCTATTCTGCTTTTTTGATAAAATGCCACTCAGAGAGGATTAGGTTTAGGACATGTCCTACTCTGGCATGACCTCATTAAGGTAACGAAAGAAAATCCCTATTTCCAAACAAGGTAATATTTCCAGGTACAGGGGTTAGGACTTCAACATAATCTTTTTTGGGGGAGGGGGACATACAATTTAATCCATTGTTGTCAGGTGCCAACGAGTAGGCTCTGATTCATAGCGACCCTATAGACAACAGAACAAAATACCACCAGGTCCTATGCCATCCTCACAATCCTTGCTATGCTTGAGCCCATCACCGCACCACTGTGTCAGTCCATCTCATTGATGCATCTCTTTTTCACTGACTCTCAACTCTACCAAGCATGATATCCTTTTCCAAGGAATAGTCCCTTCTGACAACATGACCAAAGTATGAGAGATGAAGACTGGCCATTCTTGCTTCCAAGGAGCATTGTGGCAGCACTTCTTCCAGGATAGATTTTCAATCCACAACAGGACTCAAATCTCAAGTCCAGTTTTGTGCCTTTATGAGTTTCCAGAATGAGAATGTATGGGTAGAAAACAAACCTCTAACCTAGTGCTCTTTCTGCCATATCATGAAGGAGAAAAATGTGACCACATCTGACTCCATTTCTGGAGAGAACAGCTGATCTGAAACAGGAATGTCTCTTCTTCAGTGCCTACACTCCAGGGACCCCGTTATGCTGGATCGGTATTAAGGACCTGAGCGATAGTGTCAAGGGACTGCTCCGTGGTGGTGCATAGTCTGAAAGCCATGACACAGTGGCCCTCCTCACAGAGAGCTCAGAAAGATCTATGCTTTCCCAATTTCCCAATCCAAATGATAAGTAGTCCCAGTGGGAGCTCTAATTCTATGAATTTCCAATGTTACTTTGGGGTCACGTGACTTGTTACACATACACATCCTGGAATTAGTGAAAAACACAGACTGTTCCAAGAATATCAGCTTGCAGGCTGCCAAGAAGCTTCTCGAAGGAGCTTGCAATCACCGAGGTGTGAAATAATTGTCTTCCCCCGAATCAGATCATCACTGACACCCAGGTGGTTCCAGCAGCCAGGGCAGAGGGGTGGCTGGGAAGTGAATCAGGCCATTCTTTTCCAGTCCCACTCGGCTCTCCATGGATGTGACATGTCAGAGAGAAACCTCCAGGGCTGCTTCCCATTTCCCAAAGGTTTGGGTCGAGTTCACTCTTTATCTCACAACTGTTTGGGATGATCCAACCCGTGTAAGGGTTTGCAGGCTGTTCAGGGATCTTTTGTGAAACTGTCAAAACAATGACCTCATTTGGAGCCATCTGTTGGCATGCAAGATTGGCACAGAGCTTGCCTTTTGACTTGTGTCGCTGGAACAATCAATTCAAGATGGCCACTCCAGGCACATGTTTGCTAAGCGATAACGAAGCAGATAACTGATTGCGCCATCACTTCCTTCAGTTACCAAACTTGTCCATGTGAACACAGCCTCCACCCAAGGCTGCCTGCCAGGCATGGCAAAGGGGGGACATCACCCTCTGACCCAGAAACAAAAACCCCTATGTTTCCTGGGGTGAGGGAGTGGGTTGGGTTGGTTTCTCCCACCATGCCCAGCCTAAACAATCACTTACAAAGTAAAGGAACCTGATTTTATCAGAGAAAACTGTTGTCTTTGGAGCAGAGAGCATGGGGGCACCGTGAGCCTGGACGCCCACAACTTTGGATGGCCTTTATCTGATGTGTGAGGCTCAACAACGGCTCACACATCACAGTGGAGTCATGGGAAAGAATCACTTGGCATAACTCAGATTCATTTTGTGATTATCTGAAGAGCACAAACTGGGCCATTCTGTAAAGACACGATGCCTGTAGGTATTTTGGAATTGAGGTTGCTGAGCCAGCCTTTTCTATGGCCTGTGCAATTAGAGAGGAGGTATGTTTTGAAATGGCCATGAAAAAGGATTCCTCATTTTTTATGGCAAGTTTTTCCCATTTCTCTTGGGGAAAAAAAGTAAGGAAGAAACTAAAGAGACTCAATTTGTTGTTGTTACTGATTTATCTCCCGAAGTGGCTATAGGACAAGTGCAGCAGAATGTTCCAGATTCTGCTAGGGAGACAGTGTTTGGAGCATTTCTGTGTACTCCCTCTGCCTAGAGTAGAAATGATGACATCTTTCTCAGATTTCCTATTGTTTATGATATCAGGGCTTGTGCTGGGGTTGCAGAGGGGGTGGAGAGCTGCTGCTCACATGTGAAAACTGCCAACTAGACATTTTTCCCAAATTTAATTAGACTCTGATAGAGCATGTGCTAAGTCTGCTGTGAGACCCTAACTGTAGCCAAGTGAGGTATCATTACTCAACACTCAGTCCAAATGGGCAGTGAGAGTTTGTGGGACACTAAATTTGACATGATAAACACAGGGCAAGATGAAAGCTAAAAAAAAAAAAACACCAAACCCACTGCCATCAAGTCGATTTGACTCATAGAGACCCCTCCTTGGGTTTCTGAGGCAGTATCTCTACAAAAGTAGATTGCCCGGTCTTCCTTCTGAGGAGTGGCTGGTGGGTTTGAACTGCCAGCCTTCTGGTTAGCAGCCAAATGCCTTAGGCACTATGCCACCAGAGCTCCCAAATAAAAGCTAGGTAGCACCTAAATCCATAGGATGCAAGAAAGAAAAAGTTGTTAGGGGTAGAGAAATCCAACCAGTTGCCATCAAGTCAATGCCGATTCAGACAACTCCATGTGCACAGGGGAGAACTGCACTCCATGGGGTTCTCAACACTATGACCTTTTGGAAGCTGATCACCAGGCCTTTCTTCCAAGGCACCTCTGGGTGGGTTCGAATGGCCAACCTGAATCATTTGTGACTCTCAGGGATTCCTAGGGATAGACAGGAAGGGGACAATAACAAGGCTGCCACCTCCCTGGAGGCATCACTTCTAAAGTGGCCAGTATTGAATGGATAGTGTTGTAGATTTCATTGTACCTCCCCAAAATACGTACTGAAATCCTGGCCACAGTACCTGTGGGTGTGGTCCTGTTTGGAAATAGGGTTTGTTGTTGTTTAGGTTAATGAGGTTTTAAAGTGGGTCCTAACCCTAATCACTTCTGAGTTACAGAAAGAGCAGAACAGACTCAGAGACACACACTGGGGAGGAGAGACGTCATGTGAGGACTGTCTACCAGCAAAGGAACACTAAGGATTTCCTCCAACAACAGACACTAGGAGAGAGGCCCTTAAAAGGAATCAACACAGCTGAGACCCTGATTTGGACTTTTAGTCTCTTGAACTGTGAGAAAATACATTTGTTTTTCAAAGCCACCCACTGTGGTATTTTCTTGTGCCAGCAACACTAGGTACCTAAGACAGCATGGTGCTCAAAGATGGCCACTAAGGGGTGAGGTTTGAATCATCTCCCTTCAGCACTGACCAGGACCCATCTGCAAAACAAGCCCTCTAATAATAAAAAGAAGGTATTTGTCAGAAATGGGGAGCGGGGGAGTGGAAAAGAAAGTACCTCACTAAAATTACTCCTTGACATCCACCCCCTCTCTGCCCAGAAGAGTTAGAAATGTTGAGAAGATCCCTTCTAAGAAAGAACTTCAAGAAATGTTCATTCCTAAAGTGGAGCCGTAGCTCTAGACCCAGCAAAACAGAGAATTATTGAGACCTCTGGCAATGAAAAGTCCCACCTGGACAAATATCTGCAAACACATTTGCTACTTTTTAAAGAATGCTGGAGTTAATACCCAGAATAGTACCAGAAAAGAGAGTCTGCTTGCTGCCAGGTACCATCATGCATAGAACTTCCACAGCCCATCAAAAGCCAGAGGGGACTGTTGTTTGGATATTGTCATTAAGTCGGCATCGTAGTTTAAAATATCAAATACGATGATTTTCTATAAAACTATCCAAAACAGCTATCTCTATACCCAGAAATCCCATGGTAGCTTTATGATATGTGATCTTTAGAACTGACTTTGAAAACTGCATTTTACTCGTGCTTTACTCAATAACCCCTGTAGCCAAAGGCAATAAGGCAATGATGTGACCCAATAATTAACTATAATACGTAGAGATTAGTGGTTTGAAACAAACACAAATGCAAATTTCAGTGCAGTTAGGTATATCCCAAGTATATGTTGAAGGTCCAGGTCATCTTATTATCTTGTGTAATGATTGTTAATGTTCACCATTTAACTGAATGTGTTTTATACTGAAATACATATGATTATTGTTAGTGTTAGTTATTGCTGGTTTTAAAATCCAGCCACAGTAACTTCAGGCTAGGCAATGAATGCAGAGTTTTCTTTCTCGTACAGGACCTGGGACAGATGGATCTCTAGCCGTGGTTTCTTCTTTTGGGAAAATGTGGAAGATCATTGGTATCACTACTTCAGCTCAGCTTCCTAATCCACTAAGTGACAAGGGCAGGGCTTTCCAGGGACCTGGTCCAAACCTGTGGTGCCACTGGGTCTACTCCCTTCATCAGGGCTGGGTATCATGAGCATGTCATCAGATCCATGTGGTTCCAGCCTGACATTTGGCAGTTCTGTTAGAACAAAGATCTGCATTTCTCACAGTACTGTGTTGTTACTGCATCCTTATGTATCATGGAATGAAATAGTCTATCTTCATGACTGACGGTATGTTTCAGTCCATTGCTAGGCTGATGGGTGGTGCCTTCTAACCTAGGGGGTCATTTTCCAGCACGCTATCAGACAATATTCTCTTGAGATCTCCGCTTTTCAATCAAATGATCTGCATTTTTCTTTCATTGTCCAAAAAATAATATTGGCTGATAAATGAATAGAAAGGACTTGAGACGTTTCTAGGTCAACTGCAAACTTGGTGTTTGGAGAATCCTCACATTCACTAGGTCTCACGAGGTCCACTTTTATCTACTGAGCATCAGATGGTGGCAGTGGTGATGGTTGTCCTCAAGTCGCCTCTGACTCATGGAAATCTTATGTTTAACAGATTAAAACATTGCCAGATCACTGACTCCCTACTTTACCAAACTTGATGCCCTTTTCTAGCTATCGGTATTTCTAGAAGATGTGCAGTAGGCCCCCTTAAAAGCAGGATTGCCCTCTTATTAGGTTTCTTAGGCCCCCTTGAGAGCAGGATTCCCCTTGTATTAGCTTTACAAGCAGTGAATGCAGAGGAAAACTCAGAGGGTCTTAAGCCAGACAGGAATAAATCCAAACCCTGGGTCTTTTATGTGACATCAGGCCAGTCACCTATCCCAGTCCTCCTTCTGGAAAGAGAGGATCATGACACAATGTCCTTGGACTGATATGAGGATTCATGGGAAACACAGAAAACTTCCAGCAGGATTAGTTATGTAATATACAGGGCCCAGAGACTAATGAAAATGTGGGGCCCCTTGTTCAAAAATTATTCAAGATGGCGGCCACAGAGCATTAAACCAACCATGGGGGTCTTGTTACTTCAAGCCCTGTGGGACTGCACAGGTCACGCATACCCATGCAACTGGCCCTGCTGCCCAGCCTGATGCCTGGTGTGCAATGGAGCTCTGACAACTGAGTGCCTTATTTCCTCCCTCCCTACTCATTAAAAATCTGATGTAATGAAATGAGACAGATTGTAGCCATTGGCTGAACAAAGGATCCTGAGCAGTGGAATGTCTGGTAATGCTAACCATTCAGGCTAATTACCCAGTTTGTGAATTATTCAGATACTTTGCCTGTCTTTCTTCTTGTCCTTTGAGTTACGTCGCTGCTCACTGATAATTCAAAAATAAACCATTACATTCTCCATATGTCTCTTGGTCCCTGATAAATGGCCCTTGAAAGAAGCAGTTGAAACTACAGGCTCACATACTTAGACTGAAAAAGTCCATGCTCGATTTATCCCCAATGTACTCACTCATTCAGTGTGCACAGATTGACTGTCTACAATGGACCAGGCCCAGTACCACATTTGAGGCAAGTACAATGGATGGACATTCCATGAGACAGGGAGCTGGTATTAGTGAGAACTCTTGTGGTTGCATGAGACAGAAACCCATTCAGCTAGTTCAAGGAAAGGAGGGACTGTTGGTGCATTTGACTATAAAGGCCTGGGGCCCAGGCCAGGGAGATCAGGACCCATAGCACAGCTACCATAGACAGATTGGTAAGATCTGGTCATATCCAGAGGGCTGGAAAACATTACCTGTGACAATTGCCCCAGCCTCAGAGAGATGCCATACTGACCAACCAAATCATAGTGAGTGTCCTCTCCTGGGTTGAACAGGAAAATTTTGAAAATCAGGGAGCTCTGGTAGCGTAGTGGCTAAGGCACTTGACTGCTAACCAGAAGGCTGGCGGTTCAAACCCAACAGCCACTCCTCGGAAGGAAGGTTGGGCAATCCTACTTCCGTAGTGATACTGCCTCAGAAACCCAAGGAGGAGTCG
>NW_006921625.1:11712392-11732715 GCF_000298275.1 Orycteropus afer afer | reverse complement strand
TGGGTTTCCGAGGCAGTATCACTACGGAAGTAGGATTGCCCAACCTTCCTTCCAAGGAGTGGCTGGTGGGTTTGAAGCGCCAGCCTTCTGGTTAGCAGTCAAGCGCCTTAGGCACTATGCTACCAGAGCTCCTATGTTGTGGTTAGGTGCCATCAAGTAAATTTTCGACTCATAGCCACCCCATGTGACAAAGGAGAGCTTTCTATAGTGTTTTCTTGGCTGTCATCTTTACAGGAACAGATCACCAGCTCCTTCTCCCATGGAGCTGCTGGGTGGGTTCAAATGGACAACCTGTCAGTTAGTAGCCAACCATTTAACTGCTGTGCCACCAGGGCTCCTTATAAGAAAGTACATGATTTAAATAATCAAACCCTTCTTCCTTGATATTCAGGACACACAGACTTTCTCTCTGTGATCCCAAACATCTGGAATAAAAATGTAGGCAATCATCTAGATATTTCCAAATATCCAGATGTCTGGCATCCCTTCGTAATCGCCACGGTATGGAGGAGTCCCTGTCAGCAGCAGGACTGAAATCCCTTCCCAGAACTAGGTTCAGATAGCACACTTCTGCAAACACAGATACCTTATCTTCTGCTGCTTTCTGCAGAAAGGAATTAGCCCTACTTTCACTAGAGAGTCAAGTATAATGAGTGAAAGTGGACACAGGAGAACTTTAAAGTAATGACACTTCAGAAGGTAATACTGCCATTCCTTATCCCTCACCTACCCAATTCTATTTTAGAAACATACATATATATATATATATATATATGTATGTATATATATATATGTATATATATATACACATACACACGTACACACACATATACATATACATAAACATATATATATATGTTGTTGTTGTTGTTGTTGTTGTTGTTGTTGTTATGTGCCGTCAAGTCGGGCCCCGACTCATAGCGACCTTGGGTTTCCGAGGCAGTATCACTACGGAAGTAGGATTGCCCAACCTTCCTTCCGAGGAGTGGCTGGTGGGTATATATATACATATATATAATTTTTTTTTAATACCATGGCAGCTCCTCTCAGGGTTGGTGATGAAAAAATGGTTTCAATAGTAGCTATTGTAATAGAGAGAACACAGGGCTAGTGGTAAGAAGACCTTGGTTTTTTTCTCAGTTCTACCGTCCTGGAGCCATGGGCAAATGACTTAACCTGTCTGAGGCTTGGCTTCCCTTCCTGTAAAACACAAGTGTCAAACAAAATGGTCCTTCGGTTTTAATCTAGCTCCATCACAATTAAGATGAATGAGTGTTCATAGAAGCAATAACACTTACACCTCACACTTATATAACATTTTACTGTTTATGAAGCATTTTCATATGTGGCTCATTTGATGTTCACAGTGAGTCTGGGAGTAGTATGCTCAACCGGGCTTGTTCTCTATGAGGAAAGGCAACATGAATTGTGTGAAGGCAAGTCTGGTAGCAGAGACACTGCAGGATCAGCTCTTCGGATGTCCAGACCGTTTCCCATGCTGCCAAGCTCTCTTCTTCATCTGTTTAGTACAATATATCTCCATCCCACATAAATGAGTTTGGAATTTAGCATACATTATTGATATTATCTTTGGGTGTGGTGAAAATTTTTATATTGAGAATTAGCCAACTAGACTTGATGAAGATGATGCCAATTTTGCTTGCAACACCCAAAGTGTCATAGTCAGGAGCCAGCTGAACATATGCACCGTCTCTCCATCAGGCCTGACTGGGGTGTTGACTTTGGCCACATCAATGCATAGAGCTTCACAGCCTATTTGATCTGGTACTTGTTGGCCTTGACATCCACAATGAACACAAGTGTGTTGTTATCTTCTATCTTCCTCACGGCTGACTCAATGGTCAGGGGGAACTTGATGATGGCATGGTGGTCAAGCTGGTTTCTCCTGGAGGCACTGTTCCAACAATATGTGGGTTGCTTTCGGAACTATAGGGTGTATGGATGGTGTGTAGGAGGCGTCCTCTGACCCTCTCCAACTTTACAAGGCAGGAGGAAGACCATGATCAAGATCAACAGCCCAAAGCTGATTTCTATGAGCTGGAGGTCAGATATGCTGCCCTCCAACCTTTTTACCAATTCTAAAACAAGTCAGTCCTCCCATAGCACTCTCTACCTTTCTGCTGGATTCAATAATCCACTGCAATGGCCACACAGAAGTCACAGACAATACTCAAGATTGTGGGGTTTATTAGGAAAATAACAAGTTGCAATTCAAAATCAGAAATGCTCAGGATACAATTCGTCAATCATGACAGCTTCCCCTCAGCTGGACCCAAAGGCAGGTCTCTCTCTGGGCACTGGGCCCTGGCCTGGCCTCTGCCCTGCTTGGCCAAGTGTTAAAAGCTCTTTTAGCTCCAGTTATAGGTGTCCAGAGAGGCATCCCACTCCATCAGCAAGCCTCCTGACTGAGACTCGGCTTTCTTGCTCCACAGGCCAGAAGCCCACTGCTCTGTCTCAAGCCAGTCTCTTGTTTTGCTGCCTCTGCTACTGCCGTTTCTCTGCTGCTGCTTCTTGCCCTCTCTGGTGTCCCAACTCTGTCTCCTGAATCAAGGAAGTTCAGCAAAGAGATCTTGGATCCAATCTCAAGTCCAAAGGACATACTCCGCTCCTGGCTCTTCTTTCTTGATAGTAGTGAGATACCCCCTCTCTGCCTCTGAGATGGCTCATTTTAAGCCTAGCAAGACAGCAAAACTGACCAATCCCCGTGTTAGGTTTCTATCCACCTTATTTGTACAGTTCCATCCCCACAAGGATCCCATGATCCTTATTTACGTTAATAACAAGCTATCCAATCCCTTGGTGGGCCACAAGCACCTCACATTTGCATAATCCCACCACCACCACCACCCCCAGTCCTCTGGAGGGAGTCACAAAGACTATGGCTAAAAGGGCCATTCCAAGCAATTCAGTGCACCATATCAGGTCGTGGGCCACCAGAAGGTAGGTGACATGCAGATTTTCTTTCTGTGGCTTTGGGTGCCTTTCAACACTGCCTTCTTGGCCTTCAATGTCTTTGCTTTGGCTTCAGTTTGGGGAGGAGCAGAGACTTCCTTTCATGCTTTCCATGCCCAGGCACCATATAAAAGGCCATCTATTCTTGTGTTAGCTAATTGAGTTCTAAATAAATTGGATCCAAAATTCAAGGCTAAAATGCTGACTTGATGCTCCGTAGTTATTCCCATATAAAAGTCACCCAATGACTCCAGGGCGGGGACGCGGAAAGTACAAGAGGAGCCCAGAACATCTTGTGATGCCAGAAAACAAGGGAGTGCTTAGGAAATGATAAGGGTTTGTTGAGGTAACACAGGGGCCAAGCTAAAGGAGCTCCTAATGGCCAAAGCAGAGAGGGAAAATAATAATAATAATAACAATAGGATAAATGAATATCCATGAGTCCATACTGACATAAATAAATATTTATATAAATTAATTAATGAGAGAGAAGAGACAGTTCTTCCTTATAGCAAAACTCTGAAAAAATATAGTGAAACGGAAGTAGAAAACTCCATGATAATAGGTGAACCCACTCCTATAGAATCAATTCTGACTCAAGGGGCCACACATGTGTCAGTGTAAAACTGTCCTCCACAGGGTTTTCAATGACCATAATTTTACAAAAGATTGTCATGACTCTCTCCCACAACACCACTGGGTGGATTCGAACCTCTAACCTTTCAGTTAGTAGCCAAATGCAAACTGTTTACACCACCCAAGGACCTAATAGGCAAACATCACAGTAGTATTTTTGTAGACAAGAGACACCTCTGGATGCTAATATTAGTGGGTGAAAGTTATAGGAGAAACAGAACTTGGTTAGTTTCAAAGTGTCTCCTCCTCTTATCATGTGTGTGTATTGTTTGTTAGATGGTATTGGATCACTTGCGACTCATAGAGACCCTGTGTACAACAGAATGAAACACTGTCCAGTCCTGTGCAATCCTCACAATTGTTGCTAAGTTTGAGCCCAGTGCTGCAGCCATTATGTCCATCCATCTCACTGAGGGTCTTCCTCTTTTTCGCTGACCCTCTACTTTACCAAGCATGATGCCCTTCTCCAGGGACTGCTTCTTCCTGATAAGATGCTCAAAGCATGTAAGATAAAGTCTCGTCATCCTCGCTTCTAAGGACCAGTCTGACAATAATTCTTCCAAGACAGATTTGCTTGTTCTTCTAGTAGTCCACCATACCTCCCATCGCCCTTTCCCCCCCGCCATCCTGAGTTGATTCAACTCATAGCAACCCCCATTGGGTTTCTGAGGCTTTAAGTCTTTACAGAACTAAATTGTCCCATCTTCCTTCCATGAAGCAACTAGTGGATTTGAACCACTGGCCTTCTGGCTAGCAGCCAAATGCTTTTCCACTACACCACCAGAGCTCCACAGTACATTCAATATTCTTCACCAACACTGTAATTCAAATGCATCACTTCTTCTTCGGTCTTCCTTATTAATTGTCCAGCTTTTGCACGAGGTGCATATATAGGGACACTATGAGTCAGAATCTACTTGATGGCAACTGGTTTAGATATTTTTTAACTACAAAGAAAATTATAGTAGCAAGACACGTCACCATCATGAAGCCCATGGTGTGATGTGCAGAGAAAGACACAATGTCATTTCTGTGGTATGCCTACCAAATGTGCAGAACCTCATTCCAATCATGAGAGAACCTCAACAGACCCAAACTGAGGAAGACGCACAAAATAATGGATCTGAACACTCTTCAACAATGTTGAGGTCATGGAGGACAAGGAAAGGCTGAGAAACTATGACAGTTTGGAAGAGACTAAGGAGTAATACCACTATTTCTGGGATCAGAAAAATTGATGAAATTCATATGAAGTCTTTAGTTAATAGTGTTGTACTACGTCAATTTTCTGGTTCTGATCATTATTCTAAACAACCATTTTCTGTTGAATCTATTCCAACTCATGATAATACCATATGTGTCAGGATAGAATTGGGCTCCCCAAGGTTTTCAGTGGTTGACTTTGCAGAAGCAGATCACCAGATCTTTCTTCCAAGGAGCTCCTGGGTGGACTTGAACCTCCAATCTTTCAGTTAGAAGCTGAGTGCATTAACAGTTCTTACCATCCAGGAGCTCTGATCCTAGAGTTATGTAATATGTTCATATTAGGAGAAAGTGGGTGAGGGGTATATTGAAACTCTGTACTACTTTCGCAACTTTTCTGAAAGTCTAAAATTAGTTCCAAAAAATGTGAAGACATCTCAGAAGCCATTGTGACGGTATTCTGAGCTCCTTAAAATGTGAGTTAACTTGCCTGAGTGGTCAGAGTAACTCTGTAATAAGCCATTCTGGCTCCTGCTCCAAAGGGCGTCTCTCTGGAGGGTGAGATCCATGGGACCCCAAAACCACATTTTGACCTTGCCAACTCTCTGACAATCCAGCTATTGGAAACTGTTCTGTATTTTGGACGACTCGTCGATTGCAAATACTGTACGAACTTAATGCCTCCGTAGAGACAATGTAAGTACTGTCTTTATTGAATGCAGAAGGGTGAGCCAGAGTCCTGATGCTAGTTAATAACAAAAGCATCTTCTTCATTTTGATCACATTTACCCCAATTCTTCTCACACAACTTCAAGAGCAAAGCAACCAGAAGTTGGCGACCATACATTCTGTCTTTACACCCTGTCTCCAGCTCTGTCCACCCAGCCATTCTTTTGCCATCCGTGTCTGTTCTCATTCTTCATGGGTAGAGAAAAATGTGTTATAACTTAACATTTTCTGGATCTTTTTTGGTTGTTGGTTTTTCCTAAAAATATACAAATATGATCCATTATGCATTTCCTGAGGGTTGAAACTGGCAGCGAACTTCAGTTCCAGGCCACATACACTGACAGTTTTATGACACTACTCAATCGCACACAAAGCCACAGAGTTGCAGAGTGGAGTGCCATTTCCTAGAATTGAACCTACCTCCTTCGGTAGCTGGTTGAGTTTTATTTTGGAAACTAGATGTGCATTTCTCCTCATGAAAGTAACAGCTCCCTGAGGCTACTGGTACTTTGGGGAGGCAAAGGGCCCTCTCTGAATTTCTACCTGCCTCCCACCTTGATCAGTTTCCACCCAGTATCTACTGGACTCCTTCCACCAGAACTTAGGAGGTTGGCTTGAAGAGAAGTATAATACCTGATCCCAGTCCTCAAAGGTCTAACAGGCTGGGGTGGGTTTAATCAATTTTTAAAAAATCCTACACAAGAAGAATTCATTACATAACAATTTAGGGCAACTTGAATCCAGGAAAGGGAAAGATAAATAGTCTGAAAATATGTGTTCAATTCATTCTCTGTGCCATGCATTGTTCTAAGTGCTGGAGTTTCCATGGGAAACAAATCATAAAAATAAATAAATAAACAAACAAACTCATTTGCAGGTGGTAAGAGATGAAATGAGGAAAATGAAAGAAGGTGGTGGGGTTTGAACTGGATTTAGATTGGTGGGAGAATATTCAGTTGATTTGCAGGGTTAAGCATAGAACTTCCAGCCCTGCAAACCCAATGTCACTGCAATGTGTATTCAGAGTTCTGGAACTCCTTCTTAGGACCTCAAAGCCCAAATTGATTTAAAGGCTTTGAGCCTTTGTAGACACCATGTTTCAGTCACACAGGGAAATGGGATTTTCCCCAATGAGATCCAGTCAGTTCTCAGTTCTGGTGGTGTTCTTTTAAAATCTCAGGACTCATAATCCAAGCTGATTCTTTTCCATTATATCTAGAAAAAGGACTATGCCAAAGACATAAACACACTTTTCTTGGAGCTCTGTTACTGTTAGCTGTCTTCAAGTTGGTTCCAATTCATGGCGACCCATATCTGCAGAGTAGAACTGCACTCAATAGGGTTTTCAAGGTGATGACCTTTCCAAAGCAAACCACCAGGCCTTACTCCCACGGAGCCTCTAAAGTTGAGTTTAAGATACAAACCTTTTAGAAGTCCAGCACTTCACCATTTGCACCAGTCAGGCACTCCCTTATTACCTTCTTGACTAGGGAACTCTAAGCCTATTCATTCAACTGTCAACAACTCTACCATCATTTACACTCAGCACCCAGTTCAGTGCCTGACACACAGTATATATGCAATACATGTTCATCCAACTAAGCAGCTACATGGAGTTTTGGTCTTAACTGCAGTTAAAATAATGTAAGGTCTAAAATGTGATGAGGCTGTTTCTTTTACATAGCTTTCATACATTTATGGATCAGTCCTTAATGTGGCAAAGAGCTTTAAAAATAGAAAGTATAATCCAGAGGCAAACGCTCCTGTCATTATTATTCATGAAAATTGTACAGCAATGCATCTGGCTGCCAAGAGAGTTAATGAAAGTGCCCACTGTAGAGGAAATGATCCATTGAAATCTGTGCTACGATTTACAATACCAATTAATGTATTTAATAAGTGATCATTGAAGCAAGCCTTACTCATAGAAAGAAATAGACGAAGCTTGTATGGGGTTGGTTAGGAAGGCCTTCTGTGCTAAATGGACTCCCCTAGCCAGACTCCAACAGTACTAGACACTTATCACTAGTGCATCCATCTTTGAAGCAAAGGTGTTGTATCCTTTAATGATATGATGGCAATTTAGCAAATTAGGCCTGATAAGCCCTGTGCATAGAGACAGAAAACTCTTATTTCCCCCACTGCACAAAGCCACCTTCCCCAGAGTTCCACATACTAGAAAATGATGCCTGTATACCCAAATTGCTCAAGTCAAACACTTAAGAGCCTACCCTGATTCTTTTGTCTCTCCCGGTTCCTTCAGATACGTTTCAAGTCCATCTACTTCTTTGCACCTTGCTGCCACGTCCCTAGCTCAGGCCACCATCGTTGCTAGCCTAGGCCATCCTCCTGGTGGCCCACTGCCCTTGTCAGAGATCAACTACCTGCAAGCATGTGATGCAATACAAACCAGTGATGTGCAAGGGGAAATCTTCTGAGAGGTTTTGGGACAGCTTCCACCCTCCTAAGAAGAGACACTTACAGAGAGAGGCCTTTTGCTTCAGTTGGACTTTATCATCTCTGGATATGACACCTGGAAGCATGACAGCCTCTTATTGCCATGAGAGAAGTTAGCCTGGGACAAAGCCAGCACTGCAAGACAGGCAGAACAAATGGGTAGAAAGAGCTGCGGCCCTAATGACATTGACAAGTTGCTGAATTAACAACCCCTCAACCCATCCTACACCTAGACTTCTTCGAACATGAGATAATAACTGTCCTTATTATTTCAGCCCATTTCTGCTGGGAACCACAGACATTTGTAGCTAAATGCATTCTGACTGAATCAGCCTTAGAAGGGCTCATCTCTTCTACTTTTGATCATCTCTAAACCATCCTTCATACAGCAACCGGAGTGGACCTTAAAATAATAACTCTGAACATATACAATTCCCTGGCTTGAAACTCATCAGTGACTTCCCATTACCCTTATAAAAACGGAAGGTCCCTAATCGGATCTACTAGACTGTTACCATTATCTCTCGCTGCATAACAAATTGTCCCAAAACTTAGCAGCTAAAAACAGCAAGCACTTCTTATCTCAGTTGCTGTGGGTCACGAATTCAGGCGTAGCTTTGCTGAGTGATTGTGGTTAAGCATCTCTCATGAGGTTTCACTCAAGATGTTGGCTGGGACTTCACTGGGGCTGGAGGGTCCACATGCAAAATGACTCATTCACATAGCTGTTGGCAGGAGGTCTCAGCTCCTGGCCAGGTGGTACTCTCCACAGAGCTGCTTGGGTGTCCTCACAACATGGGGGCTGGCTTCTTCCACAGCAAGTGGTCCAAGAGCGAACAAAAAGGAATGACTGCACAATGTATTTCATATCCCAGTTTCAAACATCATACACCATCATTTCTGTCACACTCTATTCATATGAAGCTAGTCATTTTATACAGATAACTCGTAATGAAAGTAGAAGTAAAATCCACCTTTTAAACAGATGAGGATCAAAGAATTTGTGGATAAATTTTAAATTTGCCACACAGGTTTTGCATGGTCTGACCTGTGTCTACCTTCCCAACCTCACCTGAAATCATTTTTCCCTTGGACAAGTTATATCCCAGGCTACTGGTTCCCTGTCAGTTCAGATGCATTGAGCACTTTCCCACTTCAGGACTTTTCATTTCCATCTTCAGTGAAATCCAAGTCTATAAATACTTGTGTTCCTACAGCCACAATGGGCTCTCCTCTGTTCTTGGTCTGTTAGCTTTCATTGAGGTGTGCCTCTTTCCCTGAAGAGAGCCTGAGGTTCACTCTACCGGCCACCATACCTCCATAGGGAAAACAAGAGCCTGGGTGCCAGGCAGAACTGCTTCAGTTCAGTTCACTGTGTGCATGGATGAGGCATGTGCCTTCCCTGAGCCTCAACTTACTCGTCTGTGAAGTGGGATGGAGCCATTCCATCGTCCTCTCCCTCTCTAAGAGCTACCTACAGAAGTTGTTTCTCATTACTTGAATGCAGAATGTTAGGAAGATAAACTCTGAGGGCAAATTTCTAGAGGAGCTTGTATCCCTATCAAGACAATTCTAAAACAACAATTCAACCAGTAAATTGTAAAAGGTTCTGAAGGAGGTTTGAGCTAGAGAGAAGTTTAAAGGCCAAATAAAATAAGAAAAGTTAGGTCCCTAACTAACAATCACAAAAGAAAGAGTGACATGCCTGAGTTCTCATCCATCTCCTACTTGTGAGTTTGGGGCCTGCTGAAGTATAATTAGGGTCTCCATTTTCAAAATCGTCCAAGTCACAGAACAAGAAAAAAATAGCCAAAACATTACAAACAAAGCCCCCTAACAAGGCAACTGTTTATCAGATCCACTCTGACTGACACTCAGTCAAAACTCTGGGGTTCTGGGAACAGAAGGTCTACTTGGTCCCAGCTCCTGACACTCGCCAAGTGGCCCTTGCTCCATGTCCAGCTGGCACATAAAAGAGAGTCACATTTGGCAGATAGTCATGGTGGCAACCAGGCTTCTTTGGGCTGCCTTCTCTCCTGGCCCTACCCCAATTTCTCAACTTACCCAACCCCCTGGAACAGACAGCTCTGTTCCACACCTCAGCACGGAGGCGCCTCTCTGGCTCCCTCAGGTCCAGAATCTCATTTGAAGTCCTCCTCTGATAGACTGGACTCTGCCTTCCTACGGGATGGTTGGTCCTGCCATTCCTTTGGGACTCCTCCCTATAAAAGCTCTTGCCATCCCAAGGGCAAGATGGAACAGGGAGGGTCCCAACACGAACAACACCCTTGGCTTCAGACCGCCATCTTGGCCAGTTCCTTATTGCAGCCAAACCCCTCACCTTAATCCCCTCTGGGTCCTGCCCCTCTCAGTATCTGCCGCCTGTCAAAGCAGAGAATTTCCTCCTGCTATTTGTCTTTTGACCTTGATTTGGTGTGTGGCCTTTTCTTTGTTATTAAATAACCAGGGTATGTGTTTATTTTGCTCTGGCTGGAGAGTGCTGCACATATAACAAAACAATAAAGTACCAACGAGCACCTGTTACCTGTTCTGCCCAACTGTGCTTAACTATATTGCTACATATTTCGAGTAATGATAACGCCCTAAGATACGGCAGCATCTGGCTCTCTGACGGGTACCTCCCTTGTGGATTCTGTTTTGTGACTCACACAATACTAACTGCCCTTATCATTGCCATGAAACTCTCTCTGCATCTTTCTACAGTCCCCTTCAGTGTACTCTTCCATCAAGGTATTTTATTAGAAAGGGTAGCTCAACCTTCCTCAAAAGTCTTGTGGAATAAGCCAGGCAGGGACTTATTCTGCAGAAGGAACATGGGGCAATGTACTTCTGTAAAGATTTACCACCTTGGAAACCCAAGGGGGGTCACTGTGAGTCGAAATCAACTCAATGGCACTGAGTTTGGTTTTTCGGTTAAAGCTCACTGCTGTTAAGTCGGACCCAACTCATAGTGACCCCTCCTGGCGGTATCACTATAGCAGCAGGTTACTCTTTAGGACAAGGACGTCCTGTTGAACCACATCAGCCTCTCAGTAGGACCCTGAGGAGGGCCCCCTTACCCCACTTTGGCTCTTAGGCTATTGGAACAGAAGATCTTCCTGTCTACTCCAAGAGGATGCTGACTAGGACAGTCATACCACAAGCATTTGAAGGAGAGTGGTAGGCCCTTTAGGATCTGCAGTAAGTCAGACGTGTCAGGACTAAGCACAGCGATTTATAGGCAAGATGTTCCCAAGATGGTCCAGAAGCCAATCGCAGCATTATTCTTAAGTGAATGGAGTAGCCGTAAAGGCATTTTTTTTTTTAATCGTTGCAAAGATATATCTAATACAACATTGGCTAATTAACATTTTTCCCTTGTATAATTTTCTGACATCAATTACATTAATCATCTTGTGCAACCGTCACCAATATCCACTGCCAAATTTCCATCACCATCAACAGAAACTCAGCACTTCCTAAACAATGATTCTCTCACAAAATCATACTTTTAAAATGAGTTAAGTGACAATAAATCACACAGACCAGAGCGCCGACTCCAAAAGATAGACAGCTCAGGACCTTAGTGCCCTCCCCTCCCCACGAGAATTCGTGAGAAGGGAGGAAGGTGAGACAACCTTGTAAAGCCTGATATGATCTCCAAGGCTTTACAAAGTGATTTCAATGAACTGCATCCTGCTTGGTGGATGTGCAGATTCTGTTGTAAAGAACTCACTCACACATTGGGGAGTTTGGGAAGCTGGCCATTGGCAAAATTGTTAAGTTTTAAATGGGCCCCCACCACCCATCATTTTCTCCTGGGTATGTGGGTAATAGTAATAGACTGGGAATCAGAGTCCTACAACACAGACTTTTATTGGATCAATAATAACCTTTGGCTAACTTTACTCTAGAGGCACTCGGGTGGCATAGTGTCAAAGGCAATTGACTGCTAACCAGAAGGCCGGCAGTTCAAACCCACCAGCCACTCCTCAGAAGGAAGACTGGGCAATCTACTTCCATAGTGATACCGCCTCAGAAACCCAAGGAGGGGTTGCTATGAGTCAGATATGACTTGACGGCAGCGAGTGAGTGTGAACTTTACTCTAGCCAAAAAACCAAACTCACTGCCATTGAGTTGATTTTGACTCACAGTGACCCCCATTGGGTTTCCAAGGTGGTAAATCTTTACAGAAGTAGATTGCCCCATGTTCCTTCTGCAGGGTAGCTGGTGGGTTTGAACAGGCAGCCTTCTAGTTAGCAGTCAAATGCCTTAGGCACTATGCCACCAAAGCTTCATAACTTTACTCTGGAGCCCTCTAAAATGTACCTAGAAAAACTTGGGAGTAAACTGGATAATCACACCATGGTTACATCCCCACTCTGTCCCTTAGGTAACTAGCCTTCTAGTCCAGAAGGAGTAGCTCACTGTCTCCTACCAGTTGTTATAGAAGCACCAAGCAATCACTCTGACTGCTACACCTGACCCTTCTCATGGCCCTTTGCTGAGTTTCAGAGGATATAACAAAATGTTCTGTGGTTATTCATAAGGTTTTCTCTGGCTGCAAAAAGGACATGGATGTGGCATCTTCTGACCTCTTCTAACTTCACAAGAGGAAGACAAAATCACCATCAGCAGCCCAAGGCCTATTCCTATGAGGCCAGATAAGCCACCACCCTCCAGCCTTTTACCAATTCTGACACCAGCTGTCCCTCCCACGGCACTCACTATTTCTCTGCTGGGCTCAATAATTCATTGCAATGGCCACACAGAATTCACAGACAATATTCACAATTATGGGGTTTATTAGGTAGGTATCAGGCTACATACAATTCAGGCTCAGGAACACCCTCAGGATACAATTCGTCAATCAGGACAGTCTCCCTTATGCCGGGCCCTCAGACATGCCTCTCTGGCCCTTGGCCTCTCGGCCCGGTCTCTGCCCTGGTTGAGCATGTGTTACATAGCTTGTTTTGCTCTGGCAATAGGTACACTTAGGTGCACCCCACTCCATCAGCAAGCCTCCTGCCCAAGGACACTCAGCTTTTTGCTCTGTGGGTCAGGTAAGCCCACCACTCTTTCTTATAGCTCTTGGTTCCACTGGGACTGTCTCTCTGCCAGGCATCTCTCTCTGCAGGGATGTCTCTCTCTGCCAGGTGTCTCTCTCTGCCAGGCATCTTTCTCTGCTGATAGTCCCTCTCTGCCAGGAGTCCCTCTCTGCCAGGACTCCCTCTCTACTGGGCATCTCTGCCAAGGAAGTCCAGCGCAGAGATCTCAGGTCCAAGTATGCACTCTACTTCACCTCCAACTCATCTCTCTTGATGGCAGTGAGATCCCCTCTCACCTCTAGGAGGGCTCATTTTAAGCCTGGCAGAGTGACAGAACTAACCAATCCCAACAACAGAGTTCTACATACCTTATTTACATGGTCCCACCCAGTAATCTGGTGGGAGCTACAAAAACTACGGCTAGAAAAGCCATAACAAGGAATTCACTGCAGTGCACTGGCCAGTTTTTTAGAAGTAGATCAGCCAGTCCTTTTTCCTAGTCTGTCTTTGTTTGGAAGCTCCACTGAAACCTGTCCACCATGGGTGACCCTGCTGGTACTTGAAATACTAGTGGCATAGCTTCCAGCATCGCAGCAGTATGCAAGCCACCACAGTAGATGCCCACGGAAGCAGCAGTCATAAAATCAAACAATATATTGCACTGCACAGATCTGCTGCAAATGCATTATTTAATGTGCTATAAACCAAAGATGTCACTTTGAGGACTAAGGTGTGCCTGACCCAAGCCATGGTATTTTCAATTGCCTCCTATGCATGTGAAAGCTGCACAGTGAATAATGAAGATTGAAGAAAAATTCATGCACTTGAATTGTGGGGTTGACTGCTGGAAGAATGAACAAATCTGTCTTGGAAGAAGGACAGCCAGAACGCTCCTTAGAAGTGTGGATGGCAAGACCTCTTCTTTGGTACTGTGGATGTGTTATCAGAAAGGGTTAAACCCTGGAGAAGGATATCATGCTTGGAAAAGCAGAGGGTCAGAGAAAAAGATGAAGACCTTTGGCAAGATGGATTGACAGGATGACAACAACATGGGCTCGAATATAGCAGTGATTGTGAGGATGGCACAGAACTCGGCAGTGTATCATTCTGTGGTACATAAGGACAACATTTGCTATGAGTCAAAACTGACTCGATAGCACCTATCAACAACAACTGGAAAAAGAATTAAACACTGCTGAGCCTGGGAAACCGGGGTGTGATGTCTGTAGCAATCACCTCCACCCCAATCACCCCTGGAGGGAGCATCTTTGGAGCTGATCACACTGAGGGCATCACTGGAGGGAGTTGCCGAGAACTCTCTGCACTCTACATGGCCCCATGTTATCCAGGAACACTCATTGAAATATGGTGTTATTGAGCAGCTCACTAACAGGTACAGTAGCATCCTCCTGGGACCATGCATCTCTGAAGAACCACGGTTAGGGCTGATAATCCCACTTAGCCTCGTAGCTATCTGTCACTGAGGCAGAGGTGGTGAGAGCACATGTGTGGCTCATAATTAGGACATGCTCAGGTGTGCCGCCCACTCTGTTTTCTTTAGAAACATGACCTGAACACATGTATCACCTGAGAATACGCTTCTACACCTCACCACTCATTTTAGACACAAGCTCCAAGCTGAATTCCATCTTCATCGAGCAACAATGTATGGATAGCAGGAAATAGATGAGGGGTGAATTTCTCTACCATCATCCTGTCAGCCTTCCTGCACACTAAACCATCACAGCATCACACAACAGGAGAAGCTCAAGTCAAAGAAGAGCAACTCCACCCTTCTGCCCCTTCTCTCCTTGGTCCACCTTTCCCTGGGTACAATGCTTTCATACCGTGGTTGTTAAGGTGATGTGTCAACTTGGCTGGGCCTGGTTTTGAGTGGCTGGAAGTAGTTATTCCCCATGATGAGAATGGTAATCAACTCCATGGTGGAATCTACTGTGCCCAGCTGCCTTAGGGATGTGCTCTGCTTCCAGTACACGAGAAGACACTTTGAGAAAGGTCTTGAGCTTTCTGGCACATCTGGATCCTGCATTTGCCTGAGTCCTCATCTCAACGGCCTGCCATGTTGTCTGCTGATCTTAAGACTATTTCTGGACTTGAACTAGTGGCCTGCCGTGTTGCTTGATAATATTAGGGCTGTGCCATTTTACTTGTTGACCTTGGGTTTGTTAGCCCCAGCAGCCAGCAACTGCCTGAGTTAAAAAACACCTCCAGCTTCAGTGGGCCAGGAACAAGATGAAGAGCTAATGCTCAAGGTCAAGGGGCCTTCCCCCAACCCCTAGCACTGGCACTTTGAACTCGGACTTTTAGCCTTCTAAACTGTAAGAGAATAAATCCCTGTTTGATAAAACCATCCATTTGTGGTATGTCTGCTAGAGTGGCACAGGAGAACGAGAACACACATGCTCTCTGGCTGTGCGGGGTTTCTCCATCTAAGGTCACCTGGGACATCTTGTTCTGACAAGAACACCGGAGCAGAAGATGACAGACTTTTTCTGACAAGCAGATGGTATTTTCAGCTTTGCCAGTCATACACTCTTTACTGAAACCAGTCAACTCCACCAACTACGTAACTTTGCCTGTGTAGTCCAAAGCAAGTGTAGACAATATACAAAACAAATGCACATAGCTGTGTTCCAATAAAACTTTATTTACACAAATAGGCAGTGGGAACTACCATACGATCCAACAACCCCACCCCTAGATATACACCAAAAAAACAGAAAGCAGGGACTCAAACAGATACTTGTACACCAGTGTTCATTGCAGCACTATTTGCAGTAGCCAAAAGGTAACCCAAGTGCCCATCGACAGATGAATGGATAAACCAAATGTGGTACATACATACAATGGAATATTATTCAGCCATGAAAAAGAATAAAGTTCTAATATATGCTACCACATGGAGGAACCTTGAAAACCTTATACTGAATGAAAGAAGCAAGACACAAAAGGACAGATGGACATGGTCCCACTTATATGAAATATCTATCCTAGGCAAATGCATGGATACAGAAGCTAGATTCACTGTTACCAGGGGCTGGCAGGGGGTGGGGAGAATGAGGAGTTCTTGCTTAATGGCTACAGAGTTTCTGTTTGAGATGATGAAGAGGTCTGAGAAACAGATAGTGGTGATGGTTGTACAACATGTAATGAATGCCACCAAAATTCACACTTAGAAATACACAAATATAGAGACAGAGACCCTCCCTCAGCACCTCCCTTGAAAGCACTGTTCAGTGTCACTGAGACGGTATTTGCAGGATCCCAGACTCTTTAAAATGGATTGAACCTGAGAGTGGGAAGGAAACCAGAGCACACAGTACAGGACACTCCCCTCCCACCTGGGTAAGAAGCCCAAAGGCTTTCTTCTTGAAGGACTCCACTCGGCAGAAGGTGCTAAAAAGGGACGCAATGGCCAACCAGGGAGACGCAGCATCTGCCTGTGTTTGCGGCAGCTTTCAGCACCAAGATGATGCCTTTGCACAACAAAGTGGAAAATGGCAGTAAGTATTCTGGATAATTCAAACAGCAGCTGTCCCTGTGGTTTCAGAGCTATGGTTCACTTCTTAATCAAAAGGCATTCAGCCTACAGGAAAGAGGTCCTATAAATCACAGGAAGTTTCAAGGAGTCAACAGAGGGGTTCCAAGCAGGAGCCAGCCAGAAAGAGGGAAATCTGATCTTAGTCCATTTTATTAAGTTAACATTTTTCTACTGGTATTTGTCTTCTCCCCTCTACAATTCCTCAATGGACTTTAAGGATAAAGAAGCAAATCTATTGTTGGCAAGCCCGAGAGTGGGTGGGCCATGATTCTGTTTCTTGCTCAAGTATCAGCTTCAAGACAAAATATAATAACCCCAAAATTCACTCCTCCTCATGAGCAATAAATTATAAATAAGTTGAAGTTCACAGCCAGCGACCTTGAGACAATCTTGATAGAGACTGAAAACTCACATCTCAAGTTACAATATGGAGGCCTAGTCTGGCTTTTTACTCAAGATTATGGTTGGTTTCATGGAAGGACTTATTCAGAGACTACCTCCTAGTTTTTTATGAAACATTTTGTGCTATCTTAATCAACAGTATGGTCACCCAAAACCTTTTCTCGTATCCTGGAAGAAAACAGAGTGATTGGGGTTTTAGTGCCTACTGTGAAAACTGGACAATGAATAAGGAAGACCAAAGAAGAATGGATGCATTTGAATTGTGGTGTTGGCAAAGAATATTGAAAACACCATGGGCTGCCAGAAGAATGAACAAATCTGTCTTGAAAAAAGTACAGCCAGAATGCTCTTTAGAAGTGAGAATGGCCAGACTTGGTTTCTTGTACTTTGGTCATGTTATCAGGAAGGACTGGTCCCTGGAGAAGGATATCATGCTCAGTAAAATAGAGGGTCAGCCAAAAAGGGCAAGACCCTCAGTGAGATGGACTGACACAGTGGCTGCAACGATGGGCTCAGGCATGGCAACTATTATGCGGGTGGCGCAGGACCAGGCAGAGTTTCATTCTGTTGGACAAAGAGTCACTGTGAGTTGGAACTGACTCAATAGCACCTAACTATAACAATACTGACACTCCTAGTTAAGCAAAAAGTACATGTCACTGTGGTGGCACAGTGGTTAAGTGCTCTACTGGAACCCAAAAGGTCAGCAGTTCAAACCCACCAGTTGCTCTGTGGGAGAAAGATGTGGCAGCTTGCTTCTGTAAAGATTACAACCTTGGAAACCCTGTGGGGCTGTTCTGTTCTGTCCTGTAGGGTGGCTATGAGTTGGAATCGATTTGATGGCAATGGATTTGCATTTATTGATGTTTATTGATGCTTCTCGGACCCATGGAAATATATGGACCCCATCACTCCTGAGCTTCCTTGTGACTATTACCAGAGTCAGAAGATACATACACATACACACAAGCACACATGCATATGCACACGTATGCACACATCCAAGGACCCTCTCCCTCTGAAGTACACGTCACACAGCAGCTTCAAAAGGGCTTGAAATGGGCAAAAGTCAGAAGTTCAGTGACTCTCATATTCAACTTGTTTCATTTCAAGCTTTCATGGACATGGCCTTTGGGAAGTGGGATTGATTGCTAAGAGCAATGTGAAGACAGCTCTGTGAAGACAGGCAGACTTGTTTCACTGCATTTCTCCTTTATGTGGCATTTCTGCCTGTTACCTGACTCGCTGGAGGTTAGAACTGGTGACAGTCTGACAGATACAGGGACAAATGCAGGCAAGGCCCATTGGAGTCATTCCTTGTAAACACAGTTGACACGTGGGTAAATAATGTTGAAGTGGTAGTGCTTGAGGTCAGCTGATGGGTCTCCCTGGGCTTCACAGTCTAGGAGGTGGTCTATCTGACCTCACCTGGAGAACCTCAGGCACAGAACCCCCCTCTGCCCTGGAGACTGGCTGGGAACTCTGGACAGAGAGCTGGTTTTGACCTAAGTACAGGCAGTTCCAGCAAACTAACCCCTGTAAGCCTATTGCTATTTTGTGATATGCATCAAAATCTTATTGTTATAACTGTATTATTATTTTAAAGATATTTTAGCATATTTGGAAATGTTTCTTTAATGTTTTTATGCACAGAAATATGTACTATGCACTATATACAAGACAAACATTTGACTGATGATACGAACCATATCTAACTGTTCTAACATTCATATAAATTCAACTTAAAGACAGATTTAGGAACAGAACCTGTTCATAACTGGGGGACTGCCTGTATTCACATTACAAGGATCCCTGGTGGCACCGTAGTCAAGCGCTTTGCTGCTAACCAAAAGGCCGACAGTTTGAGCCCTCCATGGGAGGAAGGTGTGGCAGTCTGCTTCCACAAAGATTACTGTCTTGGAAACCCTATGGGGAAGTTCTGCTCTGTCCTACAGGGTCGCTGTGAGTCACAATAGACTCAACAGCAGTGGATTTTTTTTTCTTTTCCCTTTAAAGGATTCAATGGGAGAAAAAGAAATGATTGATTAATAATTAACCTCTTGCCTAATTCTGAAAAGGTTTTGAGACCTGTAAGTATAAAAGTATATACTAAGGTGTTGTTATCGTTAACAAAATAACCTACTGCCATCAAGTCAATTCCAACTCATAATTACCCTACAGGAGAGAGTAGAACAGCCCCATAGGGTTTCCAAGGCTGTAATTCTTTACAGAAGCAGACTGCCACATCATTCTCCCATGGAGTAGCTGGTGGATTTGAACCGCTGACCTTTCTGTTAGCAGCCGAGCACTTAACCACTGTGCTACCAGGACTCCATTTGTTGTTGTTAGGTGTTGTCAAATTGATTTGACTCATCATGAACCCCATGAGACAGAGTAGAACTGCCCCAGAGGGTTTTCTAGGCTGTAATTTTTAGGGGAGCAGATTGCCAGGTCTTTCTTACACAGAGCTGCTGGGTAGGTTTGAATTGCAAACCTCTCAGTTAGCAGCCAAGCACTTAACCATTGTGTCACCAGGGCTCCTTATACTAATGTGGGAGCTGGCAAGCAGGCCCAATCCTGCCTGGGTAAATAAAGTTTTATGGGCACACAGCCATGTGCATTCATTTGCATATTGTCTATGGCTATTTTCACTCTACAAGTCAGAATTGAGTAGTTGCTAAAGACCGTATGCTCTAAAAGGCCTAAAATATTTGCTACCTAGATTGTAACCAAAGAAAGTGTGCCGACGCCTGCACTAGGGAAAGACATAGAAACAACATGTTGATGATGGTTTCTTCCCAGAGGTGACTGTTATTGTGTATTAATTCACAAACTGAAGTTAAAATTGGATTCACCCTATGCCGCCAACGATAGTGGGATGGTTGAGGGAATATGGTTCAATGTATAACAGAATAATATGCAGCCATCAAAAATGACATTTATTAAAGATTTTAATAGTATCTGAAAAGGCTTAAAATATTTTGTTAAGCAAAAAGTCCATGTTTTGGTTACCACTCTAACAGAAAATACCACAGTGTCACTCTAACAGAAAATACCACAAATGGGTGACTTTAACAAACAGGAGTTTATTCTCTTAGTTTTAGAGGTTAGAAGTTGGAGTTCAAAGTGCCAGGCTCTAGGGGCTGGGTGAAAGCCCCTCAACCTTGAGCTTCAGCTCTACCTCTTGCTCCTGGCCCACTGAAGCTGGAGGCTTCTCTTCACTCAGACAGCTACTGGCTGCTGAGGCTGATAGACCCAAGGTCGATAAGCTAAAAGGCACAGTCCTGATATTACCAAACCACATGACAGGCC
>NW_006921625.1:11710256-11711637 GCF_000298275.1 Orycteropus afer afer | reverse complement strand
ATTACTAAAAAGAGCATTTCAGTTTTCAGTAGAGAAAAAAAAAAGTTTTCTTGGCAAAAAATCTGCAGGGAACAGCTTGCACTTATATAAGCAGGGCTTTCAGTGGTGACAATAATGGTTCTTAGCTTGGAGATGGTCTCGGACTAGGGCAACATGCCTCCTCTCAGGAAGAGTAAGGAAGAGAGTGGTTCATCCTCAGGTTTGGAGAGAAAAATCAAAAACCTTTTAGATGTATTAAGCAAACATCCGAGCATAGTGCATGTTTGTTAACATGGGTTGTTCCTGTTCACTGCTATAGAGTTTGCTCCCAAGTCATGGCCAGGGAGTTTCGTGGGTTGGTTTGCAAAAACAGCGCGCTACTCCATCTTAGCATGGGAGCTTGGCTGGACCCTGCTCAGCATCAGAGCCGCATGCCAGCCTCACTGACAGGGGGCGGTGGGAGCTGCACATACAGTGAGCTGGCCAGGAATCAAACGTGGATCTCCTGCGTGGACGCAAGGAGTCCACCACTGCACCATCACTGCCTCATGTTGGAACACGATATTGAAAACAACGCTAGTGTCTCAATTTTAATTCATTACATGTTTTGTTGCTGTGCTTGTAATTGGGCAGAGCTGGTGAATAACAAAGTTGGAGCTAGAAGAATTGGCAGAAGGAAGTGCTAAAATTACAGATTTTGTTGTTTTTCCCAGACTAGACACTGAAATGCTCTATAGCAAAGTGATGCAAGGTTGCAGTGTATGTGGTTAAACAGACTTTCCACAGACTTAGCTTTTTACTTTCTATCAACTCCCACAAGAAGCTTGTGACTGAGGATGCAGAAACGAAGTGGATGGTCATTACATTGCACAAAATTACTTCCAGTATAAAGAAAAGAAAAGGGATAGACAAAGAAAATAATCTACTGTACCAAAGCTGTCAACTTCTTTATTCTCTCCTTTGTGAAGGTTAAATAACACAGGGTTAAGTTTCCCTGGCATCATAAGAAATTCCTTAAAGTTAGAATCCAAGCCCTTTCAGCCAAATTAAATTGAGGGATGAGGCTTGATTACTGTTAAAAGCAGAAAGTAGGACAATTTAGAGACAGTCATATATCACTGAGCTTCTAAAACCCTGGAGGAGAGAGTCTTTGAACTCTGAAAAGAACCATCGAGAATGAAAACCAGAAGGAAAATGTGTCGAAAGCATTTAAATCGCCAGTCACACCACCCGTGCAGCTAGCTCCCTTGGAGAGACCTAACACGGGAATGGGGTCTCCCTTACGGCTCGCCCAAGCACAGAGTAATCCTTTTACCAACAAATTCAAGCACATCAGCCAGTCTTCTGGTCTTGATTTAGAGGCAAAGCGTAGTGGGAACTCATATCCAGTGAGTCCATGAGT
>NW_006921625.1:11688567-11710071 GCF_000298275.1 Orycteropus afer afer | reverse complement strand
TCCTCACATTTGTAGACATGGGCTCAGGAGTCTGGCTTTGAGGGGGACAGAAACTTTCCTCAAGTTGCATCTATCTGCATAGCAAATGTATTATTTTGTTAGGTTTTTTGATGCAAGTAAATGAAAAATAAAGATGCTTTACTTCACGTTTTACATTAGATTCTCTTTATTTGATGTAGCTTTGGGAAGGGGCTACTGCAGCTTACAGGGCTTCACTCACACACATACGCATGTGTGTGCACATGCAGTCATCCCAAAGCCTCACCACTGAAAGTGAAATAGTTGATGTAACAGTATATTTCATCAAATCGACAATGCCATCACATGATGCATGTTTATTTTATGTTAAAGAAAGAACATTTCCAATTGCAAATGTTTAAGACACCATTGATTGTAAGATGCAGCATGATTTCAAAAATGTTAACATGTGAAAAATTATACAGCTTATAATTGATGAAATATGGTAGGGCTAGTATTTCAGGGTCACCTACACTTCACAAGTCTCTTGAGTCCCCTGAGAAAATGCATGTTTGTGTTTGAGAGTTTCCGGAGCACCATAACCCTGGTTCTTGCAGCTCTCCAATGTAGGAAATATGGGCCAAAAGGCACCTGCTCTAAGGCAGATGAAGTCTATAAGTGAAACTCATTCCCACAGTCAACTCAACGGAACAACTTGAATTCCTGCTCTATATGCAGCAATGGACTAGACCCTGGAGAAAGGGATCAATGCTGAGGAGCCCCTCCTGGTCTCTGCCATCCACATGGCTCACAATTCATCTTTCATACACCGTGTGTTGCTCTCTCTATACCCAGTTTGCTGGGGTTTTTTTTTAACCCTTTCAAGGCTGAATTATTTTCTGCTTTGAATTTTTTGTTGAAACCATGTGTTTTCAGTAATGAAAGGCATTTTGAATGAAATTTTTTAAAATGTGAGGTAATATGGATTTTGACTAAATTAGTGGGCAACTATGTCCTGAGGGGTCTCTGCTGCTGAAGTTAGTAGGATGAGGCTCATTTCTTCAGATTCATGTAGTTATACAGGCCCCCTTCAGATGGCAACACACACTAAAAATGGGAAAACCGTTTCCCACTGAACCCCAGAGGGGGAAAATGTAGGTGGGGACTATATGTCCCACAGGTCATGAAAGGGTTACACTAGTAAAGGAACTACTGAGGTTAAATGATAACAAATTGACTCAGCCTTAAATAGCAATTCCCTTTTGGCCCAAGGACAAGGGGATGAAACCCTCTCTACTAAACTCCAGAGAGGAGAGGAACAGATCATCTGAATCAATTTTCTTTCGTTTCGCTCATATAACCTATCATTTGGTTTCCATAAAGTTCTGGCCATTGCCTTCTGGAAAAATTCACAAGAGCCAACCAGAAAAGGGAGGGAATGATTAAAAAGAATTTTCTCTCAACGCCACTAATTTGTTGAAACCCCTTCAAAGCTCTAAGCAATGGTGGCTGTCTGGTTGCCACAGCCTTTCAGTTGTTCTCTGGCAACTGCTCGCCCCCTAGGAGAGTTGAGGTAGGGTGCAGGGACATGTTTGCAGAGAGCACTCATCTGGATAACAAAAATATTTGATTCAAGGGAGAAGAAAGTCTAGAAAGAGAGTCCATAACACCCATTTGCTTGGAGATGGATTTGCCCAGGAATCAACTACAGAATGCTAAATGGAATTTGCTGTGAAATGCTGTTGAGACCACAGAACCAATGGAGGAAGGGAGAGTCCGTGGAAATTATGACGCACAGATGGGCACCATTTCACACCAAGAAGCAGTGGCTATGAGCTACTCGACACTGGCATGAATATGAGCTCTGCCTCCTCCAGGAAGCCCTCTGAATCCCCTCCATGTCTCACAGATCTCCCCTTTGTCAAACCTTAACTTCTACAAAAATTAATGCACCTTAAGCAGCAGACATACTGAGGAAGATCAAAGACTACATACAGCCTTCAGTATGGATTGCACCTCAGCTTAAAGACAAATGCTCACAACCGAACCAATAAAGCAACATCATGGCAAATGGAGAAAAGAGTGAAGATGTCAAAGATGTCATTTTACTTGGATCCACAATCAACGCCCATGGAAGCAGCCATCAATAAATAAAATGACATATTGCATTGGGCAAATCTGCAGCAAAAGACCTCTTCAAAGTATTAAAAAGCAAAGATGTCACCTTGAGGACTAAGGTGCACTTGACGCAAGCCATGGCATTTTCAGTAGCTTCAAATGCATGTGAAAGCTGGACAATAAATAAGGAAGACTGCAGAAGAACTGATGCCTTTGAATCATGGTGTTGGCAAAGAATATTGAATGCACTCCGCACTGCCCAAAACTGAACAAACTTGTCTTTAAAGAAGTACAGCCAGAATGCTCCTTAGAATTAAGGATGGTGAGATTTCATATCTTGTACTTTGAACATGTTCTCATGAGGAGCCAGTACCTGGAGGACATCATACTTGGTGAAGCAGAGGGTCAGCTAAAGAGAGGAAGACCCTCAACGGGATGGACTGATCATGGCGGCTGCAACACAGGGCTCAAGCACAGCAGCTATTGTGAAGACGACACAAGACCAGGCCTTTCCTTTGGCTTTATGGATCCCTCAGAGCACCTGGACACAGAACAAGCATGTACTATTTATCACAAGAATGGACAATTGGAAAATGGTCACTTTCCTCCTTCAAGAAATCTTTAGTGGGCATCTTCGAAGGGGAGGTGCCCTCTGAATAAGCATCTGGACTGCTGCTGCCCTCCTTGCTCTATTTGACACTTGAAAACACAGCTGTTAATTTAAAACAGAGCTGCTCATTCTGCAGACGTGATGGGCAGCTATCAACCTTCCGGGCCACTGAGCTATTCATACTGCAAAAAGAAGAAGGACCATGGTTCCAAGCAATGGAGCTCACTTCAGCCTATACATTCCATTGGTGTCCACACTACCGCACATCTGCCTATGGCAGAACAGAGAGATAGATGAATTCTTCAGCCTCAATGCTATCCTCCCTCCCTGCATCCAGTGACCTCGTTGTAGAAACATCTGCATTCCCAGATGCAAGGGCCTTCCACTCAGAGGGATGTTGAAGTCATGTTTTAGTCTTCCTTTTTCTGTCTTAACATAAGCAATAACAAGGCCAAAACCTGCACTACATGTTGTTAGACATTTAGAAATTCCACAAGCTAATATGCCTGACGTTGTTGGTATTAGGTTCTATCATGCATCATGATAGAAAAGAAAATTAGAAAGCTATTCTTATCTTGCTCTTTTTCATTAAATATTGTTCTATTTCTCTCTCTTTGGGTTGATGTGAGAGTATAGCATATGTTTATTAAAACTTTAAAGATGGTCAAAACTTCCAGCTCTAATGAACTAGCCTGCAGCAGTGACACATTCACTGGAAAACTTGGAGAAAATACCAAACCCAACTGTTTAAAGATACCAGAGAACTGACAAGGCAGCCAAGACTTAAGAAGGCATGACCCAGAAGAAAGGGAAGTTCATTGAAGTAAGTACAAAGTTCTGCACCCTCTTTTCCCTCAGGGCATTTGCCAATCTGGGGCATAGGTCAAGAAGCTAAGAAGCAAAGAGAAAGAGGCTGCTAACCAAAAGATTGGTAGTTCAAAACTAAGAGTTGCTCCACAGGAGAAAGATGCAGTCTGCTTCTGTAAAGATTTATAGCCTTGGAAACCCTGTGGGGCAGTTCTCCTCTGTCTTACAGGGTCTCTGTGAGTCAGAAGTGATGCGATGGCAGTTGGTTTGGTTTGGTTTGGTTGAAAGGCAGAGGAGCTCACAGAATTTAGACAGTCTCACAAGCCAAGGAGACAGAACTTGGAGTTCAGGGGTGCCAAGGCAACCAGGGTTTGGGCACCAAGATCTGGAAAGAAGAGAGGTGCAGACCCCAACGCTCACTTGTTTCCCTGAGATGTGCATTCTGGTTACCTTGCACAAAGAAGTAGCCAAGCAAAGAGGGGTTTCAGAGCAGAACAGAATTTTTAGTATTTCAAAGTGTAGAAAGGCAAAACCTTGAATTGTAGGTCCACCAAAGAATAATAAAGGCTCTAGGAGACACCCCAGGCATTCATTCATTCATTCATTTGGGAACACCGGAAGATGACATCCTCGGAGTGGGATGCCAATGATCCAGGGGAGGATCAAGCATTGCAAAGACTCCAGACCAGCCTTGAGAAGGAAACTGGCCAACAGAAGCCATACACCAAACCACACAGACTCTTTGATTCCAATTCTAGACAGCACAGGAGACAAGGGTCATCGGCCGTGCTAGCAGTCAGGGTAGGTACTAATATTCTACTTCTTGATGTGGGCATCTTTACTTTGTAAAAGTACATTAAACTGTACATCTAACGATTTACCCACTTTACTACATGTATGTTCCACTTCAATGAAAAGTTTACTTAGAAACAAAGAAATAGAAAGAGGGTAGCCCTCATACTATGAAATAAAAAGATTTTTAATTTGTGATGATTTGTATACATCATAATTTCTCCTATATTTACAAACAGACCTATGAGTGAGGGTAGATTATCTTGAAACCTTTATATTGAAATTTTGTTGTTGTTGTTATGTGCCGTCGAGTTGGACCCAACTCATACGACCCCTCCTTGGGTTTCCGGGGCAGTATCGCTATGGAAGTAGATTGCCCAACCTTCCTTCCAAGGAGTGGCTGGTGGGTTTGAACAACCAGCCTTCTGGTTAGCAGTCAAGTGCCTTAGGCACTACGCTACCAGAGCTCCATATTGAAATAAAGACTTTATATATTTATAAATTTTACATATTGATAAAATATATATTTTATAGCCTATAATGAGAGTTGAATAATTTATACATATTTTTAAATTTTTAAGTTATGTTTTTATGAATCTTTGCTAATGGACCTAGAAGTGTTTTTCTGAGGTCTCTGCATGCCTGTTTCAGAGACTGTTGCACAGACTGTTTCACAGACTGAAGAAATTCAATTCAAAAACTAATTAGCTTGGGACATGTGAAGTTTCAATTCACAGTGTTGTTTCTCCTGCAAGGATATCTGCATTT
This sequence comes from Orycteropus afer afer, assembly GCF_000298275.1. Taxonomy (NCBI): domain Eukaryota; kingdom Metazoa; phylum Chordata; class Mammalia; order Tubulidentata; family Orycteropodidae; genus Orycteropus; species Orycteropus afer. Next base: position 11,705,018 of record NW_006921625.1, on the reverse strand, counting down.
GACAGAAAAAAAAAAAAAGGCATCAGAGGAGAGAAACGTTTAACTCAAAGGCTTTCCTTATTAATGATGGAGTATCTTCCTGAAGGCAAGGGATATAATCTTACCTATTTGAGAAAAGGACAGTCTGGCCCATGCAAACACATAAACACTTACATGTATATCACATGAGAATAGACACACCCATTAGCATCACACTCTAATGCTGAAGTCAAATTATTTTTATCCAATTCTCCCACACAGCCAGGACCAAAATGGTCACCCTCACTGAAGGTCATTAGAATGCGGTGGTTTACAGACATGGATCCTGGAGTAAGACTCACTGGGTTCAAGCCCCAGCCCCTCCACTTCCAGAGAGCCGCACTGTGTTCGTTACTTTTCCTGTCTGGGCCTCAGTTTCCTCGTGTGTAAAATAAGACGAATCTGGTACTTGCTCTTTAGGGCTGCCATGATGACTAAACAGTTGACCTATGAAGGACTCAGGTCAGTGGCTGACCTACTGAAGGCTCTCAGTAAACGTCCATTACTCTATCACCATTTAACCCACATCTGGACTCAACAATGCTGGTTCATCCAGTATATCAACTGAATGGTTACTGGTGCTCAAAATTATGACTGTAAAAAATTACAAGGATGCAAAAGAATTCCTGATTTAAGAGTGAATTTCTGTCCAGCAGATATTTAATGTCCTGTGAGTTTTACTGAGTGCAGACCCTGTGTATGAAGAATCTGTGGAGAGTACATGTAGTAAGCCAGGTAACCAGACCTCTTGATTCGATAGAACACTGGCCCCGACCACACTGGCAAACAGAGAGCTTGTGGTGGGAAAAGAACACTAGTTTCTTCTCATTGTCTGACGTGAGGTGATGCTAGCACCACTCAGGAGTCACACATGGATGATGTCAAATGCTCTGGTTAAGGAACAAAGGAAGGTCTTTCTAGATTGCTAGTAAAAGCCCTAGAAATATGTCACATCGTCTCCTTTATCACATGCTAACCCATTAATAAATCAATCAAAAAACCCACTATCATCAAATCAGGAGCTCTGGTGGCATAGTGCCTAAGGCATTTGACTGCTAACCAGAAGGCGGGTGGTTCAAACCCACCAGCCACTCCTCGGAAGAAAGATTGGGCAATCTACTTCCGTAGTTATCCCACCTCGAAAACCCAAGGAGGAGTTGCTATGAGTCAGATCCGAACCCTTTCCAACTCATAACAACCCTGTAGAACAGAGTAGAACTGCCCCACAGGGTTTCTTTATGTAATCTTTATAGAAGCAGACTGCCTCATCTTTCTCTTGGGGAACAGCTGGACAGTTCGAACCACTGAACTTCTGGCTAGCAGCTGAATGCCTTAGCTGCTGTACCGCCAGAGCTCCTACATTAATAAATACTCAGCCCTTGATACCAAAAGACCTCTCCCCACCATCAGATGTGCCTTCCAAAAACTCCCTGAGCATATGCTTGCTCTGGACCAGCAGCGGCTATTGCCAATGACTTTCTCACATTTCTTTTGCAATGCTTCCTAATTTTAAAAAACAATTATTTGCTTCTGTTTTAAGCTATTCATCATACTACTCATTACAGTTTACAATAATGAGCTGAGATAAGACATGGTTCATCAGGGTCGTTAACACCTGCTGTGTTTTAGAAGTGTTAACTATCTGGTCTTTGCTTCATTGTGTAGAACTAACAAATCATTAAATCCTGGAAATAGCCAGTTTTTCAGAGATTAAGTTGAACCATCTGAACTCAGATGCTTTACATATTTTAGCCCACTGAACCCATAAACCTCGGGCTATGCTTCCAAAGCTTGGGAGAGCGGTCTTTTCCCAATTCTTGGGCTATTTATGCACATTTTCAGTCAAGCAAATCTCCTCCTGATATTTATAGTTGTAAATTGTTCCATTATTGAGCTGTTTCCTGTAAATTAATACATTCGGTCTCTATTCATTGCTACAGTAATGTGTTATTAATCAGATGGTCCAAACGAAAAGAGAGAAATATGGGATCATTAAACTTTTAGATTGAATTAAACTGGCATGAAAAGGGAACTCTTGTTTATTCCCATTTTACAGATTATAGACATTGAGGTTAAGATATAGAGCCAGGGAGTACCAAAGTCTATAAGTGGAAATCAATTTGAAAGCAACAGATTTGGTTTTAAGTCTGACCTCAGAGTTCACACTCATAACCAATAGGCTCTGTCAGCAAATAAACATAAGCCGAGTAATTTAAAATTCTGATTGGGACTATAGAAAAGACAGTGTGAGTATGGTTAAAATGTAATAGTTCCCTACCCAGGAGCCAACTATCTGTTGGATCTACTCTATTCTAGAAGGGGAGGGTGTTTGTACTCTAAAAGACAGGATGGTTCCAGCCATGTGAAAATCAAGAGAAAGAACATTCCACACAGAGACATCACGTGCAAAGGCCCTGAGGCACTAAGGAGTTTGGCCAAAGCCAGATCACATACATGGCATTGAAGGCCTTGTCACAAGGAGACTGTCTCGTGTGTATCTCTGATACCTAGCACAGCTTTGACACATAGTAGATGCTCAGTAAAAGAAGAATGGATTCTTGAGTTTAATACAATTAAACTTGTTTAAAGTCTACATCATTGTTGGTGGGGATTGGGGCCTAGGCAAGAATGCCAGATCTATTTAAAACCAGACAACCAGTTGGTTTTGATTAGCCCACACATCTGCAAGAGGCCATCCTCATGTGAACCAAGATGAACAGTGACAGCCAGTCGCATACTCAACATCTGGTTTACTTCCAGCCGAGAACAGGAACTTTCCATTGCCGTTGGTCACCAGAATCTTTCTGGTCCCCAAAGGACCACAACAAACCAGGCATGTTAATTGGATCAAGTCAGAAATTAAGGTTCCAATTAGATCAGGCCACTCCTCTTCATGACAATCCCAGTCAGGTATGTCCAAGCCTCAGGCCAAGCACCCATGGGACAAGATTTCCTCATTATGCTGAAGCCAGTCCAGGGGACAGTTGGATTTTCATTCAGGTTTGTGCCTGGATTGCTACACTGAGGTCTTCTTGGCCTAATGGATGTCAATTGTAGAATGTACCCTTCCAGGCCACCTGGTTTCCCACATGGGTCCTTCAAATGGTCTCCACTGACAGTGGAGTGACCACAGGTCAGCTTGTGACTAAGTCATCCACATCCCTGACCTGGAACATTCACAGGCCTCTTGCTCTTAAACCTTCAGTGATCATTTTGTGACCTTCTTTGGCATCTTTTTGTTCCTGGGTTCCCTCAAAGTGCCTGAGACATTCCAGACCTGGGCAGACAAGTGTTTGTATCCCCAGCATCTGGTATAATGCAACCCCCACTCAGAGGGTCCTGATCATCTGAGCACCCCTCACACATCAGCCCTTCAGAGCATCTTGCTGTCATGGGTTGGAAGCCACTTTGGGGTCCTGCAAACAGCTCTGTAAAAGCCACTCAACACCTCTTTTTGGAGCTCTCTCCTTTCCTGGTTTCCAGAATGGAGGGGGTGGGGCGTTAGAGGCCATTGCCTTGATTTAGACTCATCACTGAGTCTGACTGTTCACTTCTGTTGTTGTTATGTGCCGTCGAGTCGGACCTGACTCATAGTGACCCCTCCTTGGGTTTCCGAGGCAGCATCACTATGGAAGTAGATTGCCCAACCTTCCTTCCAAGGAGTGCCTGGTGGATTTGAACCGCCAGCCCTCTGTTTAGTAGTCAAGTGCCTTAGGCACTATGCTACCAGAGCTCCTGTTCACTTCTGTGGTACATAAGTAGTAAAATCAAACCTCAATAAATGATCACACAGCATGTGGAAGATCTTTATGCAACCCTCCCCTTGGTCCCCCTAGAGGTGCTGTGGCAAGGGCAAAAGACAGTAGGGCCCCTTGACATAGTGGGGAAGCTCCTGGAATGATGTCGTGCCTGCTCTAGAGGGCAGAAAACAGCCTACCCATGGGTTGCTTTGACCTAAAACAGACCTTGAGGGTAGGTTAGCATCAGGTAAGGAGATTCAGAAGGTCTTCTGATCCTCTCAATCCATACAAATGCATCATTGTGCTATTATTCGAATGTTTTGTTTTTTAAACAACTGGCTCATAGATTCTCTTTGGGCCCTAGTTGCCTCACATTTTACTCACAGGACAGAGCTGTTGCAAGACTGGTGGCACGATATAGACATGGGAATTTAAACTGGTTGTGTCGTTGCTCGGGGCTGTTGAGTCGGTTCAGACCCAGTGACCTCACGCACAACAGAAGGGAACACTGCCGGGTCCTGGGCTGTCCTCAGAGTCGTTGCCGTGTTGCAGCCACTGGTGCTGCCGCTGGGTCAGTCCATCGCCTTGAGGGTCTTCCTCTCTTGGCTGACCCTCGACTTTACCAAGTGTGAGCACACGTCCCACATCTGTGGGGGGAAGTCTCACCACCCTTGTTTCGAAGGACCCTTACTGCTCCTTTATTGATTGCAGGAATTCAGTAATTGGGGCTCAGAAACAGACTTCAGCACCAAAAAAAAAAAAAAAAGATTTTTCAAAACATCTTTAAAAATGCAATTCTGCTGCGGAGAATTTATGGCTCCTTCGTTTGAGCGAGTACAGTCTTGCCTCCACTACACGCTTTCCTTCTACCCAGAAGGGCAAAGAAAGCATTGTACACGCTGGCCGCATTCTTTATTGATTTCCGTAATTGCTGTCAGAGAATCATATTTCATCACTAGGTACTTTCTTTAACTCTTACTTTTTATAATGTGGATCACTGGCTCCTTTGTGTTAAGAGAATGTGACCCTCTTTACTGCAATGTGAAAACATTCCTGGTCACCTAAAAACACGTAATGGCCAAACAGTGTTTAAAACACACCCTACTGAGCCTTTAATTACACCAAGCTACTGTCGCCATGAAATCAGCTCAACTGTAACTTCTGCAGGAGTGACCTAGGTGACGAGTGTGGTGCATTTCAAACATCTGGCCAGCTTTTCCCACAATTTACAATGGATAGAAGTTTATTAATAAAAAACAGCTGGGGGTGGGGGCTGGGTCTTTATATTTATTTTACATCCTCGATGTATAAAAACATCTGATGCCGTCTGAGCATGGTGACCTAAGTGAGGATTCCCCCCTCCCCTTGGTAAACCTCAGATTTGCACATGAAATTTATTTGGGCTCCTTTAACCATTTACCTAGACAGGACTCTAACAAGCTAATAAGCACCATCAGTAACCCATTCTTCTTTTGCAAAATGTGTGAAGACAATTTTTAATTCAAGTTTCCCTCCCTGTTGTGTTTCTATAGATGGCAGAAGTACAAAAATAGAAACATTAAATCACTAAAAATATATTTAAAAGGAAAAATCACATTGGGCACTCTAATAGAAAAACATAATAACTGTGCGTAGCAGAGATTTTTGGGTTGTTTTTTTTTTTTTTTTAATCAAATTAGCCTGTGTGTGGAAAGTACAGCATAGGCTGCTTGGAATATAATACATTTGTTGTTGTTGTCACCTGCCGTCAAGTTGGCCTCTGATTCACAGTGGCCCCACACACAATGGAACAAAACCTTGCCTGGTCCTGCACCATCCCCATGATGGGCTGCAGACCAGACCTCTGTGATCCATAGGGCTTTCACTGGATGGTTTTGTGAAGGAGATCACCAGGCCTCTCTTCCTACTCGGTCTTAGTCTGGAAGCACCAATGAGACCTCCTCAGCATCACAGCAATTTCACCTGCAAGCCTCCGCTGACAGATGGGCAGTAGACTCATGGGAGACAGATGAGGCACGCTGGTCAGGAGTCACACCCAGTTCACTTGTATGAAAGGCAAGAAGCCTACCTACCACTTGACCACCAACAATGTGGCATCAGGAATTTAACAAACATGAAATAGGCCAAAGAAATGACAAAGTTCAGAATTACCTACATTGTATGAATTAAAAAAAAAAAGATCGAAAGATCCAGTGATGCTTAAAGGTTTGTTTTTTCCTCCAAATCTTGTTAAAGAGAAAGCAGTTCTCATTTGCTTAAATCCCCTAAAGTTGAATAGCTCATGCAATGTCACTGCACTTAAAATATGTCTCACCGGTAGCTCACATAAACATGCCCACAAACAATAAATTCCTATATCAGATGAACGGGGTTGGAGTAGGAAAGGTGATGTCTGTCACAAGGCAACGGGAAGTATCACACGAAGGCCAGCTCCCAGTTAACTCAGGATAGCTGTAGTCAAACTCCTACATGTGGCTGCACCAAGGAGGAGAGTCAAGGAAAGAGGGGAAGGTGTTCAACGAGATAGATTGACACAGTGGCTGTGACAATGGGCTCAAGTATAGCAAGGATCATGGAGCTGGAGTGGGATCGGGCGGTCTTTTGTTCTGCTGTGCATGGGGTTGCTATGAGTTGGAAACAACTCGATGGCACCTAACAACAACAACAACCAGTCATTTGGCTGTAACAAGAGAATTTCAGTGGGATTGCCTGCCTGACTCTTCCCATACTGTTTCCCTTTGTGTCCTGAGCACCCTGAAAGGGCTTGAAGAGCTGTGAGCCAACAGGCCCCAGGAATGCCTACGACTCTCTTATCTCAGATTTATTTTCTTAAATCCTCTGACAAGAGTAGCAAGTGTGAACATCTGTCTCGACATGTAGCCACAGCCTTTATTTCCACTAGGAAACATTTGCCTTCCAAGTCTAATGGCCTGAGTTCACTTTCATTTCTTTTCTGTCGTCTCACCACGTGGCATCATGAGGATACAGAGCAGTTTCTGAGCTTGGGGACATGCAGGAACCAGTTAGCTGACTGGATACTGGGACAGTGAGTGATGCTATACAGGCCAGCTCCAGGTGGTGAGCCCCTGGGGTAGCAGACGCTGTCCAGCTGAAGGCTGGCCCAGCCAGTGGCTCCACAAAGAAAGACCTGGTGGTCTCTGTCTGTAAAGATTACAGCCTAGAAAGCCCTATGGATAGTCACGTGCAGTCAGCATGTGTTGAAACCAACTCCATAGCACCCAACAACTTCAGTGATTACATGCTAATATACTGTCAGCTAATGCTAATGTTAATTAATTTTTTTTGTAACTGAATAAAGGCTCACACATTCATTCAAACGTTTACCAGGGGGTTCCTGATGGTGCAAAGGGTTGCTGTGTTCAGCTGGTAACCCAAAGATTGGAGGTTTCAGTCTATCCACGGGCAGCCTGAAAGAAAGGCCTGGTGATCGAGGTCTGAAAAATCAGCCTCGAAAACCCTATGGAGCACAGTTCTACTCTGGTATGCATTGGGACCTCCATGAGTCGTGGTCAACATGACCGTCTGGACCAGGTGCCAGACCGCGTGGCAGGCATAGAGCAGGGTGGCTCAGACTTCACTGAAGAACCACCCAGAGGGCTTGTTGAAAGGGCAGCTTCTCCAGGCTGAGAAATCCGGGGCAACTGGCTGAGGTTCCAGGTGATTCTCCTACACAGGTGGTCCCCAGACCACACACTGATAAAGACAAGCTTCAGACATGAAAGATAAGTTTGCTTTCATTTGTTTATGTCTGTCTCTCTCCTCTAGACTGTACAATCCTCTAGACCAGGGGTCGGCAAACATTTTCTGTAAAGGGCCGAGAGTAAATATTGCAGGTTTTGAGGCCAAGAGGCCACATGCTCTGCCATTTACCAGGAAAACATCTACAGACTCATTAACGCAAGTGCGCGGCTGTGTGCTTGGCCTCTACAAAACAGGCAGTGGGCTGCACCCGCTGCCAACCCCTGCTCGAGAGCAGGGACCTAATCTTATTTGTCTTGGCAGCCCCCACCTAGCACAGTGCTCAGCAGGTCATACATGATGAAGAAATATTGAGTGAGTGAGAGAGGGAGGGAATGAATGGACACGTTCCTTCTCTCAGGAAGGATATATTCTTGTGGGGAAGACAGGTGGCATAATAATGTTGTGGTTAGGTACCATCAAGCAGATTCTGGCTCAGCGACCCCATTGGACAGGGCAGAATTGCCCCAGTAGAGTTTCCTAGGCTGTTATCTTACAGGAGCAGATTGCTGGATCTTTCTTCCTAGGAGTGGCTGCTGGGTTCAAACCACCAAATTTTCAGTTCCCAGCCAAGCACTCAACCACTGCACACCCAGAGCTCCTGGCATAATTATAAATCACTGCACTGTAAGAGGAAGTGTAAAGGTTTGTATACAATGTGTTATGAGACCACTGTGGTTCAAAGAGCATCAGAAGGAGGGTTGCCACATTTAACAAACAAACACAACACCTCGGGAAATATGAATTGCAGATTAACAACAAATAGATTATTCGGGAAATACTTAGGCTCCAAAAAATACTTGTTGTTAATTCAAATTTAATGCAGTGCCCTGTATGCTATTTGACGAGGAACTGGGAAGGGCCACGACAGGACTGATATTTGAGTGGATCTGAAGGAGGAAAAGGAGTGCACAGCCAAAGGTGTTCCTTTGCACAGGAGCCAACAGATACTGTGGCACAAACTGAGAAGCCCCATCTCACCCAGAGACAAAGTGCACAGGGTGGGGTGGAGAGCAGTCTAGGTAAGCAGTGGAGGCTTTAATACCAGGACAGAGGGTCAGACTCAACCCTGTAGACAACTGGGAAGGAAACAAGGCTTTCAAGCAGAAGAATGACTGCCCCCAGACTCCTTATCTAAAAGCACAAGCATTCTCTCCTGAGTTTTCCTAAAAGGTTAGTTCCTGATCTATTTTGACCTAGTCTCTCCCTTCCAAATCACATGGCTTGGATTTTCCTCATTACGGATTTCCTGATTAAAACATGCACACCGAACCAAACCCAACTCACTGGCTTTGAGTCAGATCCGACTCACAGTGACCCTTCTTTGGGTTTCCGAGGTAGTATGACTATGGAAGTAGATTGCTCAACCTTCTTTCTGAGGAGTGGCTGGTGGGTTTGAACTGCCAGCCTTCTGGTTAGCAGTCAAATGCCTTAGGCATTATGCCACCAGGGCTCCCAACACACACACAGACAGTGGTAAGATCATTTGGAGCAGCCAGGGTTAAGAGTTCAGGCTCCACTCAGCAGGTTTCAAACATCTCTGAGTGGCCCTTTCTATCTTCCCTACTTATTAGATGCTGACGACCAAATCAAGGAAGGGAGATAAGAGCCCAGACCAAGGATCTCAGCCTGCTTCTGTGTCCAGTCTGTCTTATGGTTTCTTTCCAACTGTAAGCCTGTCCCAGGTCACTTCCTCATCAGTTGATCTGATCATGGGAAGCAACTGTTCCTCCAATCACAATCAAGACTGGACGAGACACAGAGTCATCACCCATTGGCTGCCTTGAAGAGGCAGAAGACACCTGGTACTGACAACTGCTCCTGTGGACCACTCTGCTGTGCTGTGCACCTCCTGTCTGCAGCCTGGGCTGGACAAGCTTGACTGAGGAGAGAATGAAGGCAGACAGGCTGGCTTGGAGGCCGCGGCAGAGCCAAGTCTTGGGTGATGAAGGGCTGGCTTTGTGGAACATTTCTGTGGTAGAATCAGATGGATTTGGTGATCAGCAAGATGGTAATTGGGGGGGGGGGAGGTTTTCTGCAGAATTATGACATTTCTAAATTAGAAGACTTGACCACTGGCCAACAAGCTAGAAAACACAAAAGGAAACTCAAGTTGAGGGCAGGGAGGGAGAGATGATAAGTTGATTTTGAAAATGCTCCCTTTGAGGGGCTTTCCAAACAGGAGAAGATCTTCAGTAAGTAGTTGGAAATGTGTTTCCAAAACTTGGACCAGAGAATGAGTTGGCAAACATCACCCTAGATTTAGTTTCAGAAGTCATGTGACAGGATGAGACCCCAGAGTAAGGAGAGAACAGAAAGAGAGAGAAGGAGGCAAGGAGAAAACTGAGAGCATCCAACATTTAAGGAGTAACAAGATGAGGAGGGAGCAAAAGATATTAAGGTGGACAAGACTGGGTGGTTAAAAAATAACTAGCGAATTTTGTCCTGGAAATTAACCAAGGAGGAAGAATGGAAGAAGAGAAAGGCAAGAAGATCTCGAACAAGGCTGTTGGCTTTGGCAGTTGGGCCATCACTGGTCTCAGCAGAGCTAGTACAGGTACAGTGGTAGGGACCAAAGACATACTGAGCTGTGTATCTTCAGCTCTGTCCTGTCAACATTTTGATTAACACTGCAAATAAGGACATTGTTTCATTATCCAACAAATATTCATGGAGAACACAGTGGGTGCCAGACACGTCCCAGACAAAAGCTTAGTAACCAGTGGATGAGAAAAAGCTGGCAGAGGCGGAGATTAATTCTGATGGGGGGGGGGGTGGTATTTAAAACTACAGAACACTTGATAAATAGAGCTAGGACTGAATTAGTGCACTGGCAAGTCCGACTGATTGTTTTTGTGGCCCACTGAATTAGCAAATGACAGTAAATGCAAAATCCAACCACTTCCAGGAAACTGCCTGTCTGAATTAGAAGAAAGTCTGAATAAGTAATTATTTTTAATGGCAAGTAGTTTAATAACTCTCAAGTACGAAAATAATTCACACTTTGCTAACATCACCGCCACACAGAACTCCTTTAGGAAATGCTTTATGGAAAATGTAATCTGATTTGTAACTAATATATCAATCGGCTAGCAATAAATTTTGTTCCTACGCTACTGAAGCATTTGCTTTCTTTAGAAGAGTCCACATTCTCTTTGCAAAATTGTTTACAGCACTAATTTTCTTTGTATCCAGTTTCCAAAACAGCGAGGATTTAGGGTCAGATTGACATGGGTTCAAATCCCAGCTTGGCCGTTGCCCAGCATTGTGACTCAGGGGGAATTGCTCAACTTCTGGGTCTCAGTTTCCTTCACAGTAAGTGGACATAGCAGCATCTGTTGCCCAGGGTTACTAAAATTATATGGAAAATATAGCAACTGATGCATGACCCAAGCTAAATGTTGCTCCCATAATGAACATTAGCTGCAGTTACTCTCAGACATGAAGACAAGCAGCGTCCGTCGACTTCCTGGGTGAGGTTTTCTTGAAAGTTCCAAAGACAATACTCAGTCCAGCGCTCTGGGGCATAAAAGAAAAATGAGATGGCTGTGGGGAGAATGTTCTATTGGTGTAAAACCAGGCAGGGCACATCAGCCAAAGAGAATCTGCATCCATTGCTGGCGCCCTGGCCTGTATCAGCCTGTCTCCTTTTCCCCTCACACCTGGGGAGCCACCTGGGGCAAGGGTGGGCCATGCAAAGCACAGGTGTAGAATGTCTTGCCAGGTGTCACCATCAAGTTTTGAGATACCCCACCCCAGGCTGGCATCCCCACCGGGATGTGTTGAACGCTGCTGCCTCCTGCAGCCCAAGCTCGTCTCCCAGGTGGAGGGCGCCTCTCACCCACAGCTGGCAGAGGACGTGCTTCCTTTGAAGGTGCTGGGAAGGTTCCCAAAGGTGGCCCCGGAGAGCAGCAATGAGGTAGCGTTGGCTCTGGATTCAAAATAACAGTAACAAGTGAACCAACGCCCACAGGCCTCTCAGGGCCAAATCTGTCACACCAAAGACGTGTTGGTTCCTTTACTGGTGAATAGGGAAAGTAAGGGGTTGGCGGGGGGTTGCTTTTTGTTGTTGTTTCAAAAGGAAGTAGCCAAATACTATGAGTCAGGACCTTGGGGGCATCCTGGTACCAATTTTTAAATTTTTATTCTCCTAATCATCTCAGTACATATACTAGGCATCTAAGATGTACAAGGTATGATGCTATACTTTGACAGAAAGAGAGAGAGAAGACAGGAGGGAGAGAAAGAGGGGAATGACATGACCTCTACCCTCCAGGGACTTCCCATCCAGGTGGGGAATTATGCAGGTACATAAAGAGAGGTTAGCAAAAACAAGCACACCTAGACTGTTGACACTCTGATGCAAATCAAGTTATCAGGGCTTCATTGTGCCCTCCAGGGACAGGGAGGTCACCAGGAGAAGTAGGTGTCTGGACAGAGATGAGTCCAGGAGACAAGGAACAAAGCAGGACTTAGCCGACAGGGATCTGCCTTTGGAGATTCTGAGCTCCATGAAGATAACACGTCTTGGTTTTGTGGTAGCAGAATTTAAAACAAACTCTTTCTTCCTCTTAGAGAGTTGGGCCCTGAGCAAAAACAACACAGGCAGTCATCAAAACCAATGTCTAAACAGCACTTGAGAAGGGCTGTGCCCGGCACACACTTTCTTAGGACTGAGAGAGTGCACAGATGGCGTAGTCTGCTCAGAGAGGAACCCCTTGCACTCATTCACCCGGTCTCTGCTTGCAGAGACCAAGCCCAGCGAAAGGCCCCAGTCCACCAGTGAACAGTGAGGCCTGCTGGCAACTGTCCTTGTGTACCCCCACCCAGTGTACCGGGGGAACAGCTGGAGCAGAAGGTTTAAGTAGAGAAGCCATTGGAAAAAGTGCTGGACCATGAAGTCAAGGGGGTTTTGGACAAGCAAATAGAGGAACACTATTCAATTAGATAGGAGCTCTGGTGGCATAGTGCCTAAGGCACTTGACTGCTAACCAGAAGGCTGGTAGTTCAAACCCACAAGCCACTCCTCGGAAGAAAGATTGGGCAATCTACTTCCATAGTGATACCACCTTGGAAACCCAAGGAGGGGTCTCTGTGAGTCAGGTAATACTCGACGCCACAAAACAACAATAACTACAACATTCAATTAGATAGGGACAGGGGGCTACTCAAGGGGTTCATGCAGGACAAAGTGGGCTGCAAGGAACATAGATGGCAGTGACCCCAAAAACAGTTGTCTATCAGAATCACTCGAAGAACTCCTTAAAATAGAGACTCCCAGGCCTCATCTGAAGGTCTGCTTCCGCACAGCTGGTGTGAGACGCACAGTGTGCACATACACAAGGGCTGCAGGCCTTCTCCTATGCTGGTTCTCTGCTGGGAATGGTAGGGGTGGGGTGGGGAGAAAAAGGTGCTGGGAGAGAAGACAAGGGCTCTCACAATGGTGGGGAGACATCCTCCATCGGGAAGTGAGGAGCTGGACCCTGGTGCCCTGGGAAGGCCCTTTCCCTTACTATTCTATGATCCAAAGTTCCATGGTCATCGCTGTGATGAAAAGGAGCAAGAAGAGCTGAAATATTCTGAGGACATAATGTCAACAACAAGCCAGATTTAGAATAGGATATAAAAGAAAAGGGTATCATGATTGACATCTGATGGATCCTGGCTAAAAGCAGAGAGGATCAGGAAGATGCTTGCCTGTGTTTTTTGACTATGCAAAGGGACTCAATTGTGCAGATCATAACAAATTATGAATCACATTTCAAAGAATGATAATTCCAGAACACACAATTGTGTTCATGTGGAACCTGTACATAGACCAAAAGTCAGGTATTCAAATAAAACAAGGAGATACTACATGGTTTAAAATCAGGAAATGCATGTGTCAGGTTGTATATTTTCATCATATTTATACAATCTATATGCTGAGCAAATAATCCAAGAATCAGGACTATATAAAGAAGAGCGTGGCATCAAGATTGGAGGAAAATTCATTAACAACCTGCTATACGCAGATGACACAACCTTGCCTGCTGAAAGCAAAGAGGGCTTGAAGCACTTAGTGATGAAAATCAAAGACTACAGTCTTCAGTATGGATCACACCTCAACAAAAAACAAAAATGCTCACAACTGGACCAATAAGCAATCATGAGAAATCAAGAAAACACTGAAGTAGTCAAGGATTTCATTTTACTTGGATCCACAATCAGTGCCCTTGCCAGCAGTGGTCAAGAAATCAAACAATGTATTGCACTGGACAAATCTACTGCAAAAGAACTCCTTGAAGTGTTAAGAAGCAATGATGTCACCAAGAGGACTAAGGTGCACCCGACCCAAGTTGATATTTTCAATAGCCTCCTATGCATGTGAAAGCTGTTGTTGTTGTTGTTGTTATGTGCCATCGAGTCGGACCCGACTCATAGTGACCCCTCCTTGGGTTTCCGAGGCAGTATCACTACGGAAGTAGATTGCCCCATCTTCCTTCCAAGGAGTGGCTGGTGGGTTTGAACTGCCAGGCTTCTGGTTAGCAGTCAAGTGCCTTAGGCACTATGCTACTAGAGCTCCCATGTGAAAGCTGGACAATGAATAATGAAGACCAAAGAAGAATTGATGCATTTGAATTATGGTGTTGGCAAAGAATATTAAATATACTACAGACTGCCAGAAGAACAAACAAATCTGTCTTAGAGGAAGAACAACCAGACCGTTCCTTAGAAGCAAGGATGTAGAGACTTCACCTCATGTACTTTGAACATGTTATCAGGAGGAACTAGTCCCTGGAGAAGGACATCATACTTCGTAAAGTGACAGTCAGTGAAAAACAGGAAGATGCTCAATAAGGATGGATTGACACAGTGGCAGCAACAATGGGCTCAAACATAGCAATGACTGTGAGAATGGCACAGGACTGGGCAGGGTTTCAACAACAACAACATCAACAAGACTTTGAAGACATCTGAATAATAGGAAGCTTCACTCTTCCAGACCAGGAGAGGGAGAAAACATTCAGAACAATGGGCAATGAGAGGAGAGGCTGGTTGGGGACGAAGACAGGAGCTCAGCTTGGGACATGATACCTTACAGGGTTTCCTGGCATGGAGCAGCACAGCAACATAGTAACAAGCACACATTAAAGCCAGCCTCTGTCTGAATTCATAATTCTGGCTTTGATTGTTACCTAGTTGTCACTTTGGGCAATTTTCTTCATTTCTCTATGCTTCTGTTTCCCCATCTTTAAAATGAGATAAAAATAGTAACTGGGGTCATGGGGTTGTTGTGAAAATTAAATGGGTCCCATATATAAAGCATTTACAGCAATGCCTGGCATATGGGAGGTGCTGTATCAGGGGCTGCTGTCTTTGCCACTGGACCTGCAAGCAGGAATGATCATTGTTCAGTTGAGGATGTCGGTTGGGGCTAAGAGAGTTGGCTAGGAGTGGAGACACAGACTATTTATTTTCACTCTGTCACCCATCACATGAGTTAGCCACCTGTAGCTAAGTGACATATGTAAGAGGGACAAGCATAACTTCCATGGCATCACCCCAGACATGGATGCAAAGGTAATGACATTACCCCTACAATTCCACCCCAAACCTGGGCCAGACAACCGGCACCATACACTTTGGAAATATGACTATCATTTTCCAGTAGAGACAGCTGAAAACCATGAGTTCTAGTCCCACTTCTGACACCAGCTACTTCTATGGCCTTTTCTTATCTATTACACTGACAGTTGAACTTCTCACACTCAGAGGTATTCTCCAGCCTTTCCATTTTACTTGCTCCAAAATCAAAATCACGCGTAAGCCAAAGGAAGAACAATGCCACTAGCTCTATTGACCAGATGTTTTGCACACAATTCTCAGCTGGGCTACCTGGCTACTTGTTGCCGTCCAATGAATTCCAACTCATAACAAACCTACAGGACAGAGGAGAAATGTCCCATGGGATTTCCAAGGCCATAATCTTTACAGAAGCAGACAGCCACATCTGTATTCTAAAGAGCAGCTGTTGGATTCAAATAACAGAACTTCTGGTTATTAACTGAGCTCTTTAACCACTGCATCACCAGGGATCCTATCAACTTTAGATTTTATTAATCTACATGGGTTTATGGGTCTGAAAACACAGTCCCATCTGATGGTGGCTAAAGTTCCAGGGATGATAACTGTAGACATAAGCTCATTCAACAATATAAAAAGTTGTCATTCTTAAAGTAGCTATTTCTTCTATATTTCCTAACTTTTAAAAGGAATTAAAATAGTCCATGAACTCTGAATTAACTGGAAACCAAAGAGCCAGGTCCTTAATTCCCTGGAATTCTTATAAATTCTGTTTTTAAATAAACAGCAATGATAAGAAAACTCTCATCTAGAAGACTTGTGACCTCAGTGTGTGCCCGACAAAAAGGTGACCATATTTCCAACCCTTATACTCTGTGGTTATCTTTCTCACCAGGCGCAAAGGAACAAGACCAGAGGTGAAAACAAGGCAAACCTGAATTCATTTCCCAGTGAACTCACTGGTTGCATGAATTTTCCTTCTCAATTTAATCTTACCAAGACTTCGTTTTCTTTTTTAATTTGTAAAAGTACACCACCACCTGCTTCCTAGAGTTACCCTGACAATTTTACTGGAGTTGTACTTTCAGTTGAAGTGGGGAAATTAGATTATAGAGTTAGCACAATTAGTCATATTTTCCTTGAAAACTCACTAAATTGTCTATAAAGTACACCACGTAGTTGTTGTTGCTATGTGCCGTCAAGTCGGCCCTGACTCATAGTGACCCCTCCTTGGGTTGCCGAGGCAGTATCACTACAGAAGTAGATTTCCCAACCTTCCTTCCAAGGAGTGGCTGGTGGGTTTGAACCACCAGCCTTCTGGTTAGCAGTCAAGTGCCTTAGGCACTATGCTACCAGAGCTCCTAAAGT
>NW_006921625.1:11645270-11684522 GCF_000298275.1 Orycteropus afer afer | reverse complement strand
GCCAGTTTATAGACTGAGACAGACTAGGAAGAAGGAAGAGGCCGTCCACTTCTGAAAGAATTGGCCAGGGAAAACCTTATGAATAGCAAAGAAAAGTACACCATAGACCACCACTATCTAACAGACATATAATGAGAACCACACATGTAATTTAAAATTTTCTATTTGCACACTCACTGTCCAGCTTTTGCATACCTATGAGGTGACTGAAAATAGAACGGTGCACCTTAGTCCTCAGAGTGACATCTTCGCTCTTCAACACTTTACAGAGTTCTTTGACAGATTTGCCCAGTGCAATACATTGTTCGACTTCCTGACTGCTGCTTCCATGCCTATTGTTGTGGATCCAAGTCAAGTAAATCCTTGACAACTTCAATCTTTTCTCCATTTATCATGATGTCACTCACCAGTCCAGTTGTGAGGATTTTTGTTTTCTTTATATTGAGGTGCAATACACACTGACGGCTGTAGTCTCTGATCTTCATCAGTAAATGCTTCAAGTCTTCTTTATCAAGTAAGCAAGTTTGTGTCATCGGCATATCACAGATTCTTAATGAGTCTCCCCCCAATCCTGAAGCCATGTTCTTCTTCATATAGTCCAGCTTCTCAGATTATTTGCTCAGCATACAGAGTGAATAAGTATGATGAAAGGATACACACCTTTCCTGATTTCCTGGTTTCACCATATGCATGTAAATGCTCAACTGTGAATAAGGAATCTCGAAGCACTGATGCATTTCAGTTATGGGGTTGACAAAGATTATCGAATATACCATGGACTGACAGAAGAATGAACAAAATCTGCCTTGAAAGAAGTGCAGCCAGAATGCTCCTTAGAAGCGGTAAGTCACTAGTATGATTTTATTATAGGAAAATGGATACAAATGAAAAGACATATAGAGAGGTTTGGGAGAGTTCCCAATGTGAAACTTCATGTCCCCAAAAGGTCACTTACCCTCTCACATGCACTGATGTAACCAACCAAGAAGACCATGGAGCTTCCATGCCCAGAGACTTTAATGGGGCCTCATAACTTAGGCATGATTGATTAAACTCAACTTTCAGCCCCACTTCCCTGAAGTCAGGAGCTCTGGTGGCATGTTGTTGTTGTTGTTGTTGTTGTTGTGTGCCATGGAGTCGGACCTGACTCATAGCGACCCCTCCTTGGGTTTCCAAGGCAGTATCACTACAGAAGTAGATTGCCCCATCTTCCTTCTGAGGCATGGCTGGTGGGTTTGAACCGCCAGCCTTCTGGTTAGCAGTCAAGTGCCTTAGGCACTACACTACCAGAGCTCCTCTGGTGGCAGAATAGTACCTAAGGTATTTACTGCTAACCAGAAGGCTGGCCGTTCAAACCCACCAGCCATGCCTCAGAAGGAAGATGGGGCAATCTACTTCTGTAGCGATACTGCCTCGGAAACCCAAGGAGTGGTCACTATGAGTCAGATCCAACTCAATGGCAGTGAGTTTGGTTTGATTTTGGTTTTCCCTGAAGTCAGGATGATATAACCGGGTGGATCTTTTGGGTCTGGTCAGCCCCAATTCAAGTGGCACCTCATTAGCATAAGCCCTCAGGTGTGGTCTAGAGGCCTCATCAAAGACACCTCAGTCACTGGGGACAGGGATAAAGATCCAATTCTTTGGGTCAAGTTATATTTTTTACCATAACGCAGCCAGGTTTTCATCCCATGTTGAAACAGGTCCCCATTTCTTCAGATGAACACCAGAGTAAAGTAGATGGTTGGCATTTAGGGTCCAGTTTGGAAAATTATCTTTAAATACCAGAATTGTTCACTGGCGCCAGACATGGTCACTTTGGAGATGGATACCGGGTGAGGCAGGGCAGAGTCTCCAGGGTCACCTCATCGACCTGCACCTGGGATTGATTGCTGGGATGTTCAGCAGGTATACTGAAATCATAAGTTAATGCACACATGTGACTGCTTTCTGTGTGGACAACATTTCAGTTCAAGCAACATTTGTTGAGCTCCTAAGATAGGGCAAAAATATAAAGGTGTCTGCCCAAGTTCAAGGAGTCCTGGTGGCACAGTACTTAAAGCACTCAGCTGCTAACCAAAAGATCAACAATTCGAACCTGCCAGCTGCTCTGCAGAAAGATGTGGCAGTCTGCTTCCATGGAAATCTATAGCCTTGGAAAACCTGTGGACAGTCCTACTCTGTCCTATAGGGTCACTGTGAGTCAGAATCAACTCAAGGGCTGTAGGTTTGGTTTGGTTTGGGGCCAAAGTTCAAACCCTGACATAGTTACTTAGCAGTTCTATGACCTTTGATGGGTTGCTTGATTTCTCTAAGCCTCAATTTCCTCGTCTGCAAACCAAGATAATAATAGTTCTCCCTTCACAGGATTGTTTTTGAAAATTAAGTAAGATAATCCTTACAAGCACAGGCCAGAAAATATGGCTAATTCATTTTCCCATTCTCTTCACAACGATTAGCACTGAGTAGCACAATAAATCCACCAGCCATCTGTCAGTCTGTTGTATTGTGGTGGCTTGTATGATGTTATAATGCCGGGAGTTATGAGACCAGGATTTCAAAATAACAGTATGATTACCCACGGTGGATAGGTTTCAGTGGTGCTTTCAGCCTAAGACAGACTAGGAAGAGCTAAACCACTAAGCACAAAGGCTGGGTCATCAATTTCCACAAATTAGCCAGTGGAAACTCTATGGACCACAGACTATCATTCAATATAGTGGTAGAAGATGAGCCCTCTATGTTGGAAGAGGCTCAAATTATACTGTGGCCCCAAAGTAGACCTGAGCACACCAATGCTCATTAAGATGGCACTGGACCAGACAACATTTCATTCTCTTGTACACTGGGTCACCATGAATCAGAGCCAACTGGACTGCAACCAACAACAGCACAATAAGTATTTGCTGATAATGACAGTGTTAAATAGGATGGATCCAGTCTGAGTATTCTGAGGGGATGAAGACCTCCAGGTTCCAGGACTTCTCCTCATCCTACCCTACCACCACTGCCAGCACCACCTACGTGGAGCTCGTATCACTCTAAGTCGTTCAAGGAAAAAGCAGAGAAGGGAATGTAGACAGAGCCTTGAACTCTTCATATGAATGGGCTGCATTCACTTTTCTCCTGCCGGAAGTAGTCCTAGGAATCAGACGCACTCTTGTGGTCAGATGGGGGTCCAAAGCCTGAGGCAAGGGACAGGCTGGGGTACACATTTGTTCACCTGCCAGCCTCAGCCCCAGAGAGCTTGGACATTCTGACTCTCAAAAACCAATGGGAAAAGTTCCACATCCCTGTGGACATGGCTAAGAAAAATAGAAATACGCATGTGTCAACAGGTTCCAAATGGACAAGAGGTTAGGTGACTTTGACAAATAGATTAGAAAGTCATCCAAAGAATTTCCCTCCAAGAAATGTAAAGGTTTAAAGAGTTAATACCTCGCACAAGGAAAAAAGCTAACAAAGAAGACAAAAGTTAACCTGGGGTGAAAGTATTTTATGAAACATTTGACAAATAAAGGCAGAAAATAAGTCCAGACCTGTAGGTTCTTGCCAAGGACTTGCTGAGCTGAGAGGGGACAGGGCGGATCCTGTGGCACCAGCCATGTGCGCACCCGTGGGCTGTATGGTGGGCAGCTTGCTTCCTGTTTCTTATATTCTGGTGCTCCCTTTAGGAGCAGTCCTAAGATGCCAGATAAAAGGCACATTTTGTCGGAAGAAAGAGATTGGATCTTCTTCCTGCCCTCTGCCTCTCTGTGAGCAGGTGAGCAGGAACTGTCATACCTGGTGCTAAGGAGTAAATCCCTCGAGGTCAAGGCTTCTCCACCTGGATACTACAGATGTGGGCTGAGTAATTCTTTTGGGGGGGGGGGGCTGTCCTGTGCATTGTAGGATAGTAGGCAGCAACCCTGGCCTCCACCCACTAGACACCAGTAATGCCCCTTTCCCCAGCCTGTGGTGACAACCAAAAATGTCTCCAGATGTTGCCAGATTTAACCTGGGAGCAGAATCATCCTCAGACAGGAGCCACTGGCCTAGGGCTGGGCCATGCTGTGGAGCTGTCTGCCATTTTGCCCTACTTCTAGACTGGCCCGGCCAAGGAAAACTTTCTGCTTTCCTAGCCAGATGGGAAAATGACTATCTAAACCCTGGAGCTCCCCTACATCTTCTTCTTTTCAACTTTAACTAAAGGTCTGTTCAATTTAGCAAACAAGGAGCAGCAGAAAATGCAGCCTGATGATGTGGTTTTAAAGCCAGATTTGGCCTTGCTGGCTTCAAAGATCACAAACCCTCTCATTTGTTCTCCACAAAGCAGCAATTTCTCACAAGGATACGTTCCTTTGACTCTCTTTTAAAAGTCAAGTACAGCTTGGTAACCACAGAGCACAGAAAATACAGGCTTTCTGCAAGAAGCAATTATCAAAATTAAAAAAAAAAAAAAAAGAGCATGTCAAATCGTGTCAGTTACAACACGTAAGACAACTGGATTTCTTCACTTATAAGCAATGGAATGGTCTGGGTTTGTTTTTCTTGCTGACTTTGATTATTTCTTAGAGCTATAACCCAAGCTGTCTAAAACTGTTGACACTGGGTTAGTGACCTTTTCATTGAAAAACAAAAGGTCCAGGTTTAGTATTTAGGCTTTTGCTTTCAATGTTCACCAGTCATTACATCCATAATTAGACCCTGTGCTAGAAGGCACCAGAAACTGTGCCCTGGATCAGTTACAGGGTCTGTAGAAGCCACGAGAAAACTGAACACTTCAGCAATGGTAAGATTTTTCTGGGCTGGCATAGAAAAACTCAGCTCATGGAATATAAATCAGCAACCCTACACTCTAATTTCCAGCCATCTCTTGTAGTATGATTATACAAGTAAATCTCAGGAACTCAAGTCAAAACCAAGGCTCATCTGCCAGAAGGAAACCAAACCTTGAATTCTGTGGTTAGTGCCACCTAGGGATATAATTACACAAGCTAATATCATCTTTCCACTAAAGGAGGAGGAACAGGAATCATCATGGCCAACATCCATATGAATTAACCATTTTAGGTTTAATGCCAAGGCTAATATCAAATTCATAAGGGTGTTCCTATTCAAAGTTTAAAAAAATAAGAAGTTAAGCTGATAGAAACATTCACATGTTTACAGCAGACCATCTTCAACTTAGTAAATGTCCATTTCAAAAAGCATCTTATCAAAACACTGCCTCCCATGTCATGAAGGAATTTTGTTTAAAAGAAACCAATTCCATTGTGCTGCTCACACACAGCAGATTTCAGAAAGAGTTCAGATGTTTGGTGAACTATTGGTTCTCCTCGTTGGGTCTCTAGAAATCAGTATTAGTATGGTGAACTGATAGCAGACACAAATTGTTTTATTAGAAGGATCAAACAAGATATGTACTGAGAAAATTGGGTGCAGGGTAGTGCTTGTTTTCCAATGTGAATACTAATTCCTAAAAAGTAAGTTAGACTCTTAGAACTAGAGGAAGGTTCATCAATGGATCATGGCGAGTCTTTCAGATCATTAATGTCCTACAATTTCACTATGACACAAGGATGCTTAAAGAGAAGAGAGTTCTGAAATGAATAGTTCATTATGTAAAACCTTCTATGCTAAAATTTCCTTGGACTCAGGCCCTCTTCCATAACTTTATTTTTTACCCACAACCTGGGTCATTCATTCCCTTCACCCAGCCTGGCACCAACACACCTAAGCACAAACTCAGGTTATGCTTATAATAACTTCCATACATGAACCATAAAAATATATGGGCAGTTTCCTAAAATGTTAAACATATATTTACCATTAAAAAAACGCCCTGCCATCAAGTTAGATCGAACTCATAGTGAATATGACCCAGCAATTCCACTCCTAGATACGTACCCAAGAGAAATTGAAATATATGTCCACCCAAGACTTATAAGTGAATGTACATGGCAGCATCATACATTAAGAGTCAAAAAGTGGAAGCAATTCAAATGTCCATTTACTAATGAATAGCTTAGTGCCTAAGGCACTTGACTGCTAACCAGAAGGCTGGCAGTTCAAACCCACCAGCCACTCCTTGGAAGGAAGGTTGGGCAATCTACTTCTGTAGTGATATCGCCTCAAAAACCCAAGGAGGGAACGCTATGAGTCGGGTCTGACCAACAGCATGTAACAACAACAACAGATAAATAAAATATCATATATCCATACAGTGGAATATTATTCAGTCATAAAAGGGACAAAGAACTGATATACACTGCCACATGGATGAATCTCAACAACATAATGCTAAGAAACCAGACACAAAAGGCCACACATTGTATGATTCCATTTACACGAAATGTCCGAAAAATAGGGGTTCAAGTATAAGTAATTTTCTAAAAATATAAATCACTCATTCCTCTAGTTTCTCTTCCTTAAGGTTAGCAGCATGCCTAACACCAATTTTTATATTTACTCCTTAATATATGTCATTTTCTGGCACCTAAATGAAAACTATGAACATATTTACCATATCCACCAAACAAAATAGAACTGTGCCACATCGAAGACTCTGGGTGGTGCAGTGGTGAAGTGCTTGCCTGCTAACTGAAAGGCTAGCAGTTCAAACCCACCAATGCCTCTGTGAGAGAAAGATGTGCAATCTGTTTCCATAAAGATATCAATGGAAATGCTATGGGACAGTTCTACTCTGTCCTAGAGGGATGCTGAGTTTGAATTAACTTGATGGCAATGGATTTGGCTCAGCTGATGGCACACTGAGGTCCAAGATAAAACTCCCAATATTGCAACAAAAAATACCAGTGAACACTTTGTAAAGAGGTAATAGAACAATTCACTCCTCTCTAAAACATTTGCTCCTTATTCTGCCGCCCCTTAAAGTTCTAAATTTGGGACTGACCCATCTTCAATAATGTTAGGAAGCAGGAGCGTTAAATATCTCAAACTCCCCCTGAATTATCAAAGAAGCAAAATAAATCCCAAATTGCTTTTTAAGTGTGAAATGCGTTTTTTTTCCACCCACGGTTGAAAAATGGCTGCAGAGATTGTAGTCAGATTTTCCAAACCATAAAGCTCTTTCAAGTTAGGACTAGGCATGTACATTTTTAGCCTCAAAGAATATTTTTATCAGAAGGATTTGACTGAAGGAATCAGGGAGTTGTGATGACCACCTATGTGTCATCTTGACTGTAAAGCTGGTGGTTGGGAACCAGAGACGCTGATACAGGTCATTATCAAAGAAACAAACAAACACAAAGAAGAACTTAAAAAAATGCATACAATCCAATCAAAACAGTATATACCAAGAGCTCCCAAAACGTTCCTCTCCTTTGGGTGAGTGATGTTGTTCTTAGAAATGATTCTAAAAAAAAGCAATCCACTGCAACACAAAATGTGTAACAGTGAAAGACTGAAGGCAACCTAGATATGCAATGATGGAAAATTATGTTTCCAAAGACTAACCCTGAAAGCTCCGTAAAACCAAAAACACCAAACTCTCTGCCATGGAGTAGACTCCCACTCACAACGACCCTTTGTAAGGCAGAGTAGAACTGTTCCCATAGGACTTCCAAGGTTGTAAATCTTTATGGAAGCGGACTGCCTCCCTCATTTGTCTCCTGCGGAGTGGCTGTGGGTTCAAACTGCTGACATTTTGGTTAGAAGCTGAATGTGTTAACCACTATACCAGCAGAGCTCTGAAAGCTGCATAGACATAAAAAAATACCTAGTCTCTAATAATAATGCAAGCAAATGTATGTTCATAGGAAAAGACTACATCAAAGTACAAATCGCTATGCTAGCACAGTGGGCCTACTCATTTTTTCTCTATGTTCCCAAATTGCTAAAATATCCTTAAGTAGTTTTTAGAAAAAATTAAGTCAACCATATAAATTTCATGAGAAGCAGTTCTATTAATCAATGTGTACTATTACCACCAACTACACATTCACTTGTGCTAGTCATGTCAAAGTAATAGCCATCAGGAGTCCTTGGACAGTGCAGGGTTTGACTATTAGCCAAAAGGTTGGCAGTTCGAACCACCAGAGGGGCCTCGGAAGACAGGCCTGGTGATCTACTTCTGAAAGGCCAGTCTTGAAAACCCCATGAAGCAGTTCTATTCTGCATCCATAGGGTCACCATGACTTGACAGCAACTATAACAACAAACAGCCATTAGAGACCTCCAGTCAAGAGACAGGGAAAGGAATCACTGTACTGTGACTGGGAGTCAAAGGATGATTCCATTTAAACTTGTTGTTGCCTTTGTTAGCTGCTCTGCCTCGGACTCATGGTGAACCCACGCACAACCGCATCGAACTATTGTGATCCGCTGGGTTTTCACCGGCTGATTTTTTTGGAAATAGACTGCCAGGTCTTTTTTCCTGGTCCATCTTAGTCTGGAAGCTCTGTTGAAACACGTTCAGCACCATAACAAAGCATCAGCCTCCATCAACCAATGGGTGGCAGTTGCACCTGAAGTACATTGGCCGGAGTCCAACACTGATCTCCCACATGGAAGGCAAGAATCGGGTGGAACCACTGGACGGCCACTGCTCCCACATTAGGAACTTGGAGACTCATTTTCTGGATAACTGAAGTGAGAGTAAAGGCTCACTCCCTCCTGCCTCCCTAACTCCATGTTTGTATTGCTGACTTTGCTCATTAAATTTCCACTCCACCTCTTGAGAGGAAATCAGATGAGGAGGAATATCAGAAGCCCATGGAATGTGACACCCTTCCCTTGTCTGCTGAGGGCCACACGTTAACTCGCCTCTTGTCGGGCCAGTTGGTCCTCAGGGGTATCAGCAAGCATTCCCTGAGAATGGCCATGCAAGTGGGTAAGCATGGACTGGGTAGTAGGCAGAGAACCCAGCACACCGAATCCTGAGACCATCCCACACACAACAAGGAGGTCTACTGTTCCAAAGGGTGTCACCTGCCACAGGGTAAGGGTTCAGTGGACACATTGCCTCGGAAACCCAAGGAGGGGTCGCTATGAGTCGGGGCCGACTCGACAGCAAACAACAACGACAACAAATACTGAATGATGGCGGGGGCGGAGAGAAGGTGAAAAGGAAGAGGGAAGGGTGCAGAGGATGGGGGAAGAAGGCAGGGAGCAGGTACCCACACTTGGATCCTGGAATGGCATCCTTTCAGGCCAGTTGCCCAATTCCTCTGTAACATTCATATAAATTAAAATAAAAGCAAAGTCATCAAAGTTCCTAACTCACAGAGCCCCAGCCTCTGTATGTGAATATTTTATTAATATTTCAAATGCTGGTTACGGATTGAATTGTGTTCCTCAAAAATACTTGTTAATTTCTAGCCCCTGGCCCCGTGGAGGTGATCCAGAAGAAATAGGGTTTTTCTTCTGCTATGTTAAAAAGGCCAATGCAGTGTAGGGTGGGTCCTAAAACAGATCACTTCTGAGTCAAAAAAAGGAGCAGAACAGACACAGAGGTGTGCACACAAGGGGGAGGACAGCTGCCATGTGACGATCTACGAGCCAAGGAACCAAGGAACCAAGCAGTGCTGTGGCGACCCAGGAAGAAGTCAACATGGCTGAGACCCTGACTGGACCTTCAGCCTCCAGAGCTGTGAGAAAATAAATGTCTGCTCCTTAAATCCTTCCACTAGTAGTACTTCTGTCAAGTCAGCACTAAGTGCCTAAGACATTTGTTAGGAAACAATTTTTGCCATCCCATTTCTCATACCTGGCTCACTTGAATCTAAGCTTCTGAACTGCATACCTGAGGACTTTGATGATGTTGCTAGCTATGATCTCCAGTTGAAATCATAACTTTTACATTTAGAAAGGTTTTATGAATTCAATATGAAGTCACAGTCATTACTTTCTCCACTTTCCACATAAGCATCTGTAGTATAAGTGTGATAGACCTGTAGTTTTCTCTAACATGGGATCCCATTTGATCTACAGTAGACAAGACCACCTTCTCAGAGTCCTATCTCATGAAGGAATCAGTAATACACTGAAGATCTTTCACATTTAAAGATACAGAATAGGTGATGTTTGAATTTCTATTTAATTTTCTGCCTCTAATTTCTGACAATGCTAATCCTGGAATTCAGTCCCACTTACAAAATTTGGGTATTCATAAAAGGGTACAACAAGTTTGCCCTGATAGGTTTTGTTTTTGATAATAACAAAGGACCTCATTTTAGCACAACCCTTTAGAGAAGTGATTTAAATTAGCAAAATGTATTCAAAGCATGCTGACCTGCTGGTTGAACACATTTTTTGCTGAAATGGGTAATTTCTTAAATGATTAAACTACTCACCAACAAGTACACAGATAGTGAACCCCAGAAGCACTGCTGGTGGATCTAAGGGGAAAAGAGGATAATGAAGCCCCAACTGGATGCTCTGAGTTGAGCACCTTCATGGGATTAAAAATAATAATAATAATAAAAACCTCTGCATTTTTCATCCTCCGTATTTTCCCCTCAAGTGAAGACTATGTCCTGAGTCAGTCTTATGAAACAGTCAAGAGTCAGTCTCTTTTGCAGAAGACTACCCAAAATCAACCCACTGTCATCAAGTCGATTTCGACTCATAGCAACCCCCAGAGGGTTTCCAAGGCTGTAAATCTTTACAGAAGCAGATTATCTCATCTTCCTCCCATGGAACAGCTGGTGGATTTGAACCTCCGACCTTCTGGCTAGCACCCAAACGCCCTACCTACTGTACCACCAGAGCTCCTTATGACCTTGGAAACCCTATGGGGAAGTTCTACTCTGCCCTATAGGGTTGCTATATGAGTTGGAATCTACTAGATAGCAGTATGTCTTTGGGGGATTTTAGAAAGCAATGTGTTCTGGGCCCCACCCAGTCCAATTAAACTGGAATTGATAGGAATGTGGTCTGGGCTGACACTAATGTACAGAGGTGATGTTTGAACACTAAGAAAACAACTAAGACCCTCAAGGTTCAGATGGACCTTCTAAAGAAGGACTTGAGAATCGTTACAATAAACTTCCGTCTCTGAAAGCTGCCCCCAAATCATCACCCTGGTAACTGAGAGGCCCTCGGATCCAGAGGTTCCTCAAAGAATTCTCCAGAGAGAGGTTCATGTGTGCAACAGTTGAAACTAGGTTGTGTTGTGTTATTTTTTTTTTCCCTGAAAACACATGTGTCCTTTTGTTTCACGGTCTCACTTGGCACCAAGTACCCAGTTCATTTGCCCATCAGATTAGCTCGAATTACATGCTTTTACTGCTCCTACAAGCTAATGCAAGAGCCCTACAATTAACTGTGGGCTGCTCTAAGCCCTAAATGGAACTAATGTCTGCCCCAACCAAATGCCTCAGGACCCTTTTTTTTTTTTCTCTCTCTCTCTCTGTAAATTGCTATTTTTTTAGGCTGTCTTCCAAAAGTTGAGCCCCGAAACAAGTTGGGACTATGAGCCTCCTATTCTATTCACAATTATTGTTGAATCCTTGCTACTTGTACAAGCTCTGAGAGCTGGCAAATGCACACGATTGTCCTTGCAATGGAACACGGCACTCCACTCAAAACGTAATATGCTGCAAGTTCGGATACCAGCAGCAGGGAGAGAAATCACCGACCTCCCTGCCTCCCATTGGTATTTCTGTGTCGGGACAAAGGAAGACAACCTATCTCCTGTCTGTGTATCTGCAAATTGAAGAGCTCGTTCATTTCCAAAGAAAAAGAAGTCTGTCTGGCACTCACGTTGAAAACACCACGAGTGCTGGAAGATCCCAGTGCCGCGAGTTCTGCAATGATGACAGAGTACACTAATTTGTTCTGGCTGGTTACACTTTGCAAACTTCAGAAAGGGGAAAAGATGAATGGAGAGCACGCAAGAATCCTGCTTCTGGGCCGCCATGGAAAAGGGGCATAATATCAGTATTACATTATCTTTCATTTCCAGAGCAGCGAGTTGCACTATGTCTGTCCCTGAGAGGGACAATCAGATAAAACCCTACGAGTGCCTGTGGAATGTACCTCCCCTGGCATGTGCACAGACGAGTAAGAGCGAACTAAGCAGAGCCAGGTCTGATTTTGAGGGTGGGCAGAGGGGGTGGAGAGGGCATCTGTGTGACTCTTCAGCCGAGCTGGAGAGAGAGCTCACCTACCCCCTACTGCTCTCACAAAGGAATCGCGGGAGGCCCTCAGTGCAGGAACCGGACGTGGAACACAGGGTTCAGCACTTTCGTCTTCACTTGCCTGACTCTGAAGCCATGTCTGCAGGAATCGTTTTGATGAAACGAGTCATATCCATTACTTCACCTGGGAGTCAGCTCTTAGTCTGACATCTTTAATAGCCAAATTAGACCACCATTTCCTTCCTCTCGACTCTTGGTCATGACCACATCATACTGGATGCATAGTGAATTGTTGGATTATACAGAAGTCAAAAGAGGTCCATTTGATACCTGAAGAGTATCCATTAGTCACTCATTTTAGGTTAAAACATACCTGGAGGGGTGACTCCTAACCTCAGGAGACCTATGAGTCCACACTCCCAGAAGCACAGTCTGTGTTCTGAATAAGCATATTGTCTCCTCCATGTACATGGGACTCTTTCAAACAGGTGTACAAGATGTTGTAAGGATAACATACAAATGTATTCCAAAGCACTTCTCAATGGAGAGCCCTTTTCTTTGACATACAAACATACCCCATTTTATTGTACTTCCCTTTACCGTGCTTCACAGATAATTACGTTTTTTATAAACTGAAGGTGTGTGGCAACCCTGCATCAAGCAAATCTGTTGGTGCCATTTTTCCAACAGCATGTGCTCACTGTGTGTCTCTATGCCACATTCTGGTAATTCTCACAATATTTCAAACCTTTCCATAATGCACTACAGTAGAGCGCAAACTTCACCTTTTTAAGCATTGGGGAACAAGAGCATTCATGTGGCTTCCTTTGTTGCAATATTCACTTTATTGTGGTGGTCTGGAACCAAACCCACAGTATCTCCATGGTGCACCTGTACATTTCCTCAACCTCGGATACTAAATATACAATGACAGCCTGTAAGGACCTGCAAAAATGTTTGACCTCTTACTTTATAATGCAGATTTGCCATGTTTAGAATCACTGAGCTAGATCATCAATTTCCTTATTGTTTATAGTCACTTTCAGATCCCCAGAAACATCATTTTGAAGGTTGGAAAAACAAAATCCAAAACGCTACAACCTTATCATTCCTATCCACATGCTGGCAATAATAAATAATAGTGACAGGGCAGCCTACAAAAATGACTTGCCCAACGTCGTGGACATCCTGAGGTTCTCCTCCTCCTCCAGTGCTCCTACTTGGTCACACAGCCCTCTGTTTGTTGCTTGGATCAGATGAAGCTCACCTTGCCTGAAGTGATCTGCAAGGAGGCAGGCTTTGGAGTGAAGTCTCTCCGGAGGTTGAAATCCCAGCTCTACTGCTACCTAGCTTTACAGCCTGAGAGAAGTCACTTACTCTCTTTCAGCCTTGAGATTCTGATCTGAGAAATGGGTCCCCAGAGACTGACTCCAGTGAGATGGGTCAGAGAGGGCCTCAGCCCCCAAGCCAGTCACATGGTAGCATCCACACTGGCTGATTTTCCACCCAAAATTCCAGTCAGTCAATTAACTGAATACTCTTCACAAGACCATTTCCTCAACATCTCCTCCGAGCCAGGCAAGGACCCAGAACCCCGCTTTGGTTTTACCTCTTCCAGAAACTTCCCCATTTAAAAGTTTGCTTTTCCTTACATCTTCCACCTTGTCAAGCTTAGTTGTAGATTTCATAATCCAACGCTTTAGGATTCTAGATCTTTACTTATAAGCCCATCCCCCTCGTGCCCAGGTATGGAATATGCCCGAGTTGCCTGTAAAGACGGTTAACCAAAGCCCACGTGTGTGCACACTCACACACACACACACACACACACATACACATGCAGGTACACATTAATGACCTGTCAGCAGGTAATTATCTTCCATGCCTACAGCTCTGAATTGCTGGGTGCCTTCCAGCTCCGTTTACCTTTCAAATCTCACTTCCCGTCCTCCTTGCAGCTGTTTCTGACTCCAGGAGCCCCAGGGCCAACTCAGCCCTTTCAGTCTTGCCTCTTCTTGCCCCCTTAAAGTTTTGCTGCCCTGAGCTACACACTTTCCAGAGCACACAGGCACCACACTTTACAACCCAGCCCAGGCCAGGAGCAAGGAACCACCTTCCTGTAAAGTCAGTCCAACTGTTGTCAGATTAATTTGTATTTTATTGGCCAAGCAATGCTTGTGCAGACCCGGGGGGGGGGCGCTATTTTTACCCAGGCTGTCATTTTGTGGGTGCAGTAGGTGATATGGCCCAGGCCTGGTAAGTCGTCCTCCACAGTGATTGAAGGAAAAGCCAGACAAGGACTTGGAGAGCTCACTCACTCACCGAAGGGAGCCCCAGCCCCTCTTTTATCTACTCTGTTACCTTCCCTAAGCGTATGAACACTCTTGGTGGGTTTGTCGTGGAGTAAAGGAGGAGACTTTACCCAGGGTGTGGACTCTCAGGAAGAGAGGACCATTCCAATGTGCATTTCCTGAGGGGACAGTGGTAAAACACACAAGTTAGAGCAGGGGGCTCAGGGGTTCTGCTGGAGACTCTCTGGGGTCAAAGGATCCTGTCCCACTGCCAGTACAATTGTGTCAAGGCCTGGTCCCCTCCACATGATTCTGCGGTCCCTCTGCGTTTGCATGATGGCTTAATGCCTCCAAATTGGACCTTGTTATGGGAAAATTGTTCTCATTTGGCAATTTGGGGATACTGTGTAATTTCAAAACCAGGGTGTGAGGGCACTGTAACTATTTTCAAATCCATATGGTAAAATTCATTCAAAAACTCTGTGTGTGTGTGTGTGTGTGTGTGTGAGACTCTCATTCTCTTCCTTCTCCTCCTCCTCATTCCCCAAAACACTAACCAAAAGAGCATTGTTTTTTTCTGCGTTCAGCATTCCTCCTTAAAAAGCTCAATGTGTGTTCATGACAAATACCCCCCTGTGGCTACTCACAAGAGAAACAAACCCCGGCATGAAAACACCAGGGCTCTCTCCCTTTCTTATGTAAATACATCTCCAGATGGCTCATTTGTAAGACTGTGTTTACTAATTCTTGTTTTCTTTCTAGACAATCTGTTCCCACTAACCATCCCATCATCGAAACTGGAGGTAACGCTTACAATTTCATTTAGTAAAAGTCTAGCAGTAGTCTGGGTCCATGAGGGTGAAAGGTTTGTGATGCCAATGCCACACATACATAAAACCTTCAGCAAGTGCTCACAACCCTTGTACCATTGCTGTTGTTATTGTGGTTAGATAGAAGATAGTTTTCAAGTCAGAAGAGAATAATTAATTTCAATTTCATTAAAATACAACTGGAAGGAGTCATTAGGATCATCAAGTCCAGGATGGAACTGTGTGCCCTGCATACTCTTTCCCCACCCCAGCCAGTGCCCACAGCAGAATCTCTAACTGTTCCTGGCATCCTTTCCAACTGAGCTCGGAGGCAATTTCAGAAATGTTTTCAACATGCCTCTCCAAGTCACTGTCAATCACAGTTGACACGGAAGATGGTACATGTTTTCCATCTCTGAGTCTCTCATTTTACAGATGGGGAAATTGAGACTCAGAAGAGAAAATACTATTTAAAATCTCATAGCCAGTTAAGAGCACAAGTTATGAGCCTGGGAAATTCAAACAGAGGGTGTGTGATACTCGATGGGGAAAAACTTCCGTCTTCATTTTCACTACCTCTGACTATAAACTAAAAGGAGCCCTGGTGTCACAATGGGTAAGTGCTCAGCTGCTCACCAAAAGACTGACAATTTGAATCCATCCACTGCTCAGGGGTAGAAAAGACCTGGCGTCCTGATCCCATAAAGCTTACAGCCTAGGAAACCCTACTGGGCAGTTAATACTCTGTCACATAGGGTCACTATGCATCAGAATCAACTCGATGGCACACAACAACAAAAATGACAAACCATAATACAGCATTTCCTTCATTTATGAATGAAGGTGACACACCATGGTACTGTGATTATATCTGACTTTGTCACCAACAGCATCACAGACGTTTTCATGAAATGTTCAAGTGCTGTAGATTTCTTAAACCATCATTTATACTCATCACTAACATATGGTAGACCTCAGCTAGGTCTTGTCTTTTAATGCATTAAGAAGCACATATATAACAATATCACAAATTTTTATTTATTTTTTATTTGAATAAATGTGGCTTCCTCTGTAACGCCATATATTTCTATTTTATGCACTGGAAGGCATTGTTCTGAAAAATGAGCCCTAAACTTGACCAGAGTGTCAACAAAAGGGCCATGGTGTACACACACACACACACACAATTAAGATTCCTTGGTTAAGGGAAAAGTCACATCTCCAACTCCAGTCTCCCAGATTTTTATCCTCATGTTAGTGTTCTTCCCACCAAAATAAGGACTTCACCATGAGAGCCCTGATATCCTGGTTTGATCCAATATTTACCTCCATATCAATAAAAGAGATATTTTTAGTTGAAAAAAAATTATTCATGCTCATTGGAGTGAGAGATGGGAAAAAAAATAACAGATATATAAAGTAAGAATTACAAGTTTCCAAGCCCCACTCTCCCAAGATAAATATTGTTAACAGTTTGATATACATACACTCACTATTTAGTAAAAGTGGGATCAAACAGTCCACGCACTTGTACAGCTGGCTTTTTTCACGTAACAAAGTGAAAGGATGAAGGACGGTATCTTGGACACTGTCCTGTATATAGATCTGTCCTTTTCTCTTTAGTGTCTGCAGCATATCCACTATATGAACGTAGTCCATTTCATTTTACAAGCCCCAATAAAAAAGATTCATACTGCAAAGTTTTCTTGACAAAAGGTCACAGAGGGAAGAGTTATAGCTTGACCGTGAGAAGTTGGAAATGCATCTGTGAAGTCTGTTCTGGTGCTACTATGGGACAGAGTCTACATGGTACTGTCAGTGGCTACAGAGTCATTGCTGAAATAAGCCATGGACCAACTCTCTGGACCAAGGAAGGGCCACTTACATGGGGAGGACTGTTGTTGTTGTTGTTATGTACCATCGAGTTGGACCCGACTCATAGTGACCCCTCTTTGGGTTTCTGAGGGAGTATCACTACAGAAGTAGACTGCCCCATCTTCCTTCCAAGGAGTGGCTGGTGGGTTTGAACCGCCAGCCTTCTGGTTAACAGTCAGATGCCTTAGGCATTATGCTGCCAGAGCTCCCTGGGGAAGATGTTACCTAAATAGATGGGGCTGTTCCAAGGGCCAAGCCTCTGCAGAAGGACTGGAGCAGAGAGAGGGGAAATCTAATCCCCCTGGTCTGGTGACACTTGTGGGGAGAGTGGCCCATTCCAAGAGCAGAAACCAGGCTTTGGGCCCCACACGTTCTTAAGGGTGCTGCTGTAGGCATTATCTTCTCCATGTTATGGGGTTGCCAGTGAAGTTCCCCCAGACACCAGGGTCCAGCTCACTCAGATACCCACACTTACCTCCCCCATCTGTTTCTATTCCTGCTCCTTGACCTTAAGCAACCCTCCCACAAAGCCCTCCTGCTTCATTGTCACAACTGGAGGCCAGCCCACCTTGGGATCTGCAAGTTTGGGAAATTACCATCACCACCCTCCTTGGGGTGGCTCACCATCAGTGAAAACCCAACGTGGCTGAGGTCACTGTGCAGGACACTGCTATTCGAATAAAACCAGAGAATTCGGGTGAGGCCAGTTCAAGATGAGAGATGTCAAGAAAGGGAGGAAGACAGGTTCTCAGGAAATGAAGTCACAAGGTGGTAGGTGGCCAGTTCTCACTTCCCATGGTGACCTCAGCTGCAGTGGGACACAGGCCGGAAATGGGCAAGTGTCCTCCCCTCTGCCCAGGCCCCTCTGGAACTCAGGAAGCCACCCTGCTGAACCCTGAAATGGAGAGTCAGGCATGAGAACACGGCCACGTAAAACCTTGTCACCTGCCCCTAGTCATCTGCAGGCACCTCCACGGGCTGGGCCCAGAGCCGGGGCGGCCTCCCTGCCTGGTCCCTCTACCTGAACCACCCTGTTCTTCTCTGTGCTCCTGTGCTTCTCAGACTCAGACAGCTGCACCCTCTTCATTACTAATTCAGGGTCAGAATGCCCTTTTTGCCTCTCCCAGAGGCGTTTGCCTCCCATCACATCTTGTCGGCTCCATGCTGCTTTGGGTTTCAGCAATTTTAAATTCCCTGGCATGGAGTAAGGCCTTCTATCAGAACCCGTGTGGCTGCAGACTGTTCTACCCCCATTCCATGTAGGAAAGAAAACAAAGCCGGGCTTGTTCCCAGCTTGATGGGCTGCAAGTTTAAGGAACAGGGGCTTCAAATCTTTCCACGATTTTGTTTTGGCACCAGAACGTCTGTGTTTAATTTTGTGTCTCCTGCCAGACTTGGGAAAGCCAAAGTGATAATATCAACGTGTGGAGAGACGGAGCACACAGCAAGCCACTGAGGGGCCACCATGTTCCTCCACACGGGGCCAGGGATCATTTGCACACACACAGACACACACTTACTCGTGCTCATACATGCACAGTGACACACTCATAAAAATACACACTTACACAGATGGATACCCTTCCACAAACATACAGTCTCACTCACACACATAGTCACACGCATCTACTCACATAACATATACACTCACATTCACCCATGCACACACACACAATCACAGACATGCACACACTGACATACTCCCACAAACACACAGGCACACTCACACACAAGAACGTGATCTCATGCACATTCACTCATCCATGCATGCCACAGACATATACTCACACCTGACTACACACATATACACATTTGCACACACAGATACACATACACGATCACACAAGCACACACACTCACAAACACATGTGTACACACATGCTCACACACCTGCATACACAGATACACACCTCCACACACAGGCATACATTCACATTCAACCACAGATGCACACTCTCCATATACACACACACACACACAAATGCATACACATCACATGTCCAGACTTACACATACGAATGCTAGCGCACAAAATCTCACTCACATATACAGGCACACAATCTCCCAGACACTCACACTCACTCATTCAGAGACACACTAACCCAGGCACACACACAGAAAAGAAACATCCACTTACACAGACACTCCTGTGCACACACACCCTCACATACACTCACAGCCACCTATGCAGAGACACTCAGTGTGCAGTCACTCGTGTGCACATAACTCACTGACATAGAGACACACACTCATACCCAACCACACACAGACACACTCAGTATGCAGACACATGTGCACACTGAAATACAGTCACACACACTCACACTCATACACACACATCTATACAGAGACTCACTCCATATGCAGACCGTCATGTGCACACACTGATGTACACACCCTCACACACACAGATAGGAGAAGGGAAGCAGGGGCCCTGAGCTGTGCACGGCAGGAGGGCAGGCATATCAAAGACTAAGAAGCCCCCTGCCCCAGACCTGAGAGAAAACAGCTCTGATCACAAGGCCTCTCCAGGAGGGCCCCTTAGAAAATTCAACCAATTAAGCAGACAGTTTCCATGGAGACAATGGCTTCCCTCAGCTCTGAAGTTGAGCAGCTCCTCTGTCCTGGCAGACACCATGTGAGTGTGAACGGTGGTCACCCGTGGCAAACTGAGAGGCCCCTAATCTCCTCAGATGACTCCACAGATAACTGAAGCACCTTTAAAGAAGAACAAGGCATGGGAACAAGATGGCATCAGCTGACCTGTAGCCCCTGACAGCTGCCCAGATCCCATCAGCTGGGACCCCAGGGGGGCTCCTCCTGAGGACCTGCCTGCAGTCAGCCAGCCCCACTCCCCAGGGGCCCCTCTGTGATCCAAGGACTGGCTCCCCATCCTTCTGGATCCTACAGGGCCCAGAGGAGGTCATTGTTGTTGTTGTTGTTATTTGCCGTCGAGTCGCCCCCGACTCATAGCGACCCCTCCTTGGGTTTCCGAGGCAGTATCACTACGGAAGTAGGATTGCCCAACCTTCCTTCCGAGGAGTGGCTGGTGGGTTTGAACCGCCAGCCTTCTGGTTAGCAGTCAAGTGCTTTAGCCACTATGCTACCAGAGCTCCATAGTCACACAAGAGGATGTAAGATGACAACTGGGATAAGAGCTTCATTCCCTCATGGAGTTAGGACCGGATAACACCACCCCTGCCTCATCTACTAAGGAGGCTGGGCAGGAGAGGAGCGTGAACCAGAAGTGTCTGCAGGCCGTCCGGCCCACGCAGGGCCTCTATAACTGACCTTCTCTGTTGTTCTTGATGTTATTTAGCCTCTGATTCCCAAGATCCTAGGCAGAGGAGAGTCAGATCTATAAACTCCTGACCAACACACACAGCTGCCTGGGAGATGCATGTGTATATGCATTCATGTATACACATGGTTATCAGTCAAGTGCCTTAGGCACTATGCCACCAGAGCTCCTTAGAGCCAACCTAGGCATTCCATCACCCATCCCATGACGACACAGGGCAGACCCAGCACAGGTCCTGCACTTTGCTCTAACAGCTACCCCTTCCAGCGTCCACAAGCCCAGGACAAAGCTCAGCAGAAGTAGCAGGAGTGTGCCATTTCTTACTGATAAGCTCTGATAGAAATTCTTCCCAGGGTCGTGTTTTTTTCAAAAATTATAAACATATTCCATTCAATATCATACTATCAAAATGGCATTGGAATGATCCCATGATGGTCACTTAATGCCTATTAATCACTGTGAATTATTCTGACATCCAAGTGAAAAGTCCTCTATAACACTTTTAGAATCCCATTTTCACTTAACATTAATTAAAGGTCACTAACCGTAAAGTATTAATGAAATCAAATTCCCAAAAGGAGTTCCCAGCTGACAGACTTCAGCTCTCAGCAAGTTATGGGGCTCCGAGCAAAACACAGGCAATGATGAGATTTTAACCATGAAAATGTAATCAACAAGACTGTGATAAAGAGAGGGCGTCTTGCGGGAAGGGAATAGATAATTTCACTAGCCTATCTCTACAGTCTATGAGAATGATGGCTATTTAGGAAAAGACTTTCATATCAAACACCCTCACTGACATACCACACACCATGTTTAGCGGCTCTGTATGATGATCCTATAAATGTCAGACTTAAGATATACAGTGGGGACGACAGGTCCCAGCAGGAATCCCTGGGGCGGTGTAAATAGTTAATTCAGCACCAGGCTGCTAATCAAAAGGTTGGGAGTTTGAATCCACCCAGAGGCACCTTGAAAAAAGGCCTGGTGATGTGCTTTGGAAAAATCCGTCACGAAAACCCCAATGGCTTTACTCGGTTCTACTCTGACACCCAGGAGGCTGTTATGAGTTGGAACCAACTCCATGGCAACGGGTTGTTTAAAGCGTGCCTAGCAAGGTGCTAAGTGCACAGTAAGCATTGAGAGCTGTTTGCTGTCATCATGATTATGACCCTTCCAACCTTCTCTTCAGACATAACTGGATCCTCTTTCACAAGGGATTGGAAGCCTCAGTGTGTACAGGCTGTCAGTTACCCGAATTACTTCCCATCTTATTCCCATGAGCCATGGGAGCAGATTATGCAAATAATCTGGTCAAGGATGGTGACAAGGCGAAGTTCACTCAATGTCCTCCAGAACACAATGGAAATTACACATTTTCCACTAAAATCTGCCCAGCTATGCCATGAGTGCTGAGGATATTCATTGGGCCTCAACTTCTTCATCTTACTGCAGCAGAGACCATGCTACATGCTCACCAAGCCTGTTTCCTCTTCCTACTCAACACAGGAAGGCTGCATTCCCAACATCCTTTGCAGTTTGGTTGGGCCCACAGAACTTCTCATGTCATCTTCTGGGTTTTGAAATCCTGTGATGAAGGAAGCCTGGGTCACACACTGGAAAAGAGGCCTCTTCCCAGTAGGGCCACCAGTATTAGACTTCACATGTACAAGCAACATCATTTTCTCACGTTAAGCCACTGAGAACTGGAGAAGCTGTTAGGAAAGCATCTAGCAGGAAGTACAGAAGGAAGGCTGGGCAATCTACTTCCATAGTGATACTGCCTCGGAAACCCAAGGAGGGGTCGCTATGAGTCGAAATTGACTCGACAGCAGTGAGTTTGGTTTTGGTGAGCAGAAAGTATACTGGTTAACTTAGTTACCTATTCTGCTAAATTTTTAGACAACTTCCAGCTTGAGAGAAACCATCTCAGCTATAAGAAACCCAGGTGGTGAGGTCGAGTTAGTGAAGACCCAGGCAAGAGCCTCAATGTTCACCAACTATAGCAACTTGGAGGTCTAAGCTGCAGTCTAAGAGAATTCTGGCCTCATCTGCTGGGAAGGGCTGGATGCATGGCAAAGGACAGGTCTCTTTGTGGATGATCTATTCCCTACTTCTAAACTAGTTTTGCAAGTAGCTAAGGTAAAGATATGGCTCCTAGAAACTTAATTTTAGAGCAAGAAATGAGCCTGAGAGTCACAGGAACCACTAAATTTCAAACTAAAGGACAGTTGATCAGTTTAAACCAATGTGAGATGCGGAAACAGAAGCCCAGCAAAATTGAAGTGAAATATCTGAGGTCACTCACCAGTTAGCAAGGGGGCCGAGACCTGGACCCGCATTGTCCAATATTGATCAGTTCTACATGCTCCTCTTATTGACTGAAGAACTAAAACCCAGCCTCTTAAGTGAGAGTGAAATGGTAGACAAGCGTCTCTTCATTTGTACTTCAGGCCCCAGGTGGCTCCAGGCATTCTTCGTGAACTGAACCTTTCAAAACCCACTTAACAGTTGATGCAGCACTGTCAGAC
Organism: Orycteropus afer afer; assembly: GCF_000298275.1. NCBI lineage: Eukaryota > Metazoa > Chordata > Mammalia > Tubulidentata > Orycteropodidae > Orycteropus > Orycteropus afer. The sequence continues at coordinate 11,661,635 of NW_006921625.1, read as the reverse complement.
CTTGACTTACACCAAAGTCAATAAGTAAACTGATGAGGGAAACAAACAAAAGGTAATAGCTTCTCCAAAGCTGCTGCCTGCCTTACGTCTGGGGTATACACAGGATTTCAGTGCTAAAAGGGCCCCAGTGTGACTCAGAAACAAGAACCATCTTCACAAAAGAAAAGGATATCATTCTTTCCCACCACCCATCATCAGTCTGCTGTACTGGGTTGTGTTTTGCTTACCTCTAGTACTGCTCCAATAGCAAATACCACAAATGGATGGATGTAACAAACAGGGACTTAGTCTCTTACAGTTTAGGAAGCTAGAAGTCTGAATTCAAAGTGCCAGGCTCTAGGGGTTGGGTGAAGGCCCTTTGACCTTGGGCTTCAGCTCTGCCTCTTGCTCTTGGCCCACTGAAGCTAGAGGTATCTCTTAGGCAGCTACTAGCTGCTGAGGCTGACAAAACCAAGGTAACAAGTAAAACAGCACAGTCCCAAGATTATCAAACAACACAGCAGGTATGGTTCAAGTCCAGGAACAATCCTAAGATTGGCAAAACAACATGGCAGGCTGAAAGAAGACTCAGCTACATGCAGGATCCAAGCATGCCAAAAAGCTGAGAGACCTTCCTCATAGCTTCTTTTCATGTACTAAAAGAAGACCACACCCGTAAGGCAGCTACCCAGCTGCTCCAGTAGATTCCACCATGGAGTTGATTGCCAGTCTCATCAATGGAAATAACTATATCCAGTTGCCCAGCCACTCAACCAGGCCAGCCAAGTTGATACACAACTGAACTACCGCAGGTGGCGTCATGGTGTGTGCCATGATGCTGGGAGCTATATCGCTGGTATTTTAAATACTAGCAGGATCACTCAAGCTGGACAGGTTTCAACGGAGCTTCCAGACTAAGACAGACTAAGAAGGACCTGGTGGTTTACTTCCAAAAAGTAGCCAATGGAACCTTACGGATCATAACAAAATATTGTCTGATATGGACACACCATCAGGAAGATCAATGGCTGGAAAAGGACATCACTGGTGAAGCAGAGGGTCAAGGAAAGTGAGGGCGCCCCTCCACGAGCTGGATGGGCACAACAGCTGCAACAACGGGCCTACACATGCCAACGGTCATGAAGATGGTGCAGGACAAGGCAGTGTTTTATTCTGCTCTACACAAGGTCACCATGAGTCAGAGCCAAGCGAATGGCAACTAACAACACCAACATCATTATTCTTTCTTTAGCACTTAGACTTCAGTTCAAACACTGGCTTAAGTAAAAAGGCATTTCCCAAACTGTCTCAATATAAATAATTAACACATTATTAAGTAAACTGTTAAGTAAGAAGGAGCTCTGGTGGCATAGTGCCTAAGGCATCTAACTGCTAACCAGAAGGCTGGTGGTTCAAACCCACCACCACTCCTCAGAAGGAAGACTGGGCAATCTACTTCCATAGTGATACCATCTCAGAAACCCAAGGAGGGGTTGCCATGAGTTGGATCCAACTCAACAGCAGTGAGTTTGGTTTTTTGGTTTTTGTTAAGTAAGAAGGCATTCTCTTCAGTTGCATCAAACAAAAAAACAAATTCACTGCCATCGAGTTCTGAGTCATAGCGACCTCCATGGAGTTTCCAAGGCAGTAAATGCTTAGGGGGGAGCTCTGGTGGCATAGTGCCTAAGGCATTTGACTGCTAACCAGAAAGCTGGTGGTTCAAACCCACCAGCCACTCTCCGGAAGAGTGGGCAATCTACTTCCATAGTGATACCACCTCAGAAACCCAAGGAGGGATCACTATGAGTTGGATCCTACTCAACGGCAGTGAGTTTGGTTTGGTTTGGAAGTCTTTATGGAAGTAGAGTGCTCCATCTTCATTCCATGGAGTGTCTGGTGGGTTTGAACCACCAGCCTTCTGGTTAGTAGTCAAATGCCTTAGGCACTGTGCTAATAAATTGTTGTTGTTATTTGCCATCGAGTTGGCCCCAACTCATAGCGACCCCTCCTTGGGTTCCCGAGGCAGTATCACTACAGAAGTAGGATTGCCCAACCTTCCTTCTGAGGAATGGCTGGTGGGTTTGAACCGCCAGCCTTCTGGTTAGCAGTCAAGTGCCTTAGGCACTATGCTACCAGAGCTCCCTTTAGGAGGCTAGAGTCAGAATGCAGGGCACGAGCTCTAGCTGAAGGCTTTCTCTCTCTGTCAGCTCAGGAGGAATGTTCTTGTCTCTTCAGCTTATTTTCTGGTTCCTTAAAGATGTCCATGTGGCTTGGCATCAGTCTTCCCCCATCTCTGGTTGCTCACTTGCTTGTTTAATCTCTTTTGTATCTCAAAAGAGATTGACCAAAGATACACCTTATACTAACGCTGTCTCATCAACATAACAAAGACAACCCATTCCCAAATGGGATTAAAACCACAGGCATAGTGGTTAGGATTTACAACACATATTTTTAGGGAACACAGTTCAATTCATGACACTCTTCTAGAGCCTTTAGAGGGAGAACAGCCTTGTTGATATCTTCATTTCAGACTTCTGGCCTCCAGAAGTGTGAAAGAATAACGTTCTGTTGTTCTAAGCCATCAAATGAGTGGTGATTTGTTACAGCAACCAGAGGAAACCCATACAGGAGGCTGCTGAGAAAGAAGGTCTCTCCTTCTTTCCTCTCATCCTCCTCATGTCAAACTAGGAAGTCCCAACTTCCTCTCTTAGTGTAGGATCATTGGGAGATACTCAGCAATGGCTTTTTATTGGTTCATTCAACAATCCTTTGCTGAGCACAACTAACATCACTAAATTGTACATGTGAAGAATGTTGAAAGGGCATATGTTTTGTTATACATATATTTACCACAATTTGCTGATAAAGACATCTCTCTACCCTCAACTAGTTCATAGTGTAGTGGGAGAAGCAGGCTAGTGAAGAAATAATAAGAGTATTGTACAATGAGGCAAACACCAAAAGTGATATAAAATGTATGTGAATCTAGAGTGGGGTTCTCAGTCTCCAAAGGCGCCTCCAAAAAGTGAAGCGGTCACTTTTCTTACCCAAAATCTCACTAGGAATGGCAAGCTCTTCTGACCTGAAAGTACCAGCGCTGTGAGCAATATGTTTACTACATATGTCTCTCTCTTCCTTCCCCCCTCCCTAAATCTAGGTAAGGCAGTAGTGGAAGACAGCAAAGCAGGTTATGAAGTGGTCTCTGCAGCAGGGGACAAGGCTCAGATTCTCCCAAGGCTTTCTCCTGAGTGTTGTTGGGTTGAGACCACAACTCAGCTTGGCATGGTAAACCAGACCAAAACCAAACCACTTACCGTCAACTGGACTCCAACTCATGGAGACCCCATTAGCAGAGTAGAACTGTGCTCCACGGGGTTTTCCAGACTGTGACCTCTAGGAAGCAGGTCTCTAGGCCTTCCTTTGGAAGCACCCTGAATGAGCACCAACCTCCAACCTTTCAGTTAGCAGCCGCTCATGTCAACAGTTTGGACCATCCACGACTCCACTGCATGGTTACCACTTGGTAACACCTGTAATCTCCCACAGTCAAAGTAGGATTCTATGCAACAGTATCTAGAGAGTGAGCACCTACCACCAGCAAGTCTTCATCTGAGGAGTTCCATCTATCCCCATTGTTCATTAACTATGAGGGACAAGCATTCCTGCTCCAAAAAGCCTCCAGAAAACCCACACTTCCCACTTGCTTTTCTTCTAACTGAAAAATGAAAGGCTAGTGATAATCTAGTAAAAATAAACTGTTGGGATAACTTACAGATTCTGAGTGTGGCAGATCAAATGTTGCAATCGAAGGGGACGAGGATGTTTAATCTAACCGGAAAAGAAAGCTCCACGTCGCAAACACTCAGAATCCACCATGTCTGTGCTTCTGGGACAGGAAACCACCAAGTTTAACATTAGATGTGTTCATTCCAAAACCCACAGTCTTGGGTTTTTATGGCTTGAGTCCTCCAAAAATAATGGCAGGGACTGAACCGACATGAGTAGAGGCCACAGAGCTGAGAGTAGAGGGGACATAGTTAGGATGTGAACAGATGCCACATGACTTCCAGAATCAAGTTCAAGTAGGCACTAGGGTCAAACACCCCAAATGAAATCATACAACTGGTCAGCAGCCTTTGACTAAAACCAACTCAAAGAAAGAGACAGTCTCATTGGAAATGTTTATAACACATACTGGCTCCATCCTTTTCTGCTCTCCAAGGAGGACTGAATCCATTTTGCTCAACACAGCATTTTTAGACAATGTGGGTTTTATGGTTTTTGTGAAACAGAGGGAGGAATGAATTGCAAAACCAAATATAACTGGGAATGTATTTGTAATTTCTAAATAAAATAAATGAAAACAGTTCAGACCGAGGATTGCCCTCCAAGACTGGAAACCCAAACACAATCACTTTCTGCTAAAATATGGGGGAAGGAGCTGAAGTGAATCCAAAGGGATTGAGATCCAAAAGTTAAACCCAATAAAATCAGTGGTAGAAATTACATACAAATTATTAAAATCGTACCAACCCTAGAGGCTAGTAGTAACACAAAAAAATCTATTGTCCTTTCAAAATTTTATGGGCAAGCATCAAATTTGGATTTTGAAAGTCTCCCAGTGTTCTGTGACTTGAGGTATTTACACTGCGATAAGCAGTTCTATTTGAGCAATCCTCTCTCTAATAACAAAAGAACCAAATGAACTGCAAACACTTTGTAAATCCACCACCAAGGCAAGTCTCAGAGCTGGCTAAACTGTTTCCCACAGCTGCAAATAATTCTTGCAGGAGAGCAAGTGGAGGTATGAAATCTGGGTATTGTACATGTACTCTACCGTCTAAGTGTTCGAAAAGGGAGTGGTCAGGGAAATATAAAATTGTCACTTAATAGCATAATAGGCACCCTTTAGAAGATGATCATCAAGCTTGTGTTACCATACAGGGACTGCCAATTATATAAAATTAAGGGAAAAGCAAGATTAAAACTACGTATATACTATTATTGATTAAAAGCACATACAATATTAATAATAACAACATACTAGAATCCATAGGAAAGGAATCACACCAAAACATCAACAGGATTTGTCTGTGGGCACGAGGATTAGGTATGATATTTTCTTCTCTATTTTCCAAATTTAATAATGTGATTATAACGAAGAAATATGATGGATGGGTGGATAAATTAAGGCTTTATAGAAGCTCCTACAAAAATATGATCCTAAATTATTCCGTTAGATGTCATCTTTCTTGTAAGGATGCCAGGTAAGAAGTTGTAGCTGAGTGAAAATGAGAACTTGTTTCTTTACTGAACTCTCTCCTCTTTTCAGCTGCCTGGGGAGCGAGGTTGGGGAAAATTGGGGTCTTGTTTTGGGTACCTTGAGTTCAAGGTGTCCGTGAGATAAGCAAGTGGCAATGCCGATAAAGTAGCCAAGTCTATCAATCTACAATGAAGAGAATTCTTTTTACTTTAAATATTACAACCAGGTGACTACCCAAAGCGGGGGGGAATATCTTCAACTTTCAGTTAATGGTTCTTTCAGTCATTTTTAGTGTACATACGTGTACAATATAATAAGAGAACCTGGACAACCTTCCAGATCTCCATAAACGCATCCTCAGTTTATCTTTAATGTTTCATCCAATCAAAATGCTCATGATTCTAAGGCAAATGTAAATAAGCATTCTGAGACACGACTGTTGTTTGTAAGTAACAGAAACCAATAGGAGCTGAGTTAAGCAAGAGAGAAACCACTGGGAAGATAAAGGGGGGGGGGGTTGCACAGAACTGCAGAAAAGGCTGAAAGACCAAGTGTCTGAGAGGGAATAACCAGAAACACTTCAGGAGTCAGAGCAGCGGGAAATAAACGTCTTTAGGGGCAACTGTCAAGAAGAATTAACTCCAACTGCTTTCATCCTGGTAGTCCATGTGCAGATTCCAGGAGAGAGAATTCTGATTGGCTATGCTTGATCGTGTGCCCACATCTTGGCCAAGAGGAGGCACGGCATTTCAATTGGCAACGCCACCAAGACTGCAAAGAAGGTAGGAAGGATATCAAAGATGGGGAAATGGATGCCAGTCAGGAAGGTAACCGACATCCGCTTTGCATCCCAAGCCTGAGAGTGTGCACGCTGTGCATAGTGTTTCACAGCCGTGGTGCAGGAGAATAGGAGCAACGGCACACCATCAGATGAACAGAAGCTTCTCTGGGTTCAGCACACGTGTGCAGTCACTGACACAGTGGTCACCTCGCCGGACAGCGACTCTGAGTCCACACGCCACACACCAAATCCATGACTCAGAGCTTTAGAAAAACAAACGCGAAACTAATAACAAAGACAGTGACTTCTCCAGTGATGTTTATAAGCAAAAGAGTTAAAAAAAATAAATGAGACAATGGTGTGGGGCTGGGAGCTGGGTCCTCTTCTGAGCTAAGTGCCTTGAACAGCAAAATTAACAACAGAAAGGGCCCATTGTACCAGGAGTCGGTTTTATTGACTTGTTTTCTAACTCCACTTTGAACACAATGAAAGTTGTGTGTTTTTTAAAGAAAGCAAATATTTATTTTTCTTTCCCAATACTACATAGAAACCTCCAGGGCAAAGTAAAATAAAACCTCATTATTTCAGATTCCACTCATTCCAAAATTATAATAATTTGGTTTGGGCTGCACTGAAGCCTGCCTTTGTACTCTCTTGGAGTAATGGTTTTACTAAACAAATCAATAATATAAACAAGATTGCTAGGAGTCATGTTTAACCTACTCAAGAGAGGCTTCAGCACGCAGTTTACATGCTAATGATGGTTGCTGGGTATACAGGCGTCTTCAACGTTCATTAAAGCAAAACTGGCAGGGCTTGTGAGCAGCTAGACCACACTGCTATACCAAAACCAAACCAAGTTCACTGCCATTGAATGCATTCCAATGCAGAGAGACCCCCATTGGGTTTCCAAGGCTTTTTTACAGAAGCAGACTGCCCCATCATTCTTCCACAGAGCAGCTAGTGTGTTCAAACCGCATGCTTGCTTCACAGCCAAATGCCTTAACCACTACATACATCACTAGAGTTCCTTCCACGTTGCTATAGTTGATGCAAATGGTTAGTACCTACTCCAGTCCTAAGCAGAAGTTGAAAGCTAGAGTCCACCCAGAGGCACCTTGGAAGAAAGATCTGGCAATCTGCTTCTACAAGATCACAGCCACTACAAACCCTATGGAGCACAGTTCTACTCTGACACATGAGGCCGCCATGCATTGGAGTCAGCTCATTAGCAACTGATTATAATTCAGTTCTTCTACTCCTTCCAATGTGTTTTCACTCTCAGTCTCATCAGTTGGCATTTGACTCCACAGTGTAGGTACAGAGAAGTAGAAAACAGAGAACCTGTCTACCAATGAGCTTGGTAAAACAGCCACGGCCATTGTTTCTACTTCAGAGTCAGACAACAATAAAAAGTGATGTGTGTATACAAACATATCTAAACCAGAGCATGTCTTGATTATAATACAGCAAAACCTACGAAAGCTGGAGCCTGTGCAAGGTAGATACCTCTCAAAAGGAAAGCTCACATACTGTCCACTAAGATGAGCAATAGGAAAGTGGTAAGACTGTACCCTGTCAAAGGCAGGTAATTTGTACCCTCTCAGAGGCAGGAAATTTGCCAGACCCAGACACTCAGGCAGTCCCTCCAAGCTCCAGGTCTCACAGGTCTCACTGTATAAAGTAATATAAACCGGTAATAAATAGCATGAAATATTATAATGTGCTTTAATCTTTGATCTCATTTGAACATTAGGAAATATGCATGAGCCATATATGGGAAAATTAGGACAAAAGAAAAAAACAACCTACTGCCATGGAGTTAATCCTGATGGGTTTCCAAAGTGTTTATGTTTACAGAAGTAGAAACAGGAAGTGATCTCCAAATATCCCGTGTGCAAGGGACACATGACTTGCCTGGACCGTGAGCAGAGACGATGAGTGCCAACTCCAGGTCAAGGCAATAGAGGCCCGTGTGCCTCCTCCCTCACCCTCTCTCTTCCCCAGGGATGACTTTGGAAGCCCCTGGTGAAGATAGCAAGGATGAGATGAAGACATCTTGGATTCTGGAATTCCCAGGGAGAAGACAGATCCAGAGACCAGCACCAGATGTTCTAGAATTAAATTCTGGTTCAATTAAACCACAAAGCTTTGGGGTTGTATTGGTTACTGCAGTATCACTTAGACTGTTCTAATATTCTAGATGCTATTGTTTCCATCTTACAGACAAGAAAACTGAGACTGAAAAATATATGACTTGCTGAAAATCACGTAGACAGTAAGTGCCTGGGCCCAGCATATAACACCAAGCTTCTGAGTCCAGCTCCAGTGCTCTTTCTCCTGAGACGCACTTAGTCGGATGCTTCCTGAATACATAAATTAATGGCCAGCTGGTATGCAATGCCCATCTCTACAACTCATGTGCACTGCCAGAGAAGACACTTCCATGCCTGACTTTGGCTGACTCCAGGCCTTCTCCCCATTCCTCGGTTTCAAGCATTGGCGAGCAGAGAAGCGCTACACACCAAAGAAGCTTAGAATATGTCATGAACTTCAGTTGCCTTCCATTCTTTGTTGAAAGGACAACTTAATCAAATCAAAAGAGTATTGTTGGGGATGAATAGTGAGAACAGCTTTGGGAACCAAAAAAAAAGTAAATATCAGTTCATTTCTCATGCTGCCACATTCAAACAAACATCATTTTAATGACCTGGCAGCCCCCACAAAATCAGCAGCCACCAGTTAAATAAAAAGCTCATTCATTTAAGGGAAGTATCAACACAGACATTTAACGTAAGTCAGATCTCAGCAGCAGAGTGACCCTGTGAAGGTCGACAGGCACATGTGGGCTGGGATTAGCTAAGCAGCATCACCTGAAATGAATGCAAGGCACATACAAGTCCCCTCCCATCCCAGCCCCAACTCCCATGTCATCCCAGGGGCAGATGCTGAAATAAATATGGGGAATTCAGTTGCGATTTTCAAAGGTCTCCAAAATTTATCAATCTTAAAGGTCATGTCTCCATCAGTTTCCATGAGATAAAAAGAAAAAAAACCTAACTGCCAACCTTTCTTGGTAAGAAGTACAAATTGGCAGAGACTATCTAGAACAATCCAGAGTACATCTCGTAAAACTAGAAAACTTCTAGCAGACCTCTTAGGAGTATATCTTCATGATATTGGATATTGGGGTTAGCAAGGATTATTTAGAGAGGCTATAGAAAGTACTAAATATTGAAAAAAGAAAAAAGAAGAAGAAGAAAAGAAAAAGGAAGGACATTGAACAAAGTTAAAATTTAAAATTTACTGTTGAAAAACTGAGTAAAGCAAGCCATAAAACCAAACCAAATTCACTGCCATCAAGTCAATTCAACCCATAGCTACCCCTCCTTGGGTTTTCAAGGCAGTATCTCTATGGAAGTAGATTGCCCTATCTTCCTTCCAAGGAGAGGCTAGTGGGTTTGAACCACCAACTTTCTGGTTAGCAGTCAAATGTCTTTGGCACTACACTACCAGAGCTCCTAAGCAAGCCATAGACTGGGAGAAAACATTTGTAACATATAATATCTGACAAATGATTTCATTTTGAAATCTATAAAGAACTCTTATACTTCATTAATAAACAACCCAATAAAAACAGGCAAAAGTTATCACACAAGAAGACATTTAGATGTCCAATAAGCACATGAAGTACCCAACATCATTAGTTACCAGGGAAATGCAAATTAAAACAACAATGAAATCTTATCATAAATACACCAGAACGGCCAGTGAAAAAGACTAGTAACACTAAAGATTGGTGAGTCTACCAGGACTCTCTTGCATTGCTGGTGGGACTGTAAAATATTACAACTACTTTTGTTGTATAGTTAAATATAGATCCATCCTATGGCCCAGTAATTCTTCTCCTAGGTATTTACCCAATAGAAATAAAAACATGTGTCTATACAAAGACTTGTCCACAGCAGCTTTATTCATGATAGCTAAACATTGGGAACACACTCAGATTCATCAACAAGAGAATGGATAAACAAATTGTGGTAGATTCACACAACAGAACACTACACAGCAATAAAACGGAACAAACTGCAGATACATGCAAAAATATGGCTGCATTTCGAAAATATGCTAAGTGGAAGAAGCCAGACACAAAATAATACATAGTGTATGATTCCATCAATGTGGCATTTTAGAGCTAAAAAAATTAATACGCAGTGATGGGAATCAGACTAGTGATGTTTTCTAGGTTGTCAAAGGATGACTGGGAAGTGGCACAAAGATCCTTTCTAGGGCAATGAAAATATCCCATGTCTTAAGGAAGGTGTGGGCTATTCTATATATGCATTTTTCAAAATTCAAAGAACAAGACACTTAATATTTGTATATTTCACTATATGTAATTTATATTTCAATTTTTAAAAAGCAGTGTGTATGTGTGTGTGTGTGTGTGTGTGTCTTCTATTTGGGGCTAAAACCAAGGATGGACCTCTAAGAAAGCTCCCAAAACATCAGAGGACAAAATCCCACCAGGGAACAGGGCCCTCATCCCGACCACAGGTGGGGAAGGGCAGTTCTCTTCCACAATCAACTAACTCATCTGCAGTTTTGGACCAAGACAGAATGTAAGGGAGAAATTAATCAACCCCAAAATCTACAATTGTAGCTCTTTGATGGATGACATTAGTTAGACTAATGCTGGTATCAAACACCTCCTGGGTGCCTCTTCAAACACAGTCACCCAGCCTCTTGCTCCCTGTCACTGCTGTCTGACAAGCTGAGCACAGTAGCTGCCCAGCTTCACTCTGGAACAGCCTAAGGGTGCCCACCTTGCCCTTTACCTCACACCTCTCTTTCTGACCTGGAGATTCTCTGATACCCTGGGGTGGAACCCAAGACAGCCATAGGCATCCAGGGAATACAGGTGACTTCAAGCCTTCCAGGCCAACTGTTGTGGTTCCCTAGTGCCGCTCTGACAGGAAACATACCACAAATGGGATGGCCTTAACAAACAAGAGTTTATTCTTACAATTTGGAGGCTTTAAGTCCACATTCAAAGTGCCAGGCTCTAGGGTTGAGTGAAAGCCCCTCAACCTTGGGGTCCAGCTCTGCCTCCTGCTCCCAGCCCACTGGAGCTAGAGGCGTTTCTTCACTCAGACAGCTGCTGGCTGCTGAGGCTGAAAAGCCCCAATGTTGACAAGTAAAAAGGCACAGTCCCAATGTTACCAAACCACATGGCAGGCCATTAACTTAAGTTCACTGTAGGTCCCAAAGTTGGCAGAGCATAGCAGGCTGCTGAGCAATGACAAGGCCACATGTGGGGTCCAAGCATGCCATAGGCTAGAAACCATTCCCAAAGCTGCTGCTTATATACAGGAAGCAGACCACATACCCAAAGGCAGCTACTCAGCTGCTCACAGTAGATTCCACCATGGAGTTGATTACCAGTCTCATCATGGGGGATAGTACCTCCAGCTGCCCAGCCACTCAACCAGGCCTAGCCAAGTATGTAAACAGCAAAACATAACCACCACACCAACCTTTGCTAGTTCCAGGTGGGGGCTGGAGACAATGCCTACTTCTGCATTGCCTGTGCAGATGTTTCTGAGATGCAAGGCCTAAGGCTCCTCAGAAGTCCCGGCAGGATGGAGCACCTGTTGCCCGCACAGTGGTCAATTTCCTAACGCCTTGTCATCCTTCCCTCCTTCCCTCCTTCCCTCCTTCCCTCCTTCCCTCCCTCCATTCCTCATGCCTGCTCCGTGGGATCACTCTCAAATAAACTACCTGTACACAGCTGTTGTCCCCAGTTCTGCTTTCAGGGAAACTTAGGCTAAGACAAGGTTGGTGAATATGCAGGTAGGGTAATATGCAGCTCTGTCCCAAATGCTCCCCTGGGTGCCAAAACCTTGCATAACACAGATCCCCAATCCACTGGCTGCTTTCCTGGAATGCTGTCCCTTGTATAAACTAAGAAGAGATCGATGGCCGCCTGCTAACAGTCAGCTCATGCTAAGATACACACCTTGATAGGAAACATAACCAGAATCACTACTCAGCACCCAGAACCTCTGCCTTTCTATGTAAATAGCAATCTGTCCTTGGGCTGCATTCAACCCGTCCCTGGGGTCATCCGTTGACTCTACCAATGACCAACAACTAGGTGATCGAAGGGATAACATCATGGTCCAGGGAACATATGGCTTTCTTGATTAAAAAAAAATGAAAACTTGTGATTTTAACTTTTGATTGGCTGTTTTTTTAATAATCAGTGAATTATGATGAAGTCTGTGAGTTTGTCATACTGGGGTTGTTTCTGTTGCTGTGATGTTGGAAGCTGTACCATGAGTACATGGTGACCAGGTTTCAAAGGAGCATCCAGTCTAAGATAGACTTGGAGGAAAGGTCTGGAAAGTACTTCTGAAAAGCAGCCAATGAAAATTTTAGGGATCACAGGAGACCACTGTCAGACTCACTTGCTTTGGATGTGTCATGAAGAGGGGTCACTTGCTGGAAGAGGACCTCATGTGTGGCAGTAGAAACCCTTGGTAGGATGATTAGCACAATACCCACAGTGATGGACTTGAACATGTCAGCAATTGTGAGGATGATGCAGGACCAGGCAACATATTTTCTGTTGTACATAAGGTCCCCATGAGTCAGAGCTCACTCGACGGCAGCTATCATCATTAGCATCATCGTCAAAGCAACACTGAGATAAATGTAGCAGATGGCAAGCTGCATCTCTTGTGGTTCCATGGTCTGGTCATTCCTCAACCAACAACAAGAGAGAGTATTTTTGATGGACAGGGGAGAATCTGTGCCTTTGGGCCCTCACACACTCTTCTTCACCCATCTCACCCCACCGGGAGGCTTCAGGAAAACACATTCAAGCAAAGAATTTTGCCCTTTGTATTTCTAGCTTTCTCATGGGCCATGACTTGCCTTTTTTTAGCTTAAAAAGCAACTATTTCATGAAAGACATAGTGTCAATTTGACAAAACCCCTTCAGTGGGGATAGTTCATTAAAATCAAATGGCTTGTTACAACAGGTTTTCAACTAAATTGCTTAGTGTATGTTTTATAAAACTTTACGAGACACCTGCCAACGTTTAACTAGAGTGGCGGGTTGGTGTGTCGGTTTTTCTCTGCAGGGAAGATTCAAGAAAATGGTAATGGATGTGAACACAATTACTTAGAAGCATGCTGATGAAGATTGGAAAAATAAATGAGGAGCTATTAAATCTGCTGAATGGTAGGCAGGCTCTATGTTTAGAGACAGGCAGGATCGGGCTCCGTCAAGACCCGTTGAGATCAAGGCCATGAAGAATTCATCAGCTTCCATGGTAACTGCTAGGAGTTCCACGGAGTTCTCCCCCCAGCTCCAAGCACAGGCAGCAACGGAACCACAGAACACGCCAATGGAACTTTTGGGATTTGTATTTTGGAATTCTGGAGTGTATGGAGGAGAAGAATGAAATGTGTCCTGACTTTGGGTTCTCTCTCGTTTACAGAAGAGCCTAAAAGAGACTCTGGGCTACATTACAGCCAAAGAGAGTACAAATCACTACTGGGAGGAAACTCTGCCATTAAGTGCACAGATTTACTCATGACCTGGTGATGGTGTCCTTAGCAGCTGCTGAGTTGGCCCCTGGCTCGTGGTGACCCCATCTACAACAGAACGAAGCACTGCCGCGTCCTGCACCACCCCCATGACGGCCTGCGGGTTGGGCCACTGTGACGTATGGTGTTTCCACTGGATGGTTTTCAGAAGAAGACCACCAGGTCTTTCTAACTAGTCTAATCCAGTCTAACTAGCTAATCTAACTACTCTTTTTTCTGGAAGCTCAGCTGAAGCCTACTGAGCATGACAGCAACACACGAGTCCACAGTGACAGCCGAGCGAGGGCTGAATGTGAGATGCGTCGGTCGGAAATCAAGCCTGGCTCTCCTGCGTGAAAGATGACAATTCTAGCACTGAGCCACCACCATCCCCATTCTTGCCTTAAGCTGCCCAAATTTAAAGAGTAAGAAATTTAACTTGGGTGAAGGGAAGGGAAATATATAATAAGGGGGAAGTCAGTACCAAATGATGGAGGCAAAGGGAGACAGCTGGAGAAGGACAAGAGGTAAAGGCAACAAAACAGTGTGTACTATTCCGTACACAAGCCAACAACAGCAGTACTAATAACAATCTATGAGAGGCTCTATAGACAGACACACGAGGTGAACAGGAGTAGGAAGGCGAATGGGACTACCCTCACGAACATATGTACCAGTTTGACAGGATACTTGTACACATATATACGTACTACAAATATATCAATGAATATAGAGAATTCAGGAGGCAAAGTTATGAAAACTTAGTTATAACCAAACATCTTGAGGGAATGAGCCACTGGGCCTGGGGGCCCAGTTGCGGGGGACATCAAGGTCAACTGGCATAACATAGTCCACAAAGCTGATGTTCTACATCCTACTGTGGTGCAAAACAATTGGGTCTTAAAAGCTTGTCAGTGGCCATCTAAGGTGCAGCTCTTGGTCTCTTCTCATCCAGAGCAAGGAAGAGTGAAGAAAGTCAAATCTGCATGGAAACCGTTGGTCCAAAGGACTAATGGATGACAGGAACCTCAGCCTGCACTCTCCTGAAACCGGTAGAACTAGATGGTGATCAGGTACCACCGCTGACGGCTCTGAAAGGGATCACAACAGGAGGCCTAGGCAGAGTAGTGCCTAAGGCATCTGACTGCTAACCAGAAGGCTGCTGGATCAAACCTACCAGCCACTCCTCAGAAGGAAGTTTGGGCAATCTACTTCCGTAGAGATACCACCTCGGAAACCCAAGGAGGGGTCACTCTGAGTCGGAATCGACTTGACAGCGCTGAGTTTGGTTTGATCTAGACAGAATGGGAGAAAAATGTGGAAAAAACTCAAAATCATAAAAAAAAAAAAAGACCAAGAGCTTCCTAGTCTGACAGAAACTAGTGGAACCCCTAAGACTATGGCCCTTAGACACCCTTCAGGCCTGGAACCAAACTCATCCCAGTGGCCCAACTTTTAGCCAAACAACAGACAGACCTATAAGGTGTACCAGGGAGTACACACTCCTTAGAACAACAAATTACACAAGATCAAAAGGGCAGCATTTGCCCAGGTATAAAGCTCAGAAGGCAGGAAGGGATAGGGAAGAAGGAGAAAAGAAAACGGCAAACACAGGGAGGAGGCAGGAAGAGTGCTGCTACCTTGTGGGGATGGTGACCAATGTCCCAAATCAAAATGTGTGTGGATTGTCGGATGGAGACCCAAATCACAAAACAGTTGAAAGAAAGAAAGCAATTAAAATAAATAGTAAGAAATGTTGGTGACTGTGGACTCGGAGGCCACTCCTTTCCTGGTCCCTGCCACCTCCCCAGCCGCCTTCATCACGTGAGAGGCCGTTTTTCTTGCCAGTCTTTCAGAGCCGCCTGCTGCCCCCTGGACACACCAGGTGGCTTCTTGGTCCATGCTTCGGCTCGTCCTGCCCCTGCCCTTTGCAATGTCTCTCCGAGTCTTCAGGTCGACAGCAAGCCATCTCTCACGTCATAGCTCTGGGTCAGCTTCTCTAGAACACTTCCCCCACACTGTCTCTTTCTTCTTTGTCCTTCCACTGTACTCTTTCCATCCTTCCATCTTAGATTCCAGGACACTGAGGAGCAAATAGCATGGGAGCTATAGCAGATCTTCTGTCTTCACCGCTTAACACAGTATCAAGCCCATGGCGTGTTTTATGACTAAGGGGAAGAATATCATATGAGACAATCTGATTTCCTTACTAGTGAGAGTGAGAAACTACTGGAGGCTTACTGCCTAGAAAACCATTTGGGGGCAATTCAGGGTGGCACCCATCCACAGACCCCAGAATATTGTGCACAAAGCCCTGATAAAACCGTAGAGAAAATACAGTCTGCAAAGTCACAAGGGCCTCCCTGCCCAGAGAGCCACTGTGGATTCAGCCTTAATCCACAGACCCCAGCTATGCCACTTCTCACTCCCCTGATTAAAACGCACACTGCATTTCAAGAAGGAAACACGTAGTTGGGACGGACACACGTGGAAGATAAGGGAAAAGCACTGGGATGGCACACAGTGAAGGTTCTTCCAGCCTGGACCCCTCCAACCTGTGAAAGTACTCCCTGTGGAGGGTCTTTCCAAGAGAAGTGTCCTTTGACCCTCAGCATGGCCTCCCTTAGAACTCAAAGGATGGTGACTGCAACCACAGAGTCCCTACTAACCCACAATCCACAGACCGCTAACTAATAAATCAACTTCCTCCAGTCATCTTCTCAACCAGATTACGATCACACAA
>NW_006921625.1:11634423-11644750 GCF_000298275.1 Orycteropus afer afer | reverse complement strand
AGCAAAGGCAGGGAGCCCAAGGCGTTATGGGGAGACTACTTGGAGCAGGTGGACGGGGGCAGCGAGCAGGCATCGTCACACGTGCTTCCCTGCGGGGACCTGGAAGGAAAGCCAGAGGCCGGCTCTGCGGCAGCCCTTCCTACAAAGGCGACAGAGAAGAGAAGAGCAGCCGGAAAAGGAGAGGAGAAAGAAAATAAGGATGGAAGGGGACAGACCATCACCACCGACCATTCAAAGCAGGAACAGCTTTCAGGCTCCAATACTGATAAGACATTGAGATCAAAGAGGTGGCCTGAAAAGCCTTGTTTTTTGTTTTCCCTTTTTTTCCCTTGAAAAGATCCACCCCACACCCCACACCCCAAAAAAACTCTGTCATCAAACAAGTTCCAACTTGTAACAATCTTATGGGGCAGAGTACAACTTCCCCCACTGGGTTTCCAAAGCTGCCATCTTTAAGCAAGCAGACTGCCACATCTTTCCCCCACAGAGTGGCTGGTGAGTTCCAACCGCTGATGTTTCAATCAGCAGCCCAGTGATTAACCACTGCACCATCAGGGCTCCTTACAGGCAAAGCTACCCCCAACTAAATCTGACAACCCCTTCCTTTCCAATTTCTAAGCCTCAGGCCGTGACATGTGCAATTTTATCTATAACTCAATCCAATATTTAAATACAAGCTCCAAATATGATATGTATTCCTGACACTTGCTGGCATGTTTTGGATCATTAAGATAAAGCATCTTTTACATTCTGCAAATTCCTTTAAAACTTTTCCAAAGACATAATTCATGTGCTCTGCCCCCCAGATTTGGAAGCACAGACGGATCCTGTTTCAACTTGTCTCAGTCCCTCTGTTTCAGTTTCAACAGATAACCTGACAGTGAAAATCTCTGCTGGTTTTACCATGGCAGGCTTTTCATACAGTGACTGTACCTGTGCCCACTCGAAAATACGGGTCAGTGGGGCTCCCACAGGTTTCACCTTGATACTAAATATTCATTTTTGACAACTGTGAATTTGGGGTATTGAGACACCAGAGTTCTGGTTTCTTTTACAGAACCTGAGGACTTAGACAAAGGGCATTTTCGGGGCACGGCCAAAAAACTGGGTGCCAGGTTCTACCACTAGAGTCAAACATTACATGTCTATGAATGTCAGCTATCAAAAAACTGAGTTTCAGTTCTAGCGTGGGTCACAGGGCATCAGTCAACCTACAGGAACAGGAGACAATTCTATAGATTGGGGAAGTGCTGAGTCTCAAGGAGGAATAACAAGGAACAAAGAGAGTGGGAAGGAAAGATCCAGAACCAAGAAAACAGTGCAATACCGACCCCAGGATCCTACCCCCTAGAGCAATGAGTGTGACACTCAACCTCTTCCTTGCCTAAGTGCCCTTCTTCAGCTCTTCCCGGGGAATTCCATCTTCCAGTAATTCGTCTCTGCCTTTGTAATGGACATCAGCCAGCAAATAGGGTACGTTTTTACAGAGATTGTGTGGTTGAGATGCGTCTGTTCCTTGAAGCCAGGGATGTCCGTATTCACAATTAAAACAATAAGAAAGAATTTCCCTTCATAAGATATTTCCCCCATAAATGGGACAAGAGAATTAAAGTAGGACATCCAGCACGAAATTCTGGGGCCCCTTCCTTATGATCTAGGTCCCAGGGTGGCGTGAACAGTTTGTACTTGACTAACCCAAAGGTTAGCAGTTCAAACTCACCTAACAGCACCGTGGAAGAAAGGCCTGACAACCCCACAAAGCAATTCTACCCTGTAACACATAGAGTCGCCTGAGTCAGAATCAACTCGACAAAGAAAAGGCTGGGTTAGCTTTTTCCCTTTATCTGAACCAGTGGCTCTCACAGTGTGGTCCTTGGACCAGAAACATCAGCATCATCTGGGAATGTACTCGAAGTGCAGATTTCCAGGGCCCACCCAGGCGTTCTGAATCAGGAGCTCTGGGGGTGGTCTGCAAGGCTGTGATAAACCCTTCCAACGACTCGGATGCTCACAGAAGATAGTCAGGACTCCTTCTTTCAAATTTCCCTGTCGTCTACCTATAGGCTACTTCTTGCTGTAATGAGGCAACATAGGCCATATCACCATGATGCAGAAACACCTACGAAAGCCGGAACGTGTGGAGGGCAGGAACCGTCAGGGAAGGAAAACTCAAATATCCGCCACTAACAGAGAGGGACAGAAAAGCGGCAAGACGGCATCCTGTCAAAGGTGGAAAACTTTCAAGACCAAGAGAAACAAGCCAGTTCCAGCAAGTTCTGGCTCTCCCAGGTTTCACTGTCCGCTCTTAGGTAAATGCTAACAACTGCCCCCCCTTGGTCTGTGACAGATTGGCTTTATTCTTCCCATTTATTTGATGCGCTCGTGTTTTATCCTAGAAAAAAAATTTCTCTGTAAACAGCATCAGCATCTTGTACTAACTTCTAAAATGTTTTCAGCCATTTTGGGTAACAATCCCCCACGAAGCCTGCAGCACCCAGAAATCTGGTGAACATTCTGAGAGTTTTGCAGCCCGGAAGTGATTGCAGCGTTTACATTGTCCAGAAGTGAATGAGTGATGATAAACCCCCGATAACCAAGAGGAAAACCCAGCTTCAGAGACACAGGGATTCGGAGAACGCATTCTGCAGTCAAGAGGAAGGTCCCACACAAACTCGAACAAAACCAGTTCAAATGAAGCTCGTTCCTTGCCATCTATAAACAGAGTTAAGTTCCAGAGAGGATCTTTTGGCCCCCACAAGAGCTGTGGAATGAGATTAGATGTTTTTCGCCCTGATTTTAACGTGTGGACTGTATCGTTGCCCCATTAGGAAGGCATTTCAAATATCCATTAATGATTTAATTGACTGTGTTTCTTCTTCCCTGGCTACCATATTGGGTTTATCTATGCAGAACTTCCTGCTATTATCTTAAGTCTCTGGCAGCTTAATGAAGGCTGTATGTCAGCAAACACCATTTTTAATAAATTGGAGGATAAACTTACAAGGAGTAAACGTTCCCTTAGATGTTGAGAGGTCATTCATGCCCCAACTTGACGGGAATGTCTGCATAGCTGCTTGGAGGCGGCCCTGTGGCCCTGGGCGATGGAGCTGTTCACATGGGACATTCTTCTTTGCCTTGAAAGACAATCCAGTTAATGAATTTACCTTCTTCATGTCCCAGATACCGGTCAGAAGACCCAACGTGAAAATCTTTACACGCTTATTTTCAGGTCCACACACCGTACTGGATGTCTACAGGAAAGTGAGAGTTTTGTTTGTTGCTTTTAAAAAGGGACGCCAGCTCTCTAGGCTGGCGACATCTCTGAACTGTGAGACCTGGCAGTGCTTTTCAGAAGCAATAACTGCAATTCTCTCTAAACAACCAAACTCCTTTTCAACGAGTTCAGGGGAATCAGCGTGTTTGTGTTGGCTTGCTGGGCCTTCAAGGCTCCCAGACTTAGCCAGCTCAGACATGAACCAGCAGCCAGAGAAGGCATTACTCTACACACACGCATGCACACACACATGTATCTTTGTAAGATGATGGCCAAGAGCAGTGCTGAGAAGTTCAAGTGATTGCTTATTTTATGGAGAAAAAAAAGCCAACAACCCCAACACCAAGAAAAAGTCAACAGGTCTCAGAGCTATAATTGATGTAACCAATATTTAAATAAGGATAATGTAAAAATGTGTTTGCTCATTTTGATTTATTTCTAATGACTTGGCTCCTCCACTGAGTGGTTCCCAAATTCAGGCTTGATGTCTGCTGGCCTGTTTAGCCACACCACTTCTATTTTCTCTCCTTCTCTGTGCCTTTCAATCATATGTCACAGTTTCCACCAAAAGGACCACAAAGGATAGTGCCAGAGACATTCTCATTCTATCAAGTGACTACAGAGTAAGTGGTTTCATAAAGCAGGAACCCAGCCAATCTCCCCTTACCATGCTCTAGAAGACTGGTCTGGGCCATGGCGAGGACCCAGGTCCTGTTCAATCCCAACCATCCGAGCAGCTTTTTCCCTTTCCAAGGCTTGAGTCCTATCAGGATGGAGACAACCTTCCTTGAATTTAGAATTTCTATATGTCTTGGCTGGAAGGGCCCCAAGAAATCACCTACTCTAGTCCCAGAAGAGGAAGCAGAGGCTGGACAAAGGAAAGTGTGAGGTCCTCAGCAAGTCACTACGGGGGAAAACAAAGTAGGAAGCTCACTGGCCTGGAAGATGCTGCCCCTGCCTACCTCCCCTCCACCCAGCTACACATATGTAGCATCAATGTCCCCCTAAACGAACCTCAAACCCCAGCCCAGGAATGTTCTGATGCTCGCTGGCCAAGGACAAATGTTGGTGCCTTCTCTTGGTGGGCTCGGTGACGTGGGGCGGGAGGGGGCGTCAGCTGGCAGATCTGCTGACGGATGGTGCAGAACCCACTTCCATAGCCATGTCCACAGACTCTGCTACAGGAAGTCAAGGGCGCTAGTGCTTCTCCAGCACTGCTTTCAGCTCACTGGCTGTCTCCTCACCACCACATCTGCTTGTCTCTCAAAGAGAAGGGAGGAAGAAGTGATGGCCATTAATGCCAGTTCTTCTTGCAACTCAGGTAGCTACCATTTATTAAGAACATGCTATATGGCAGGAACTGTGTAGGCACATTGTCTCATTTGATCCTTTCAGCATCTTTTTTGACTATATAAGGTAAGTATTATCATAATTGCATCATATCACTTATTTTTCATTCATTTTTACTTTAAATATCTATAAGGACATAAGTTCCAAGAGAAAGGAATCTTGTCTAAACCAAAAACCTAACTCACTGCCATTGTGTCAATTCTGACTCACAGCAAGCCCCACTGGGTTTCCAAGGCTGTAAAACTTTAGGGAAGACTGTCCCATCTTTCTTCTGCAGAGCAGCTGGTGGGTTGGAACCACCAACCTTTTGATTAGCAGCCAAATGCCTTCACCACTACACCAGCAGCACTCCTTTGTCTAAATAGTGCCTGGAATGCATTAGGTAGTTGATAAGAGCTTCTATCAACCATATATCAGTCTATCTTCCTGTGGCTGCTTGCACGTTGCTATGATCCTAGAAGCTATGGCACCAGTATTTCAAATACCAGCAGGGTCACCCATGGCGGACAGGTTTCAGAAGAGCTTCTAGACTAAGACAGACTAAGGAAAAAGGCTTGGTGATCTACTTCTGAGAATTAGCCTATGAACACCTTATGGATCACAACAGAATATTGTCCAATACAGTGCTGGAAGATGAGCCCCTTCAGTTGGAAGGCACTCAGAATACATAATTCCCCAACAATGGACTCGAGCATCCCAATGACTGGGGAGACGGCACATTAAGGGGCAATGTTCTGCTTTGCTGTCTGTAGAGTGTCCATGAGTCTGAGCCAACTTGATGGCAACTAACAACATCAACAACCAGTAAGGTTTTGCTAAATGAATGAAAGAAGCCCTATTTCATAAGTGAGAAAACTAATTAGAGGTCAAGTCGCCTTTCAGACCCAGGATTATTTTCTTAACTGTAATTAGACATACAGATGTGCTCATGGCAAAAGGAAACAAAAATCTCTCAAGATTCTCAATTCTTCTATCCCTGGTCCATGCAGCACAGGTGTGCTTATGAAAGACCTTGACCTGTGTAATACTTTATTTGCCATACTGAGAAGTAAGAAAATTTAACACTTTTAATAGAGCATTCTACTTTAAGACATCTTTCTCTTCCTCAGGAGACTTGTAATTTGTGGAGAAATGGTACTGACTGCTACTAAATTTACTTAAATGATGGAGGCTCAGCTAACATCCAATCTAGAGGAAGAACACTGGGCTCCTCAGAGGAACTATGGACTATGATAAATGCCATGCAAGGCCATAATAAATAAAGGGGCTGCCGTTAGGAGTCACAGACTTCATGGTGGCAGCCCCCATTAGAAATGTAGACACCACAAAATTGACCAGGGAGAGAAATTAAGACTGCTTGGGGAACTCTTAATAGGCTTTAGGTGCACAAATATTTATGGAACAAATATTTTCCAGGTGCTTTGTGTCCTCACAGAAGAAAATAATAACCAAAGTGTGACCTGCAGCATGAGGTGAGATCACAGTAAAAGGTGAACTCCCTGATGGGGGAACCAAATAGAGGTGGGGAAAACTTGATGCCCAAGAGGTTTCTGGAAAAGGTCCAATATACCAGGACAAGTTAGATAGAACCGAAGCTCAAGGCATGGGTGACATGAGCCAGCCCCACCATTATTTATTTTTTCCTTTAGAAGAGGAAAATGGCCACCTCGAGGGAGAAAATCCCTGGTATTCAATTAATCTGCTTCGTACCACGTTACAAATAAAATTTAAGGAACTCTAACACCTCTTAATGAAAAAAATAAATCTTCAGAAGTTATTGTCTGGGAAACCTGGACATTGTCCGAGGACCTGGTTGCCTGTGACAACCTGCATTTGCCTGGTGGGATTGCCAGAGGATCGAATACCAGCCCATAAAGTTGCTAATATAATTGATGCCGGCAATGGGAGGAAAAGCATTCCTTCCAGCTAAAGACACTGGGAAGCAAAACAGAGGTGGGGGCGGGGCACCTCTTCCGAAGCCTGGATTCTGAAAACAGAAGGTCTCTGCGGAATTCCCCGTAGGCTCCAACAGGAGGCCAAGGAAAACCAGGTGTGCGGAACAGGTGATGAGCCCTAGACAAGACCTTTCCAAATTAAGGAGAGAGACCGCTCGTTTCCTCCAAATCACAACAACCGGAAATTTAGTTCTTCCTTTCAATGGTGACCTCAAAGTTCAAAACTGCCCATTTAAAGTTGTTGTGTTTGGTGGCAAACAAGAAAACAGAGCCTCTCTGCGCGGACGGAGTAACACCGTGCAGAGTTGTCTTCCCTGTTTCCTGGATCTCACGGGCAGATGGCGGAGTTAACCCTACCTTCCGTTCATGGCCTATGGTCATCATCAGCCCAGCAAGTCTTCCCTTCAATTTATTTCAGTTTGTTGTCTTTTCCTGGCATTTCTCTCTGTTTATTCCCATTCCCCCTCCCATCTTCCTCTCCCCGACATGCAACAGCCCTAGTGTGATGTATATCCTCAAATTTGGAGACAGGTTTGTGAAATGTATTGTACATACATTTTAATTTATAGAAATTGTATTGAGCAATGGACTCTATTTTGAACCCATTAGTGTTTTAAAGATCTGTCCCACAAGCAGAAGAATGCAATCAGTCACTGAATTTACATGTAGACATTATATATTTTTAATTTCAGTGAACACGCATGTGGAATTGGCATATGTTATTTGGTTTGATTTTTTCTTTTTTTTACTTTTGATTGTGACTTGGGTGCAATTTTACAAAGCACATTTATTTTACATCCAACAGTTCACATACATTTTGTTTCATGATACTAATTACACCTTGTCTGTGGTTTTTTGTTTTCTTTTGTGGCACACAGCTCTTTAATTTTTACATGATCAGAGCCATCAAAATTATTCAGTAACGGTATGTTTGTTGGAGGCCATGTTTAAGAAGTCCTTCCTCTCCCCTATTAACACTCAATTTACTTTTCACACTTAGTTTTCCACCATCCAGGGTCTACCTTGCATTGGATGTCAACTTCATGCCATGGAGTTGACTCTGACTCACAGAGACCCTATAAGGACAGAGCAGAACTGCCCCACAAAGTTTCTAAGGCTGTAAATCTTTAGGAAAGCAGACTGTCACATCTTTCTCTAGCAAAGCAGCTGGTAGGTTTGAACTGCCAATCATTCACTTGGCAGCCAAGTGCTTAACCATTGTGCTTTCCTCTGTAAGTGCGCCAGTTAAACCTTCTATTGAGTAATTTATCCTGTCCCACATTGACTTTATCTTAAATCGAGTTGCCCTATATATAGGAATTAGTCTATGAGTTAATTCTACTCCATTGATATATTTGTCTGTTCTTATACCAATTTATCTCTATAATTTTGTCGTATGTCTTCATATCTAGAAATGGAGGTCTGCCTTCTTCTTTGTCAAAAGTAACTTAGCTATGTGCCTACATTCTTCTGTACATAAAATAAACTTGTCATATTCTTGTAAAAAAAATCTAAGTGGGATTTTGTTTTGGGTCACACTGAAACTGTAGATTAATTTGGAGAGAATTAATATCATTATCATATTAAATCATCGCTTTCATAAGCATAGAGTTGCTTTCCATCTATTCATATTTTCTTAAAATGCTATCCATGGATATTACAGTGTTTTTTATTAATTCCTGGATAATAATCTATAGTGTTTGTTGCCATTATGAAGGTACTACGTTTTCCGTTTTATTTTCTGATTGGTTACTACTAGTGGAGGAACACTATTGATTTTCCTGAGTTGATCTGTGTCTTGAAAACTTCCTAAACTCTCACATTGCTTTCTGTTGATAATGATAGATTTTTATTTAGATCTCACTATGGTAGTTAGATCATATCAGCGGCAAATGATGATTTCATACCCTCCCTATCATCAGACTGGCTTTGTTTCATCTCATAGTGTTGGCCGGGACCTTTGATACTACATTAAACAGCAGCAGCATATGTTCCTGATCTTACAGGGAATGAATGAGTGCAGAGTTTCTCTCTAGTGTGTTGTCTGCTGTAGGCCCAGGGCATAAATCTTTATCACATTAAGGAAGTTCTTCTCCAGACATAGTTTGCTAAGAGGTTTTATCATGGACATCAACTTTATATAAAATGCTTTTTGCATGTATATGGAGATGGCCGAGTGAGTTTTCTCCTTTAGATTATTGCAGTAATACATTTCTGCGGTTGAGCCGTATTTGCTCTCTGGACTAGGCCCTCCCTGTTCATCTCTGACTTTGGATTTCACGTCCATATTTATAAGTCAAGTGAACCTTTTATCCTGCTTTCCATTGTTGGAATCAAGACTACACAGGTCTCATAAAATGACGTCTAATGCTTCCACTCTTGTTCTGCACCCTGAATTTTCTATTTCTTAAAACACTGGTAGAACTCACCGATAAAACCACTGGATCTGGACATTTGTAGGGGAGAAGAGCTTGGTTATCATTTTAATTTCATTCTTGCTTACTGGTCTATTTAATTTTTCCATTTCCTCTATATCAATTTTGACATTTTATATTTTTCCAGAAATGTCCCATTTCATGTAAATTGTCAAATTTTTAGTGGATAGTTGTTCTTAATAATCTTTCCTAATTTTGTCTATATGTCAACTTATTTCCCTTTTTCCATTGTGTATGTTTGCTCTTCTGCATGTTTGGTCTCTCTTTGCCCTGATCAGTCTTGCCAGAGGCTGCCTATCTTACTGGTGTTTTCAAAGTATCAGATGTTGGGTTTGATCTTCTCTCTTATTTTCAGTTTCTCTTAAAGTTCTTATCTTAAATGTATTGTATCACTCCCACTTGTCTCCATGGGTTGTTCTTTTTCCAGCTTCTTGATTTGAACCCATGGATGATTTGTTTTCACTTTACTGTTTTTAAAGAATTGTGTCTAGAGCTACAGCTTCCCTCTGAGAACTATTTTAGCTGTGTCTGGGAGCTTAAATAAAACACAGGTAGTGTCTTTATCTCATTTAGTTCTAAGTATATTATAATTTCCATTTTATTTTTTCCTGTTATTACATTTTGATCAGAGAATAGATCTTGTATTCAATGGTATTCTTTGGAATACAAAAGCTTCCTTTGTGGT
Organism: Orycteropus afer afer; assembly: GCF_000298275.1. Lineage (NCBI taxonomy): Eukaryota > Metazoa > Chordata > Mammalia > Tubulidentata > Orycteropodidae > Orycteropus > Orycteropus afer. Next base: position 11,635,051 of record NW_006921625.1, on the reverse strand, counting down.
CTAGTAAATGGTCATTTTCAAAAAGAATCTAATTTTTTGTTGTTGTTGTTAGATATGGAATTCACATATTTATTAGTGGTGTGGCTTATTGTATTATCCAGATCTTTGATATCTTTTCTTACTCAACCCATTTCTGCTCAATCCATCAATTTGAGAGAGCTGTGTTAAAATTTCTGACCACAACTGTTGACTTACCATTACTTCCCACAGTGCTATCAACTGTTATTTTATCTCTTGTGAAGATATTAGTGGAGAGATTTATGATCATTATGATTATGTATTTTTGCCTTTAATTCTATTTTTCCATATTGATATTGCTATTCCAGCTTATTTTCTTGGTTCACATGCGGTTAGTACAGATATTTTCATCCTTTTCATATTAATCCAACCAAATTCTTTCCTTTCACTACTCTTGCAAGATCTTATATTCTGTATCCTATCTGAGTACTTCTGTCTTTTGATTGGTGAGTTTATATTTATTATAATTACCATTACATTCAAATTTACTTTGTTGTTGTTGTTATTTGCCATCGAGTCGGCCCCAACTCATAGCAACCCCTCCTTGGGTTTCCGAGGCAGTATCACTACGGAAGTAGGAATGCCCAACCTTCCTTCCGAGGAGTGGCTG
>NW_006921625.1:11605849-11634323 GCF_000298275.1 Orycteropus afer afer | reverse complement strand
GCCCAACCTTCCTTCCGAGGAGTGGCTGGTGGGTTTGAACCGCCAGCCTTCTGGTTAGCAGTCAAGTGCCTTAGGCACTATGCTACCAGAGCTCCGATTTACTTTGGACATCTCATTTTCATTTCTTCCACTGGTTTGTGTTTTCTTTTTCTTCTTCTTCTTCTTTCCTGCCATCCTTTAAAGAGATCAAACTCTTCGATGTTTGAAAGCTATACATTCTATTTCTGTCTCCTGATAGTTGCCCCTAACTTATTAACTTGGTGTCTTCTGCTCACTAAGTCACCTGAGGAAGGCATGCCAACAGGGTCCATAATTATGTCTCCCACCTCCCCCCAACCATTTCTCAAATGTACCAATCTTCCAATCAACAAGCCAAGTGCCCCGGCACGCTGTCACCTGCTTCTGGCCTCGCCTACCTCCCCCAGCCCATCATCACTGGGTTCCTTACAGCACACATTTGAGTTCTGGACTGTTTTGCACATCAATGCCGGTAGTATCAAGGACTTGCATCAGTCTCTCTTCCAGAGGTTGATGGTTTCAGAGACATTTCTCTCAACCATTCCTTCTCTGGTAAAGAAACTTGAAAAGTGCTCTCCAGAGAGTAAGCTGCCTTCTTGGTAGAACGTGGTATAGTAGTTAACTCACATGCAATTAACAAAAATAAACTTTACCACATGAATGAACATCAAATCATCACAAACAGCACTTCAGCCTTGGAAACTTCGTGGGTTAGACAAGTCAGCCCACCTTGTTGCTTGATAATAGCCAAGAGTTCCAGGCCACACTCTTCAGAACCTACGCTCATGAAGACCTCAGTGTTGACAAAGGGCTCTGAGTAGCAGGTGCACATAAAGCAATTATGCATAGACCAAGACATGCCATAGTATATCATTCCACACATGTATACTTCAGTATAGACATATCTAAATGGTAACTATCTGGGTTTCTACATACATACACGCACACACACATGCATGCACACACACACACACATTTTAAACTGCACCTTAGTTTCAGTTCACAGTTGTTAAACCACACTATCCTAGATTCATGTTTTAACCCAACATTCAGCAGAACCGTGGACACTGGGGTTTAATAACAAGCAAAAGCTATTCTGCTCAAGGGAAAACCAACACTTAAATCCAAGAATACTTTTTCTGAGGCTCTGCTCCACAGATCTTCAAATGGGCCAACCTGTTTACCCAGTGCTCCCCTCCCATATGCCCTTTCAGTTCTTCCTTAAATCCTCACATTGTTGGCATTTCCCCAGGTTCCACAAGCCTTTAGATATAAAAGATCATAACAATTTAAGACCCAGACTATGGTGGCTGGTCACAGCTTATCTATGCTCGGCCCTCTGCTTGGTCTTCCCTGGTTCCTGATGGAAGAGTCCAGGAGCATTCTACCCATTTCCTACTCCAGCCTCCCCAGCATTGTCTTTTGCTCACACTAAGCCACCTGAGGAAGCCTCACCAAGATGGCCATTCCTCTTCCTTCACAACCAGCATGCTATAACTTGGTGCTGTAATGTTTTCAAGGGGCCACATCCATGTTGGTAGGACCACCCTGTGTATCTTAAGAGGAATGAAGAGGTGGCTTCTAGTCTCCATTCCATGGTAGTCCATCCTCACCTAGGCATCGAGCTACACTATTTAGATCCAGATGCTTACAAAGTACTTTGCTGAGGTAGCCAACAAAAACATGAAGATATGCTCACAATTATTAGTCATTAAAACTCACTGCCATCAAGTCGATTCCAACTCATAGCAACCTCTTTTGGGTTTCTGAGGTGGCAAATCTTTACAGAAATAGATTGCCCAGCCTTCCTTCTGTGGAGTGGCTGGTGGATTTGAACTGCCAACCTCCTGGTTTGCAGTCAAATGCCTTAGGCACTATGCCACCAGAGAGAGATGTAAATCAAAATAAAAAAACAGAAAACAAAAAATACCAGTGAGGGTGTGGGAAGATTGGAACTCTCAAACACTGTTGGTAGGATTATAAAATGGTACAACCACTGTGGAAAATGCTACAGTGCTTCCTTAAAAAGTTAGAAATGGAGATACCCTAGGATCCAGCAATCTCAATCCTAGGTAGATAATCTAGAGAAATAAGAGCCAGGACATGAATAGATAGATGCACACCCATGTTCATCACAGCATTATACACAACAGCAGAAAGACAGAAACAACTTAAGTACCCATCAGCACATGAACGGATAAACAAACTGTGGTACATATATACACCCAACGGAACACTATGCAACATTAAAGAACCATGATGAATCTGCAGAGCATCTCATAGCATAGATGAACCTGAAGGACACTGCTGTGTGAAATAAGTCAATCACAAAAGAACAAATATTCTATGAAACCACTATTATAACAAGTTACAAAGAGGTGTAAGCACAGAAACAAACGTTCTTTTATGGTAACCAGGGATGGGGGGTTAGGAAAAATCACTAATTAGAGAGTAGACATATATCAACTTGGGTGAAGGGAAAGGCAATACACAGTGAAGAGAAGGTGAGCACAACATGACCAAGGCAAAGGAACACACTGAGAGGGGCACAAGAGTCAAAGACCACAACAACAAATGCTACTACATACACCTCCTGAGTAACAGTGACGACAGTCATTTACAAGTGGATACACAGAGAGAGAGATAAGATAAACTGGCGTGGGATGAAGGACACTCACAAGCATGCATAGGTTTGGTAGAGGGTATTTCTACAGACGGATTTGTTTGTGATGAAATACATTCAGGTATGTGATAGAGCATACATGGTAAAGTTATGCAAGCTTCTTAGCCATAAGCAAACACTTTGATGGACTGAATCTCTGGGCTTAAGGACTTAGGACCATAGTCTCAGGACATTTAGCTCAACTGGCATAACACAGTCCACAAAGACAATGTTCTACATCCTACTTTAATAAGTAGCAACCAAGTTCTTAAAAGCTTGCAAATGGCCATCTAAGGTACAACTACTTGTCTCTTCCCATCCAGGAAGAGTAAAGAAAGTCTTAGACTCAAGGAAGCAGTACGTCTAACAGACTGAGGGACTACACGAACCACAGCCTCCACTAGCCTGAGACCCGAAGAACTAGATGATGCCTGGCTACCATTACCAATCGCTCTGATCAGGATCACAATAGACGGTCCTGTACTAAGTACAAGAAAATGTAGACCAAAATTCAAAATCATCACAAAGTTCTTTCTTACCATTCTGATGGAGACTGGAAAAATCCCCAAGACTATGGCCTTACACATCCTTTAAACCTGGAACTGAACCCCCCTTCCAGAGACCACCTCTCAGACAAACAGTAGACCAGTCTCTAAAGCAAATAGTAACATTTGTGAGGAACATGCTCCTCAGAACCATCACCCACACAAGACCTAAAGGGCACCATATGCCCCAAAACAAAGTTCAGAGGCAGGAAGGGGCAGAAAAGATGGTAATAGAAACAGGGAACCCTGGGAGAAAGTGGAAAGAATGCTGTAACTTTCTCCCTCCTCAGGACTCAGGCCTCTTGGCCCTTGAAGGCAGGTGACTATGGTTTCCATCCCTCTTCCCAGAATCACACATATAAAAATCTTCATACAATTCCCATCCCACAGCTTTCCCTGATCCAGAAATATTTTAAAGGTATTTGACACTGATTGGTGATTTAGTGCCTAAGGCACGTGACTGCTAACCACAGGGCTGGAGGTTCAAATCCAGCAGCCACTCCTCAGAAGGAAGATTGGGCAATCTACTTCCGTAGTGATACCACCTCGGAAACCCAAGGAGGGGTCGCTATGAGTCGGATCTGACTCAATGGCAGTGAGTTGGGGTTTTTTTGGTACATGAAAGGGACTTAGAAGGGGCTCAAAGTAAACATGGACCCCAAGAAGATTGTAATGCACTCAAAGACACATCATATAATGTAGTAAGTCTGAATAGCATCTGATGCAATCATGCAACCAAGGGCTTCAAACTGTGTCCTGTTGAAGTCAAGCAACCCTCAAAAGTCTGGTCTAGATTTCCTTAAATATATTTCAACTATTTTTAAAACTGGCATAAAAGGTAACACAATCCCTCAGATGTCTTCTATAACCCAACACACGGGAAGATCAATAACACACAGGTTTAGACTGGGTTCTAAGAACAAAGCTTCTCATGCCATCCCTGATTATACATTTGAATGTCTTGTAAAGTACCATTAATTAGGAGGATGGAGCCTCATACTCATCTCTTAAAACCCCCTCCTCTGAGTGCCGTCCTGCACGTAGTTATACGAGTCAGATCCTAAAGCTTAGGGACAATGGGTTCATGTTGATGATGGTGAGAAGATCTGGAAAAGGACAGTAAGAATGGCTGCAAAACTCAAAGAATGTAATCAATGTCACTAAATTGTACGTGGGGAATCCGCTGAACGGCTGTACATCTTGCTGTGCATATTTTCATCAAAATATTTAGGGAAAAAAAAAAGATTCTGTCCTACGCTGGACAAATTCCTTTCTCCCACTCTCAGGTTCTTCATCGGTAAAATTGTGGGGTGCGGAGGGAATCATAGGGTCTAACTCATTGCAGAGACCTTAGCACGCTGCCTGGCACACAGTTTAAAAAAAAAAGGTTGCCATCCAGTTGATCCTGACTCACACCAACCCCAAATGTGTCAGAATAGACCTGCTCCATGGCGTTGCCAGCGGCTGATTTTCTGAAAGGAGACCACCAGGGCTTTCTTCCCAGCTGCTTTTGGGCAGACGCAAATCTCCAACCTTGCAATCAGCAGCTGAAAGCGTTACCCACTTGTACCCCCTGGGATTCTTGGCACATAGTAAGAGCTCACGAAACATTAGTTTGCTTGTCTTTTTTTTTTTCAATAACACCATTTCCAGCTCGTCCTACCCACCAACCTTGTAAGATGACTCATACCCCATAAACAAACCCTGCTTTTCCACACTTCCGTCCTCTTACCTGTGTTGCTCCCTCTACCTGGAACACACTCCCTGCTTCTTCGACATCCTACATGAACAAAGCCATCTCTTGCAGAAACCTGCTTCACCCCAGTCTTGCAGACAGGGCAGTGTCCCTCCGGCACACTTCCGCTGCACTGGGACAGCCATCTCCATCTCTTACAGCCCGTAAGCGGTTGTTGGACCAACCTTGCCCTCCAAGCTGTGAGCTCCTCCTCAGTGGAGGACACCTCTCCTTCCCTGGCCCTTCAGGTGCAAAGGAGCCCCAGGTACACAGCAGCCACCCCAGAAAAGAAAAGAATAAAGCCCTCTTGTTTTACAACCAGACTGAACCAAGGAATGGCTTTAAGGTCCTGAGTAAAGAAAGACCCAAGTGAATCTCCCCAATGGTAGAAGCTGTGAGACTTGCTGTCAAGCTGCTGTCAAGATTCTAGCTCAAGCTGACCCATGTGTGTCAGAGTGGAACTGTGTTTGACTGCTTCCAGTGGCCGATATTTGGGGAAGTAGACTGCCAAGACTCTTCCCAGATGCCTCTAGGTGGACTTGAATCCCAACCTTCTGGTTAAAAGCCAAGCCCATGAACTGTTTACATCACCCAGGGGCCCCAGAAGCTGTAGGAACCAGACTGGAAATTACGAGTATAAGGTGGAAAGACTGTACGGATGAGGTGAGACTTATGATGGGACTTGAAGAATGAGCAGAATTTGATTCCAGATCCCCATCTCCCCGTTTTGTCCCCATCCAGCTATCCATCCATCAATGTGTTAAACAGGCCCTGAGTGCTTGTGCCAGGAGCCCCGCCGGGCACCGTATGTTCAAGATGGAGGGTGTCTGCCCAAGAGACGCTGCACCTGCCTTCAGTTTCCCCCCGTAGCTCCCCCCCAGGGCCCTCACCTATAGCTGCTCCCCATCAGTGGATGCTTCTCTCTCTGCGGAGGGAGCTGTTCGTCATCCTAGGCTGGTGGGATGGAAATGAGAAAAATGAGTGTCTCAAAGTACTTTGTTGCCTTATGGAGTTCAGAATGGCATCAGATTTGAAGCTGTTTTGTTCTTGTGTCATAGTCTCTTGCCTTTGGTCACAATCTGCTTCCCACCATCTTCCAAATGTGGCGCCCCCTAGACTGGGGGCTGAAACATCTGCTCCAGCTTTTCCTCTCTGATTAGTCAATTCAATGCCCCTAGGAAACTTCAAGAAAAATAAAATTTTTATTTTCTAATTCTTTGTAACTATAAGAAGTTCTGGTGGCGTAGTGATTAAAATTGTGCTGCTACCCAAAAGGCCGGCAGTTCAAACCCATGAGCTGCTTGCTCCATGGGAGAACCATGAGGCAGTCTGCTTCAGTAAAGCCTTATAGACCTGGAAACCTTGTGGGGCAGGTCTACTCTGTCCTATAGGGTTGCTAATGAGTTGGAATCAATTTGATGGCAATGGATTTGGTTGTTTGGGTTTGGGTTTGGGTTTTACAACTACAGTCCTCAATATTGTTGTTGTTGTTATGTGCCATCAAGTGGGACCTGACTCACAGTGACCCCTCCCTGGGTTTCCGAGGCACTATCATTACAGAAGTAGATTGCCCAACCTTCCTTCTGAGGAGTGGCTGGTGGGTTTGAACCACCAGCCTACTGGTTAGCAGTCAAGTGCCTTAGGCACTACGCTACCAGAGCTCCTTCAATAGCAATCCATAATACACAGTTGCAAACACTTCTAAGATGACAACATCCTTTTGCAAACACAATTTCATATGATCTTCTCAAAACCCTGTGAGTTGTACACTGTTACACCTGGTTTGCAGCCAACTAAACTAAGGCCAAGAAAAGTAAGATGACTTGCCCAAGCTCACCTAGCTCATAATTCATGAAGTCAAGACTTTGCCTTAGCCCTTTTCATTTCCAAGCCTCTGATATTTCTACTTACCCAGAAGAGCATTACCGAAACCATGGCATGAGAAGCAGCTACATGTGATTAACAAGACTGGATGACTCAGTGATTTTACTCTCCAACAGGTCAGTAATGGTGAAAATTTGGTGAGAAGAGCCCCCCGCCTTGGTTTCCAATTCTTGTTTAACATTTTTCATATTTAATTTCTTGGATGCCAGCTTCTTGGCAAGTGATCCAAACAAAATTTCAAACCATAGCTGTACCCCCAATGAGGTGACTCCTTTTCTCAAAATAGCACCTGGCAGACTGTTCCATGTTGCATTCAGTGACCAGGGACCCAGCTAGTGAAAGCACCATACATATAAAGTTCTTCTATTTGCTGAGATGGTTTCATGTTTGGTCCTCGTCGAGTGTGGTTAAGAATTTAGTCACGCACTCCTCAGCAGTACACTGCCTCCGCCATGCTAATTTAAATCATGTCAGTGTGTTTGCAATATGACTGACAACAGCCAAAATATTTTAGAAAAAATAATCCATTCTTCAAATTAAAGGTACTTTTCATCTGGGAACATCATGCTGGAGCTGCTAGTCACAGATCTCTCTCCACTCCTCCCTCCTCCCTGTCCCTCACCACCTCCTTCCTCCTTCCCCCCTGTCTCTTCTCTCCCTCTTCTCTCCCCCATTCCATTTTACACAGGCATGCACACACACACACGCACACACACACACAATGCCTGCTGGATAATTTCCAAGCGTCTAACATACACTTTACTGAAACAGGCTGGATAGGACCACACACACAATAGCAAATTGCCTAAATAAGTCAGATGCATAAGCAACAGCCACTCAAGTGCAGCGAATGTTTAAACTTCAGGCGGGGAGGAAAAACAATAAATTGAGGCACAGCCTTCCTCCTAAGTGATTCCTTATTGAGGCTTCTGCTCTGAGTTGGGAGGAAGTTGTCAGAGTGGGGTCCATATCTGGGGCCCACCCTGAACTCTCTTGTTCTCCAGGACATGTCCAGTGGCTCGGTGGGGAGGTGCAGCCCCAGGGACAGAAAGCCCACATTCTGCAGCAGGGGGACAGGCCAGAAGCAGGGTTACATAATCCTTCAATTTACTATAGTATCCTTGAAATCCCTGAGAAAGACCAGCGTCTGGAGTTTGGGGTCATCCTCATGCCATCGTGTGTTTCCCAAGCCGACCTGCTTCCTTGCCTGCCAACCACATGATCAGATCCCTCCCTGTCTCCCCAAGTTTCCCTTTTGTTCACTTCCCTCCAGCTATGCTTGTTTCTGTTCATCCAATACTCCAAGCCTGTTCCTGCCACAGGTCCTCCCTGCAACCAGATCAACTGCCTGGAGTTTTTCCTCAAACTCATCGCAGGGCTGGTTCCTTGTCTTTATCCAAATCACAGGTTGACTGGGACCTAATCTATGGTTTTCCCAAGCTCTCTGGGGGAGACCAGATTATGGTCCCCAGTTCTCTGTTCCCTGGTAGTAACATCATGTATCCACATCCTTGCCAGGTGACTTCCACTCCCCACTGATGTCAGCCATGGGATTTGCTTTGATCAGAGGAATGAGGACATAAGTGAGAGTGGGCTAGTTCCAAGCTGAGATCGTAAGAGCTAAGACATGGTATTCTCATCCTTTTACTTTGCTGTAACCACTGTAAGAACATGCCCAGATCATCACTGGTCCAAGGTGAATAAGGAACTCCACTGGTTGCCTAGAGCCTGGCCCAGTTAATCCTGTAAGTGAAAAAGCTAGATTTTTCCCCCACTTGGGGGAAGGGGGGGTATCACTGACATGTTGATGTTGCTTGTCAGAGAGCAAAAAAGCTAATACTCTGTCCAAGCCCCTCAGGCTCTCTATTACATCTCAATTATGAATGAAAACATTTTGCTTTCATTATAACATTGATGTCCCTAGCACATCTTTTCTGATTCATTTATCTTTTGCTCATCTCCTTCCACCATAATACAAACTCCATAAGGGCACTGAATCCCCAGCTCTTAAAACAGTGCCTGGCACCAGGCACTTGATAAATGTTTGTTAAACAAACTAATGAGATCTCATTCCTTAACACTTGAAAGGATTTGTATGTTCTACAACCTGAAGATTCAGATCCTCTAAGGCATGAAGCAAAAGCACTATATTTTTTCATTTTTAGTTTAAAAATCAATAAACAGTATTTGAGACAAACTCATCAGAAGTCTAGATGCTCCCAAGAAACCAATAACCAAATGGTTGTGTGCATAATAAGAAACTATCAACTGTGACACCAGGGTTAAGATTACCATGATGATGATGATGATGGTAGTGATGATGGTGGTGGTGGTGATGATGGTGGTGGTGATGATGGTGATGATGATGATGATGATGGTGGTGATGATGGTGGAGATGATGGTGGAGATGATGATAATGGTAGTGATGATGGTGGTGGTGGTGATGGTGGTGATGATGATGGTGGTGATGATGATGATGACAGTGATTATGATGATGGTGGCGGTGGTAGTGATGATAGTGGTGGTGATGATGATGGTGGTGGTGGTGATGATGGTGGAGATGATGATAATGGTAGTGATGATGGTGGTGGTGATGGTTGTGATGACGATGGTGATGATGATGGTGGTGGTGGTGGTGATGGTTGTGATGACGGTGGTGATGATGATGGTGGTGATGATGATGATGATAATGATTATGATGATGGTGGCGGTGGTAGTGATGATAGTGGTGGTGATGATGATGGTGATGGTGATGGTGATGATGATGATGGTGGTGATAGTGATGATGATGATGGTGGTGGTAGTGGTGATGGTGATGATGATGAAGAAATGAGGAGTCAACAGATGGTCATGGTTAGTGTGATTGTTTCTATTCAAAGAAATGGGCAGTAGAACCTACTTCAGACTTCAGGCTGGGCACAGCAGGTCAGTGTGAATTGCGACCTCACTCTCAGCTCATTTCAGCAGTCATGGAATTCCAGAAAAACAGTGAAGCTATGTCGGCATGTACACAGCAGAGTGCAGCAGCAGAGCAGTTAACTGGCTGATTTAGGCACTCATTCTCAACTCTCTGAAATGCCCTCCAAACAAAACCAAAAACCAAACTCTCTGCCATCGAGCTGATTCTGATGCATAGTGACCCTAGAGGACAGAGTAGAAATGCCCCATAGGTTTCCAATCTTCACAGAAGCAGACTGCCACATCTTTCTTCCATGCATCCAAATAAGGCAGATTATTTATCTGAATATGTGACATTATGAAAGACAAGGATTGCAGACCCAGAAAGTGGCTTTTGATTTCTAGTTCTGCCTCTTCCTAGCACTGTGACCATGGACAAATTACCTAACTTCTCTGACCCTCAGAGTCCTTAGAAGTAAAATGGGGAGAAGTTACTGGGAAAAGTAGCTCACGCCAGTCACCCTTTATCTATTGCTCTGTGTCCTCTCCTCTTAGCACTTTTCATTAATGACAGTTATCTTCTTCATTTCACTTTTTTATCATTTGACTTCCTCCCTCAACTAGACCGTAGGCTCCATTAGGCAGAAAAACCTCATCTGTCCTATTTATGGCTGTATCTCCAGGGCCTGGTACCCAGTAGAAATGCAGTGAGAATTTGTGGGATGAAGGAGCAAAGAAGTGAATAAATGACACTCAAAGCATTAATCCTGTTTTCTAGCTACAGCATCCAAGACCCACAGAAAAAGGACTTTTTTTATGGTCATACTTGGTAGGAAGGAGGTGGAGGAGATTCAAACCCAGGTCTGTTTGATCCTTAAGCCCATGATTTCTTGAGGACACTTTCAGTCTACCAAGAGAAATTGGGAGCCTCTGTGTCCGTGAAGGCACAGCGCCTCACAGAATAAAAAATCTGGGCTCCTACACTGCCTAAAAGGTCCTGCCTGCTCTAGCCCCTGCTTCCTTTTCTTGCCTCCTCTCATACCATGCTCCTTACTTGTTAAGCACCAGCTCAACAACCTTCTCTCTGTCCCTCAAACACACAGGGCTTGCTCCCACCTCAAGGTCTTTGCACTTGGTCTTCTCTATACCTCAGATCTTGCTAAGCATCGTCTTTTCTTATTCAATTCTCGGTTCAAATAGCAGGTTCTCAAAAAGGCATTCCCTGATGACCTTGGCTACAGGAGCCACTTATCTCCACCTGCCCCCTCAGGTATTTGCTAGTTCATGCACTTGTTTTAATTTCTTCACAGCATTTTCAATACCTGGACTTACCTGCTTACATTTACACTTTCACTGTCTGAGCTCTGACTCCCACTAGAGTGAAAGCTTTGCAACACTCTCTCCCGCACATCCAAACAAGATGATCGTGTAGCACTAGAGACAGCAGCTGGCACAAAGTAGGTGCTCAGTTAACACTTCCTGTGTAACCAGTACTATTCCTACAACTATTCTGCAAGCCAATTTCTGCTCTGGATTTAAATGGGAAGAAAGTCTTCTCTTGAAAGCACTCACTATATGTTGAAACTACAAAATGGATCTAAAAGGTGGTCGTCAAGTGCCACCAAGCCCATTTTCAGGTCACGGTGGCCCCATGTGACAGGGCAGAACTGCTCCATGGGGTTTTCTAGGCTGTGATCTACACAGGAGCACATCTCTAGGCCTTTCTCCCACAGAGTCACGGAGTGGGTTCCAGCCACCATCCTCTCAGCTGGCAGCCAAGTGCTTTACCACTATGGCACTGGGGCTCCTCAGAATTCTGTTACAAAGGCCCAAATTAAACAGCATTTTATTTTCATCTCCAAAATTCAGGTAACAGTGACATCACTCATTCTTTCATGTATCCAAAATAATATTTACTGCACTTACTCTGTCCAAGGACAGAGGTTGTGGCAACGAAAAGAGTTCCTGCCCTCATAGAACTTAGAGCCAGGGGCAGATGTCCAACCATGTCATTATGAGAAAGCAGGACACTTGTGATGGGAAGAGTCTGGCAGTACAGATCAGGACCACCTAATCGGATACTCAAGTCAGGAGGGTCGGGGGTGGGGCATGACGTTTAGCTGAGAACTCAAAGAAGACGAAGAGAGGGTTACTTCAAGCAGAGAGGGCACGTGTGAAGATGACAACACAATGAATCCAGCAGCCCGACAAGCACTGCAAATGAGCCTAATCGCCAGGCATCAGCATACACAACACACAGCAGTATCCTTCCCTCCACACTTTTGTTTCTCACACGGCCATCTGCGTAATTTTCTATTATTTCCTTTTGATATAGACATAAGAGCAGAGAAATATTTCTCTCCTCTAAGAAAAACAACCATATTACAATAAATCACAAACTGACACTCAGGCTCAGGGACAGGGATACAATAGGGAGTGGTAGGGAGCGGGGATCAGGGTGAGCACAGGTTCTGTCTCATGCAGCAACTGATTATTGCCACATAGATGCAAACCTACTTTTGTTAGAGTTTTTGATTTTTCCAGAGAAGCTAGAAATCCAGATGCTTATTCAAAAATGTCTTATTATCTTGATTCAAAAGATTTAAAGCCAAGCAAATCACTTTTACTTACAGGAAGCATCAGGCCGGTGGAGCCATAAAATGGGATACAAAATTAAAACTTCTAGACATGCTCATTTTGAATTGGATAGGATTGATAATATTTGAATCGACCATTCACCTTAACAGTGCCCACTCTTACTGTGCTCCACAGGGTTTTCAGTGGCTGATATTATGGAAGTAGATCAGTGGACCTTTCTCTCAATGTGCCCCTGGATGGACTCGAACCTCCAATCTTTCAGCTAGCTTCTTGTTAATGCTCATTAACCTTTTAAACGTAAAGATTCCTCCTGAGGAGTGACTGGTGGTCTGAACTGCTAACCTTCTGGTTAGCAGTCAATGCCTTAGGCACTATGCCACCAGAGCTCCCTACAACAGAAACTAGGTAACAAGAATTTGACTCAAATTTTAAATAATGACATCATACTGATAACCTAGATCTTTTCAGAATTATAATAAATACCACATCCATGTACAAGCTAAGTCTAATGGACAACTGCTAGGATTCTAAATGCAAAAAGATGTTAATTTTTTCTTAAATTTATAATTGTGGATAGATAGATTTACAGGAAACCTTCTTATGAAGTTGATGTGAAATACATCAACCTATCAAATTTAAAGAGGATATGGAAGGTCACAGGTAAGTAAGTTAAACCCCTCCCTGCCACCTTAGCCTAGGGGTGGTCTTTCTTACATATATATATATATATATATCCATTTTGTAAGTACGAACTCCACTGAGCAAATGGTTTTTGTTCAACTGTCCAACTCAAACACCCTTGTCACTCTTCAGCAAGAGCTTTATTTAGAAGTTCCCAGAGAAATGAAAGTGAAAAAACCCAGTTCAGAAAGGGGCTGCATATAAAGAGCTCCATTAACACAGCTGCTGGGCCTGGAAAATCAACAAAGCCAAGAACGTGTTTTCTTTGGACTTCTCCTCCACTGCGCGGCGGTGATAAGGAGGCACTCGAAGCTCTCCCGCTCACTGGACTGCCCGCATCCAGCCCCTTACTGGTTCTGAAACAATGCTCCCTTTCAGATCACAGCCGCTGAAGGGAATCATAATGAGGCAATCCAGGGTGAAGACGGGCACCGTACTGCAAGCACAAGGAGGTAACACAGTGGGGCTTTCTTTCAGGTGTTGCCCACTGCCCTTGTTGAGTTACTTTGGTCCATTCACTAAACTTCACAATACCCTCGCTTCCCTGTTTGGAAAGCAGGCCTGGAGTAGCTGCTTACAGCCATGACATCCAGTCTAAAGAACTCGGTAAGAGTCAAGCTCTCGTATGGGAAGTTTGGTGGCCAGTCTTCATACAGCCCATGCAGGCACCAGCCAGACTTTCAGAATCAGATTTGGAGGATCTCAATGGTCACCTCGTCCTGCCTTGGATGTCATGCCCAGAATCTGCTCCAGGATCCCTCCAGTGGCTTCCACGACCTGCCTCCAGTCTGCAGGGCCCATGGCTCCGTCGCCACCATCTCTGTCGTCCACACCTTGCTCTTTCCACTACAGCCGCACTGAACTTCTGCCATTTTTTTCCTGCCTACTGACTTTGCTTGCAATTCCCTGTACCGGGAATGCTATTCCCTCAGAGTGTCACAGGGTTCAGCTCAATGTCACCCTCACAGGAACCTTCCCTCACCATCCAGTCACCATGATAGACACCATCCAGTCTATCCCATGATGATCTACTATTTTCTGTAGAGCACCCATCACCATCAGAAATGATCGTGCAAATGTTTTGTTGGGCTGTTGAGTTTCCATCTCCCCTCTGAGCCTCATGAGGACAAGGGTCCTGTCTGTCTTGTCCACTTTTACCTATCCCCCATGCCTGGAACTATGCCTGACAGCAACACAAAAGCCTTCAGATGTCAGGCAAGTTGCATCAGTGATTGATGAAGACTGGATGTAAGGCAAAGGAAGAAGTGTGGACTGCTGTGAACTGGTGAGTCCATGATCAACTAAAACCATTCAATCCTGGTGCAGGTGACCCAAAACATACAAGGAAGAGGAATATTATTGCCACCACCAACTCCAACTGGGCCAGGCTCATCCTCATTCCCAGTATGATAAATCAGATGACATATGACAAGGCTAGAGCAGACATGTATTCTTTCTCGCTACGATCCAGAGCCCTCTTGGTTTTCTGGGTTTTATTTTTAGCGCCTATGGCTGAGCATTGGCAACCATCACGTTCAACACAAGATCCAGCTGGGTTTGCTTCCAAACTGGCCCTCAAAACACAATTACCTTCCTTCAGAAAATACAACTAGAATTGTAAATAATAATTAAGAGAGCCCAAGAATGAGAACAGCAAGAAGTCAAGAATAGCAGATTACCCTCCCCCCCCCCAAAAAAAAAACCCAGTGCTGGAAGGGGCAAAACGGATTCCTGGTTGTTTCCTCACACCACGATTTCTTCTCTGAATCCCATCCGGTGTAAGGTACCAACGGAAGGAAATTTCTTTCCCCACATCTCAGAGCATGGACCGACTGACACGTCGTCCAGCAGTAGAAAGTCCATGTCAACTGGCAGTCAGCATTTTGCTGTATGTAACCTGCCACTGAAGGCATCCTTTCCCATGGGATTCCTGAAAATTTGAAATAAACTAAAACCACTAGAGCAGCAAAACACCCCGAGATAAGACATTCTTAGTCCTTAAGCAAATTTCAAGCAGGTCTGGATTAGAGTTGAATTTGAGTATTCTTTCTGAGGTTGGAAACGTCAGGCTCAGGGAGTCTAGCCGGGGAAGAAAAATTGAAAAGTAGAAGGTATGTGTCCGCAGAACGACCATGTGCTCCGGGCTTTCTGTTCCATCCAAACCAAAAAGCTATGGAAACACATCAGAAACAGGGCTGTATGTCTCATCCCAATTTCCACTGTGGTTGGGTACGTTCAGGCCTTTCAAGTCCCAGGATCAACTTCTCCAAATAAAGCCAAACCATTAGAATGCATGAATGGGGTGAATTGGAAACTTCAGGGCTCCACATTTCTCCAGTCAGAAATGAATGCGAAGGAGGAAAAGCTGTTACTCCCTGGAAATCAAAACACTGACAACCCAAGCGGGTCCCCTGCCTCCCAGGCACTTCGTCTGACTGGGGTGACTCTGACTGTCAGCTCTTTAACAGGAATGCTTTGGGGGTGACCCAGCCCCCCCCCATCTCATTTCCTCAACACTGAGTGACGACTACAAGCATTTTTGATCTGCAGACTTAAGCTGGTTTCAAAGTAGTATTAGTAGCGGCTGGGCCACTGACCCCCTTGCGAGCCTTTCAAAGAAAATCAGAAACTCTTAGGCTCGTGACTGCCACTTGCTGACAAAGCCATCAACCCATTTTATGTGGCCAAATGTGGGCCACTCTACGCGGAGGACCCCCTCCCTCTCCTCCAGCCACTTTCTTCCACCTGGAAACAAGACTTCAAGCCAAAATGCAACCGCCGTGGCCTGATTTTGGCTTTCCCAC
Source organism: Orycteropus afer afer (assembly GCF_000298275.1). NCBI lineage: Eukaryota > Metazoa > Chordata > Mammalia > Tubulidentata > Orycteropodidae > Orycteropus > Orycteropus afer. The sequence continues at coordinate 11,618,498 of NW_006921625.1, read as the reverse complement.
AATTCCATTGTTTGGCCCAATTTGGGGAGGGCAGAGGAGAAGAGTTCAGGGGGGCTGTGGGGGTCTGAGTTACAAAGCCAAAGGCCATTGTTCCCAGCTGGCTCAGGCTCTCCTCGCCCTGAAGTGGTGAGCCCCCAACGCCCCCTGCCCGCCCCTTGGCTCTACTTCGCATAATGCCATGGGGGGAATATTTAGGCACTGGAGACAAAAGTTCAAACAGCTCCACGCCCTCTCTCCAAGACTGAACATCAAACAAGAAAGAGGCCAGCTTGTCCCAAAGCCCCTGTCCTGGTGGCAGACTTTTAGATAAAGTCCTCCGGTGTCACTGTCCCTTTGGGCTTGTTCAATCAAATGGGTTAAATGTTGGTGGTGTCTCTATTACTGCATTGTGCTGGGAGGGAAAGGAGGGGCCACACAAGGCTGATGCTCTTTGCAGCCCCTCTCCCCCAGAGCTGGCAATCCCGAACAGGGAGGCAGACAACTAAAGCAGCGGGCAGAAGTCCACAGGGCCTCCCACTGGCCCTTCAGGGGTTTTAAGAAAGTTGCTGAGCATGATTTGAAAGGGGTGGATCCTAGCCTACAGGAATGGGAGACAAATCACTGCAGAGCCGTAAAACCTTCTCTTGAGCGCAGATTATAAAAAGAGGGCACGTTTAGGGGTCGTCTTGGGAGGAGTTCTGTGAAGATTAATGCTAGATCCGGGGCAGACGTGGGCAGCTGGGTTGAGTTTTACAAATTTGAAGGATGAAAACCGTCAATGAGTCCTGAAAGCATTCCAAAGGCCCTTGTCAACTGGGAATAAATGCATCATTAAGTCTCAGGAGTTTCTCTCCCAGCAAAGAAGTCTTTATTAGAGGAAAATAATTCATATAGTTTGTGTATGTATATACACGCACACACACACACCAACCAAACCCATTGCCATCAAGTTGACTGCAACTCCTAGTGACGCCCTGTGTTACAGAGCAGAACTGCTCCCTGGGCTTCTCTTGGCTGTAATTTTCACAGAAGCATATTGCCAGGCCTTTCTTCCACGGTGCTGTTGAGTGCGTTCAAACCACCAACCAAAAAAAAAAAGAAAGAAAATTCAATTTGCTTTATCCAATTAACCAGAAGAATGAAGGCAGAAGGGAGAGTTCATTATCAGACGGATCCAAGGCTGTCTCCTTAGCCCATATAGTCTGCAAACGCTGCTGACCCATCTCCCTTTGTCTGGGGCTCTCCCTAGGATAGAGGCCATAGTGACCCCTAGGAGGTTTCCTATAGTGTGAATAGATATGAGCCCGTGAAAGATGCCCAGAGGCCTTCTCCTCTCTGGACCTTCCCCAGCTGTGACCAGCTCTGTCTATGAATGACACAGAGGCAGCTGACAGCAGAAAACCAGGCGCAGAGATGGGAACAGGAGAACAAGAACCAAGAGGAGCTCAAAGCCCCAGCTCCACTGTGCACGTCAGCTGACACGGGGCAGCTGAAATGGAATCCCCAGTTCTATAAATTGGTTACAGAAACGCCGCTCAGAAGGAGAAACCGCGTCACAGTGATCAAAAGCAGGAAGACTTAATACCAACGGACACCTCGATAAAACAGCTGTAAAACTGAGCCACCGCCTGGGCACAGAGGTATCTGAGGATTGACGTCTATACACGGTGCTAGAACCTGCAAGGCACACAATAAAGCTAGTTTTGCTTTTTTGGTGGTTGTTTTCAACCCAGTCTGCAGGTAAAAAGAAGTGGTTTTTTTGTTTGTTTGTTTTTAATTCTACATTGATCCATCTTTTTAAAAAATTTTGGAAGAATCCACCAGCAGACAGAACTTCTTCAAGCCTCTCCAGAGTCTTAATTTCATTCCACACTTTTAATTAGTAGCATTTAGAAGGTCAGGTATTTGAACTACAGAAGAGGAACACATGAAATAAATGTTATTTTTAATTATTTAAGGGTCCCGATGGCACAGTGGTTAAAGCACTTGGCTGCTGACCCAAAGGTCAGTGGTTCAAACCCACCAGCTGCTCCATGGGAGAAAGATGGGACAGTCTGCTTCCTAAAGACTACAGCCTTGGAAACCCTATGGGACAATTCTACTCTGTCCTATAGGGTCGCTAGGAGTCGGAATTGACTTAATGGTAGTGGGTTTGGGTTTTTTGGTTTTATCTGAACTGTGGGTGTTTTCTAGAGGGGAAGAGGCAGGAAAGAGGGGCACCGGCCACCACCTGAAGGCCTCACCCCAGTGACAGTGGCTCTGACTCTGTTCTGAGTTCAGCAGGCACTTCCAGGAAAGGAGTTGCTCAGCCATGTGAGATGAATGAACTGTTTGGAGCAAAGGAACTCGATACTGTTAGATTCTTCTCACACCAGAGGGGATTGTCAAATTGGAGTTAAGGGCCAGGCAGTGGCCCATATAATTTAGAGATGGGGTGGGGGGATTGTTGGGATGCATACTTTAGGGCCAAATACTATCAAACAAAGGCTACTAACCAAGGCATGCTGAAACAACCAGAAGTCAATGAAGCAGGAATGTTCTGTGCATCCCTCTATTTGGGCAGATCATTATTTCTTCACGGAAAATATCATCTGTTGATTGTAGACCTCAGCACTTGAGAATGTTGACTCAGCCTACTAATTTTAAGACTGTAATTCGCTTCTAGGAAGACAAACGGGTCTTCATTTCCTCATGATGGCCCACAACCTCAACTGCCCTCAAGTCAAATCCGACTCACAGTGACCCTTGCTTGGGTTTCCGAGGTGGTATCTCTATGGAAGTAGATTGCCCAATCTTCCTTCTGAGGAGTGGCCGGTGGGTTTGAACCACCAGCCTTCTGGTTAGCAGTCAAATGCCTTAGGCACTGAGCCACCAGAGCTCCCCTCATGATGGCTAGTGTCCTTAAAAAGAAGCCAAAGGGCAAAGCCAGTCATTTCCTGGTTTCATGGGAGACACCATGGAGACAGAATGTGAGGTATGCCGGGAGCAGGCATCTTGCTCTCTGTTTCCAGGTATACAACTTTGTTTTTGTCGTTAGGGGTGCCGTCAAGTCAGCTCTGACTCATAGCGACCCTACATACAACAGAACGAAACACTGCCCGGTCCTACACCATCCTCACAATCATTGCCATGTGTTCTGCCACTCTGAAAAGAATATACTGCAAATGGGATGGCCTTAACAAACAGGAGTTTATTCTTTCACAGTTTGGAGGCTTTAAATTCAAGTTCAAAGTTCCAGACTCTAGGGCCCCTCCACTTTGGGCTTCAGCTCTGCCTCTTGCTCCCTACCCACTGAAGCTAGAGGCATCTCTTCACTCAGTCAGCTAATGGCTACTGAGGCTAACAAGCCCAAGGCTGACAAATAAAATGGCACAGTCCTGATGTTACCAAACCACATGGCAGGCCATTAATTCAAGTCCATTTTAAGTCCCAAGGTCGGCAGAGCATGACAGGCTGCTGAACAACGACACGGCTAAAAGCAGGGTTCAAGTGTGCCGGAAGCTGGAAACAATTCCCAAAGCTGTTTCTTATATACAGGAAGCAGATCACATACCCAAAGACGCTACTCAGCTCCTCACAGTAGATTCCACCATGGAGTTGATTACCAGTCTCATCATGGGGACTACTACACCCAGCTGCCCAGCCACTCAACCAGGCCCAGCCAAGCTGACACACAAACTTTACCACCACACCATGCTTGAGCCCCTCATTGCAGCCATCTCCTTGAGGGTCTTCCCTTTTCCTCTGACCTTCCACTTTTTCCAGCATATCCTTCTCCAGGAAGTGACCCCTTCTGCCAACATGACCGAAGTATGAGAGATGAAGTCTGGCCATTCTTGCTTCTAAAGAGCATTCTGGCTGTCCTTCCTCAAAGAAGGTTTGTTCGTTCCTCTAGCAGTCCACATACTAGACCTTAGTTACTGCTGATCTGTTGCTTTGCTGACTTTCCTATTTAAAACTGTCGTTGCTTTCACATGTCTCTCTGCTAGAAAGCCGGACTGTGCCCACTCCCCCTTCTCCACTAGGTACAAGCTAACCTATTTCTCCTTCAAGGTTCAGTGCCAGGGTTACCTCCTTAGAGGGGTCCTTCTTGACCAGTTTTATATCCCTGTCCCTACCAGAATGAGACACACTCTCTTCTGGACCGGTATTGTTGTTGTTGTTATGTGCCATCAAGTCAGACCCGACTCATGGCGACCCCTCCTTGGGTTTCTGAGGCGGTATCACTACAGAAGTAGATTGCCCAACCTTCCTTCTGAGGAGCAGCTAGTGGGTTTGAACCACCAGCCTCCTGGTTAGCAGTCAAGTGCCTTAGGCACTACACCACCAGAGCTCCCTCTGGACCCGTACAGCACGTTTTATTAGCAAAAGATAGTCACTTTCTCTTTCTGACCCATCTCCCTTTGTCTGGGGCTTCTTCATCCACAGAATGGAAATCAAACTTGACAGGGTTGATAAAAGGAAAGCATATCATGTGGCAGACATTGAACGCACTCTTTCTAATGCATGTTGCTGTTGTGTTGTTGTTAGGTGCAGTCATATCATGTCTGACTCGTAGCAACCCTATGGACGAGAGAATGAATCACTCAGTCCTGCACCAGCCTTAAAATCACTGCTCTATTTGAGCCCAATGTTGCAGCCACTGTGTCCTTCCATCTCATTGTGGGTCTTCCTCTTTTTCACCCCACCTCTTAGCAGATATTTAATAAATGTGGTGTGTTCTTCCCCTCTTCTATATCACTACTATCGACTATATGCTTTCTTAGATGATTTTACCCATTCCCCAGCACATAAGTCGAGTTTCTTGAGGGCAAAAGGTATGTCTTATTCATTTTTCTATAGTCAGAATTTAGCATAAAACCTAGAACATAGTAGGTACATAATAACTACTTTATAAATAAATTATAAAGTGGTAGCAAGGTAATACTTTATCACCTATTATATAACAAGCAGTTCCCTAGGAATTGGGGATACAGTGGTGAACAGGACAGAGGTAGTCCACACACTCATGGACGTCATAGCCTAAGGATGTGTGAGAGAGGAGGTAATGGGCAATAAGCAAGGAGGAGAGTACACAGTGACACCTTCATTTCCGTTAGGAAGGGAGTTATCATATACGGTGTTCAGAGAAGGATGGAAGGAGGGAAGGACGTACGAGGGATGGGTGATGAGGTTGATGGGCAATGTTTCAGCGAAGTTAAAAACAGACCTACTGGGAATGCCAACTGGGTTCAGGTAGAATTCAACGGTAAATCTGGGTCTTCAGTTGCTACTCGTTGACAATTACTGACACTACTTACACTGATTTAAAGATCATGGTCCCTACAAAAGCCTTTCTGGAAATAAAGGAAAGTGTCCCACTCCTGATGGCTGCCTGCGTTGCTGGCTCTCCTGCTGCTCCTCTGGTCTCAACCTTCCTCCCTGCCCAGGTTTTGGGGTGGCCTTCTGCATGTTTCCAGCTTCTTCTTTCTACTCCCCTTCCTCAAACAGTCCTCTTGCCTTTATCCCAGGACCCTTTTTAGGATCCAACACCCATCTTCACCACCCTGTCTAGTTTAAATAATGTGGTAACACCCAACATAAAGGGTGTTAGAAAAGAAATTTCCTGAGTGTCAACATAGCTCTCTCATTTGGCTTTAAATCATCAGATGCCAGAGAGGAACACATTGCCAGAGAATAGTTTACTTCTTTCAACTCACCCCAGAATCACAATCCCAAATAAAATGAGAAGTACTTCGTTTTATTTTTAAATAAAAGAAGTGCCTTTTAAGTCCAGATGTTACAGTTAATGTTATACATCAACTTGGCTAGGCCAAGTATTATGTAGTTTTCCTCCATTTTGTGATCTGACATAATTACCCTATATCTTGTAATATGGACAAAATATAATTACCCTCCATTTTAGGTGCTGTAAATCCTAACCTCTGTAAGTCAGTAAGGCAGGATTACTGTGTGGTGTATCTTGAGTCACAGCCTCACAAGAATGTGTGACTCAAGTCCCACTCTTACTCAAGCCACATCCTTCCTCTGATGTAAGAAGAGTTTCCTTGAGGGTATGACCTGCATCCAATATATAGACGGATGCTCTGGCAAGGCTCTCTCTTGCTCCGGATCCTGCATCTAGCTTGTCATCATCTGATCTCTAGTTCTAGGGATTTGATCTCAATAGCCTGTTATCTGATCTGCAATTCTGGGACTTGCCAGCATTCTGCAGTCCTGTGAGCCAGGAGGCTGCCATCTGACCTGCTAGTTTTGGGATTTGCCATCTTCCACAGGCCCATGAACCAAAAGTCTGTTATCTGACCTGCCAAATATGGGTTCATAAGCCCCTGCAACCATGTGAGTAAGGAAACCCTCCAGCCTGATACTTGACCCATGGTTTGGGGACTTGTCAGCCTCCACAACCATATGAGCCACTTCCTTGAGACATTTGGTACTGATATGGTTCTCGAGAAATAATATTGTAATGATGAGTTTGCTAAATTGGTTCTCAAGTCTAGCTGGTCTTAAAGGTGCTGATGAGTCTGCCTCCAGTAGTAAAGAAAGCATTGCTAATCCATGGTGTGAGGCAGTAACAGAAATAAGCAAAACATCACCACCAAGAGATCAAATATTTGTGAGAAACCAAACTCTGGGGATTGAATATTGCATACTGTTCTACAGTTTTGCCACAATGAGAAGTATAAGGAAGCTGGTTGGTCCTACTTTCACTCGACAAAGTGGTGAAAGAAAACTCAGGGCTTCAGAGTCACAGCTCAAGCACCACATAAAAGACCTGAAATGTGTCACTTCTGTCCTGAAAGAAAGTCTTACTTCTTATAGTAACAGAACTGATAATGCCAAAAATCAAACTTAGAGTCTTATCATAAAAGTGGCTGAATTACAATGCCAATTGAATTCCTCACCTTGAATGGCATCTGAAGTTAAAGTGAGGACACTTATTAGGAATAAATGGGATCCTGAAAGTTGGGATAGGGACATATGGGCAGACAATCAGGAAGATGGGGTCATTGGACCCCTAAATTCCTTTGAATCACTCTTGTCAATGGCACCAACCCTCCCATCTGATACTCCATCTTTTTCTACTAAGCCACCTTCCCCAAGAAAACCATTATCCCTTCCAATCCCATTTAAGGACATTAATTCAATAGTGCCTGAAGAGCTTTGTGTGATGGTGCCTCAGGCATCTCAAGAGGCCTTCCAAGACATTGCTGAATGTTTCTAGGATCCCACCACTACCCATTTTTGTTTCCACACCTATAAAACCAAAAACCAAACTCACTGCTTTTGAGTTGATTCGACTCATAGCAACCCCTCCTTGGGTTTCCAGGGTGGTATCTCTAAGGAAATAAATTGCTCAATCTTCCTTCTGAGGTGTGGCTGGTAGGTTTGAACCACCAGCCTTCCAGTTAGCAGTCATATGCCACTATGCCTCCAGAGCTCCCACCTATAAGTACACCTATAACTAGACTTAAGTCCCAAAACCAAAAACCAAACCTACTGCCATTGAGTCAATTCTAACTCACAGTGACCCTGGACAGAGTAGAACTGCCCTATAAGGTTTCTAAGGCTGTAAATCTTACAGAAGCAGATTGCCTCATCTTTCTCACCTGGAGTGGCTGGTGGGTTTGAACCTTTTGTTAGCAGCCAAATGCTTTAACCACTATACCACTAGGGCTCCTAAGTCTCAATGACCCCTAAATTGTGAAGTACAGAGTGTGACCCAGGAGAAAGTACACTACATTCTAAAGAACTTCTTGCCTTTTCTAATATATACCAAGAGAAATCTGGAGAATAGGTGTGGGAATGACTATTAAGGATGTGGAATAATGATGAAAAAAAAAAAAACAGAGTTGGACCAGTCTGAGTTTATCCATAAGGGCTGACTAAGCACAAATCTTTCATTAGATGTTTCAGCTCAAGAGGTTATAAAAGGATCTAATAGTTTATTTGGTGACTTCATTGAAACATAGATTAAGTGGTGGCCTTAAAAAACAACAACAACAAAAACAGACTGCCTTGGTATATTATAGAAGAAGATATACAAAGACTGAGGGAAACTGACATGTAAGAGTGGATTTATCAGGTTGGATCCACAGAGCCACCCATGGAATGCCCAGAGAACAAATCTTTTACCTCAATGCTGAGGAACAAATTTCTAAGTGAAGCTACAGCATCCTTGAAAACTGTTGTGATTGCTAATTTATGTAAGTCAGATTTGGCAGTGAGAACTGCCCTAACTGAATTAAGACATGTAACTACAATAGAGCTGATTGGAGTCCATAGTGTTAGGGGCTGAGTGGCTGCACTTAATCAACAAAAACAAGATGAGTGTGGTTACCATACTGGACAACTGCGTCAAAGCAGTAATCAGAATAATCTGACTCGTATGACCTAATGGCATTGGCTACTTAGTCATGGTGCTCCTAGGAGTGAAATAGATGGGAAATCTACTAGATATTTACTTTATCTGTACACATGGAAGAATTCTAGGTCAACTGAATGGAACTCTAAGTTGAATTGCCAGAATAAAGAGTTTCAGCCCATCAACCAATTCCCAGACTTTAGCCACAGCCCCTTGAATGAAGGGGAGGCCAGGTCACCTTGAGGAAGGACTCCACTGCACTGACAAAAATTTATACTGTTAATCTTTCTCCCAGACTTCCCCAAAGGGATTTATGGCCTTTTACAAGACTGACTGTTCATTGGGGAAAACGAAATAACCAGACTTTTCAGGGATTACTGGATACTGGCTCTGAACTGACACTAATTCCAAAAGATCAAAAACATCATTGTGACCTACCAGTCAGAGTAGCTGTATATGGAGTTCAGGTTATTAATTGAGTCTTAGTACAGGTTCATCCCACAGCGGGTCCAGTGGGTCACCAAAACCATCCTGTAGTGATTTGTCCACTTCCAGAATGCATAATTGGCATAGACATACTTAGAAACTGGCAGAATCCCCACACTGGATCCCTGACATGCAGAGCAAACCAAAAAACCAAACTCACTGCCTAGCAACCCCATCTTGGGTTTCTGAGGTGGTATCTCTACTGAAGTACATCACCTCATCTTCCTTCCGAGGAGTAGATGCTGGGTTTGAACCGCCAGCCTTCTGGTTAGTAGACAAATGCCTTAGGCACTATGCCACCAGAGCTCCCCTGACAGGTGGAGTAAGGGCTATTACTTAAGAAAAGCTACCTGGAAGCCATTAGAATTACTTCTACCTAGGAAAATCATAAATTAAAAGCAATACTATTTTCCTGGAGGGATTACAGAGGTGCCTACCACCATCAAGGACTTGAATAATGCAGGGGTCATTATTCCCACCACATCACCATTCATCTCACCTAGTTAGACTATGCAAAAAAAAAAAAAAAACAACAACAACAACATGGATCTTGCAAAATGACAGTGGATTATAATAAACTTAGCCAGGTGGTGACTATAGTTGCAGCTGTTGTTCCAGATGTGGTTTCATTGCTTAAGTAAATTAATACATCTCCTGGTACCTGTTATGCAGCTATTGATCTGGTTAATACCTTTTTCTTCATACTTGTTTTAAATGATCACCAGAAGCAGCTTGTCTTCAGCTGGCAAGGACAACAATATACCTCCACTGTCCTACCTCAAAGGTATATCAACTCTCCAACACTGTCATAAATTTAGTCTGTGAGTACCTTGATTGCCTTTCCCTTCCAGAAAACATCACACTGACCCTAATTACATTGATGACATTATGCTGACTGGCCCTAGTAAGTAAGAAGTATCAATAACTCTAGACTTATTGGTAAGACATTTGTGTGGTAGAGGGTGGGAAATTTACCCAACAAAAATTCAGATGCTTTCCACCTCAGTGAAATTTCTAGGAATCCAGATGTTTGGGGCATCTCACAATATTCCCTCCAAAATGAAGGATAAGTTGTTACATCTGGCCCCTCCTACAACAAAAAGGAGGCACAATGCCTGGTGGGCCTCTTTGGATTTTGGAGTCAGTATATCCCTCACTTGCATGTGCTACTCTTGCTTATTTAAAAAGTGAAGCAGGAGCTGGCACACAGCCAGAACAGATAGGGGGAGGCCAGGAAGTGAGCAGAGCAGTTTGGAACAGCTAAAGGAGATGAACTTGTCTGTCAGTTTGTCATACTGTGGTGGCTTGTTTGTTGCTGTGAGGCTGAAAGGTATGCCACCGGTGTTTCAAATGCCACCAGGGTTACCTATGGTGGAGTGGTTTCAGCGGACTTTCCAGGTTAAGACAGACTCAGAAGAAAGAAGGGGCCATCCACTTCTCAGAGAATGAGCCACTGAAAACCTTATGAATAGCAGAGAAACACTGATATATTACTGGAAAACTTTATGAACAGCCCTGAAACATTGTCCAATATAGTGCTGGAAAATAAGCCGCTCAGATAAGAAGGCATTCAAAATACAACTGGGAAAGAGTTACCACCTCAGGGTAGAGCTAACTTCAATGATGTGGATAGAGTAGAGCTTTTGGGACTTCCATTTGCTGATGTGACACAACTCAAAATGAGAAGAAACTGCAAACATTCATTAATAATCAGAGTATGGAATGTACAAAGTATGAATCTAGGAAAATTGGAAGTTGTCAAAAATGAAATGGAATGCATAAAGACTAATATCCTAGGCATTAGTGAGCTGAAATGAACTGGTTTGGGCCATTTTGAATCGGACAACCACATTATTTACTATGCCAGGAATGACAAATTGAAGAGGAATGGTGTTGCATTTATTGTCACAAAAAAATGTTTCAAGATCTATCCTGAAGTACAGTGCTGTCAGTGATAGGATAATATCCATGCACCTACAAGGAAGACCAGTTAATACTACTATTATGCAAACCACCAAAGACAAAGATGAGGAGATTGAAGATTTTTACCAACTTCTGCAGTCTGAAACTGACTGAACATGCAATCAAGATGTGTTGAGTATCACTGGTGATTGGAATGCAAAAGTTATAAACAAAGAAGCACTGGTAGTTGAAAAATTTGGCCTTGGTGACAGAAATAATACTGGAGATGCATAACAGAATTTTGCAGGACCAACGACTTATTCATTGAAAATATCTCTTTTTAACAACACAAATAGTGGCTATACACATGGACTCCACCTGACGGAGTACACAGGAATCAGATTGACTACATCTATGGCAAGAGGCAATGGAGAAGTTCAATATCTTCAGCCAGAACAAAGCCAGGAGCTGACTGTGGAACAGACCATCAACTGCTCATCTGCAAGTTCAAGTTGAAGACAATTAAATCAAGTCCATGAGAGCCAAAATATGACCTTGAAAATATCTCTCCTGAATTTAGAGACTATCTGAAGAATAGATTTGATGCACTGAACACCAATGAGTGAAAACCAGAGGAATTGTGGGATGACATCAAGAACATCATCCATAAAGAAAGCAAAAGGTCATTTAAAAGACAAGAAAGGAAGAAAAGACCAAAATGGATGTCAGAAGAGACTCTGAAACTTAGCCTTGAACAGACAGTAGCTAAAGCACATGGAAGAAATGACAAAACAGCTGAATCGAAGATTTCAAAGAGCAGCTTGAGAAGACAAAGTCAATTATGATAATGAAATGTGCAAAGACCTGGAGTTAGAAAACCAAAAGGGAAGAACACACGTGGCATTTCTCAAGCTGAAAGAACTGCAGAAAAAAATTCAAGCCTTGAGTTGCAATATTGAAAGTTTCTATGACTAAAATATTGAATGATGCAGGAAACATCAAAAGAAAATGGAAAGAATACATAGTCACTGTACCAAAAAGAATTGGTCGATATTCATCCATTTCAGCAGGTGGCACATGATCAAGAACTAATGGTATCAAAGAAAGAAGTCAAAGCTGCACTGAAGGAATTGGCAAAAAAAACAAGGCTCCAGGAATTGATGGAATACCCATTGAGATGTTTGAACAAACAAGATGCTGCATTGGAGGCACTCACTCAGCTATGCCACGAGATTTGGAAGACAGCTACTTGGCCAACTGACTGATAGAGATCAGTATTTGTAACCATTCCAAAGAAAGGTGATCCCATAGAATGTGGAAATTATCAAACAGCATCACTAATATTCCATGCAAGTAAAATCTTACTGAAGATAATTCAAAAATGGTTGCAGCAGTATATTGACAAAGAGCTTCCAGAAATGCAAGGTGGATTCAGAAGAGGATGTGGAATGAGGGATATCATTGCTGATGTCAGATGGATCCTGGCTGAAAGCAAAGAATACCAGAAAGATGTTTACTTGTATTTTATTGACTATGCAAAAGCATTCAATTATGCTGATCATAACAAATTATGGATAACACTGAGAAGAACAGGAATTCCAGAACACTTAATTGTACTCATGAGGAACCTGTACATAGATGAGGAGGCTGTCATTCAAACAGAACAAGGGTACACTGCATGGTTTAAAATCAAGAAGGGAGTTGCATCCTTTCACCACTTATTCAATCTGTATGCTGAGCAAATAATCTGAGAAACTGGACTATATGAAGAAGGACGTGACATCAGGATTGGAGGAAGACTCATTAACAACCTGCGATATGCTGATGACACAACTTAGCTTGCTGAAAGTGAAGATGACTTGAAGCACTTACTGATGAAGACTGAAGGCTACAGTCTGTAGTATGGATTACACCTCA
>NW_006921625.1:11571425-11605364 GCF_000298275.1 Orycteropus afer afer | reverse complement strand
AGAATGCTGAAAGTACCATGGACTGATTAAAGAACTAACAAATCTATCCTGGAAGAAGTGCAGCCGGAATGCTCCTTGGAAGCGAGATCAGCCAAATTTCATCTCACCTACTTTGGCCATGTTGTAAGGAAGGGACCATTCCCTGGAGAAAGATATCATGTTGGTAAAGTGGAAGGTCAAAGAAAAAGAGGAAGATCCCTCAACAAGAGGGATTGACACAGTGGCTGCAACGATGGGCTCAGGTATAGCAAGGATCATGGGAGCTGGCTCAGGACCAGGCAGTGTTTTGTTCTGCTGTACCCCAGGTCACCATGAGTCGGAGACGACTTGACGGCACCTAACAACAACAACAGCATGTAATGCTTCTGCCAAAACTACCACCTGTGGACTCACAGAATGCCTTATCCACCACCATCATGGCATCCCACACAGCATCATTTTAGATCAAAGGATGCACTTCACAGCAAATGAAGTACAGCAATGGGCCCATGTTCACTGTATACCTGCTCAGTGTATGCATGTTAGTTGTATCTTACTAGGTGCAAGTATGATTTATAATTCTCTTATTTGGAGACTATGCGTGGTTTAAGGAGATGTTTGCAGGTGCCAAGTTGATAAGGGGTAGACTGTGATGGTTAATGTTACGTGTCAACTTGGCTAGGCCATGATTCTCAGTATTGTGTGGTTGTCCTCCATTTTGTGATCAATAAAAATAAACAACAAACTCACTGCTGTCGAATCAGTTTGACTCATAGCAACCCCTCCTTGGGTTTCTGAAGCAGTATCTCTACAGAAGTAGACTGCCTAATATTCCTTGCAAGGAGTGGCTGGTGGGCTTGAACCACCAGCCTTCTGGTTGGCAGTCAAATGTCTTAGGCACTACACCACCAGAGCTCCCCCATTTTGTGATATTATATAATTATCCTCCATTTTATGTGCTGCAGATTCTAACCTCTATATGTTAATGAGGTAGGATTAGTGTGGATTGTATCCTGAATCACAGCCTTACTCAAGCTCTAATCCTTATTCAGGCCACACCCTTACTCAAGTCATGCCCTTACTCAAGCCACGCCCTTACTCTGTTGTAAAAAGAGTTTCCTTGGGAGTGTTACCTGCATCTAGTATATACATGGATGTTCTGGCAAGGCTCTCCCCGACTCTGGACCCTGTTTCTGGTTCTTCATCATCTGATTTCCGGTTCCTGGAACTTAAGCTAGCAGACTATTGTGTGGCATGCCTACTCACCAGCTTCTGCAGCCCTGTAGCCAGTCGCCTGCCATCTGACCTCTCAATTTGAGGATTCATCAGCTTCTACAACCCTATGAACCAAGAGCCTGGCATCTGACCTGCCAAGTATGGGTTCATCATTCCCTGGAACCACATGAATCAGGAGAAGGCTCCAGCCTGATGCCTGACTCACAGTTTGGGGACTTGCCAGCCTCCACAAATGCATGAGCATTTTCTTGAGATAAATATATATATGCTTCACTGGTTTTGCTTCTCTAGAGAATCCAGCCTAAGACACCAGATTTCTAAGTGATCTTAGAACATGTCATATGTCTTCTTCCATTTAAGAATTTTTGTTAGAGGGGAAGGAAAGACAAGTAAAATAAAGTGGCTTGACCAACAGTTAGTGTCCTTAGCAGACCCCAAAAAAAAGCAAGACCCAGAATACCCAATCCAATAAAACCTTACAAAAGCCATGTCCATAACTCAATTTCTAACTCAAGACCCTCCCCCTGGTATAGCTCCACCATGCTTTTCTAGGCTTTGCACATTTACTTCTACCTGTCTGGTCTCACATACCATCCTAGTCTTTTAGAACCTCCACTCCAGTCAAGTGGGAATAGCCATCATTGCCCCAGCAAGCCGTAATCTCTATCCACTCACTTGTTACTTCCATACTTTGCTATTTCCTCCACATAATGCCCTCTCTCATCTGCACCTACCAAAGGGCCATGCACTTTTCAAGGGATAACTCCACCATCACTTTCTCTATATTTTCTCAACTCTCCCCAGCAAGTAAGCATCTTTGCCTTTTACGTAGAATTTGTCACAATAATTATAGGCATATTCCTGTCTGCTTTGTATTGATACTACTCATCTGTGTGCCTTGAACACTCACTGCCAAAAACAATCTCTCACAGTCTTTGTATCCATGGGGCTTAGCATGGTGCAAGATGGGTAGACACTGCACACTGAATGTGTATTGAGTAAGTGAGTGAATGAATGAATAACTGAACAACACAGTCATTGGTGATGGGGAAAGCACATCTGTAGCACAGGTTTTTCTCCATCACAAATCTAGTCACCATAAAGATAAGAGAGTTATTATTAATAATTTTTTAATCTTTGGGATTTAGTTCAAGAAAGAAGACTTGAGAGTGGAGCATGTCCTTTCAACCTGAGTGCAGTTCCTGTGCTGAGAACCTCCTAGGCCCAGGAGACAGAGAGAAAGTGAGCTGGAGCACCAGAAATGGCACAAGACAGTAAGAAGCAGTGGCAAAGAAATGTCAGCAGCAGAACCAGGAGACTGGCAAGAGATGGTGTGGGGGGCTTCCCAACCAATGGAGTAAGGCGGCTATCATGGGCCTGCCAACTCATGAAGCAAGAGAGCTGAGAGCCTTTAAGTAGGAGGCGTCCTGGTGGAGTGGGGTGCTTCTGAGTACTTGTTGGGGACACAAGGCTTGCCAACCCATGGAGCAGAGTGTGAGAGCTGAGCATCTTCAGGCCCAGGCTGATTGTGGAGGGCCTCTGGATAAGTTACTCTGGGCACTTGATAAAACAGAGCTAAAGAGCTTTGTAACACTTGCCCCAGCAAGACAGAGGCCAGGCCTGAGCAAGGACAAAGGCTGAGGGCTGAGAGAAGAGCCTGTTCTGAGAGGGCCAATAGGAGCCTGTCCTCAGGGGGCTGGAAGGAGCCAAGACAGCGGTCCTGCATTGAAGAAGGGCACCTTTGCCTACCTACTTCCTAATCCTGATCCTGAATTGTGCCTGTTGATCCTGATCCTGAGTTGTAACCTGTTGCTTCCCTAATAAATCCCATAATCATGAGTATTACCAGTGACGCCTGTGTGACCATCGCAATGAATCATCAAAGCCAGCAGAGAAGTTGAGAGGGCTTTGGGAGGGCCAGCTGGTGTCAGAACTGGTAAAGAAGTTTGGAGAGTGAGACATGTTTGATCCCCACCTCACAGGAATCAGCCGTGGGCTAATATTGATGGTCCTTCCCCCTCATGAAGTTAGACAAGGAGGTCAAGTGATGCCCCCATGTCATCGTTACAGCGGCACATGGTAAGCATTCACCATGCATTTGCCACCACCACTCGTCTGTCAGTGTGTCACGCTGCAGTGGCTTGCGTGTTGACATGATGTCAGAAGCTACACCATCAGTATTTCAAGTAGCAATGGAATCACCTATGGAAGACAAGCTTTAGCAGAGCTTGCAAATGAAATCAGATGAGGAAGAAAGGCCTGGTGATCTACTTTTGAAAATTAGACCTATGGGTCACAACAGAGTATTGTTTGATCTAGTGCTGGAAGACAAGTCCGGTAGGTTGGCAGTTACTACACAATCGCCACCACAATGCACCCAAACATACCCATGATCATGAAGCTGATAGATAGCTGGGCAATGTTTTGTTCTGTTGTTCTTAAAGTAACCATGAGCCAGGACCAACGCAACAGCAACTAACAACAATATACTTGTCAGATGAGCAGATGAAGCCATTTGTTTTCCCTAAAAAGTATGTGTGTGCTGCTGGTGGAACTATGAAGTGATACAACCACTGTGGTAAACAGTATGGTGATTACTTAGAAGGCTGGAATTGGAGATACCAGTTGACCCAGCAATCCCATTACTAGGCATATGTCCTAGAGAGGTGAGAGCCAGGATAGGAACAGATATACGCACACTCATGTTCATCGCAGCACTATTTACAATAGAAAAAAGATGGAAACAATCTACATGTCCATCAGTGGAAGAGTGGATGACCAAACTATGGTACATACACACAATGGAATGCTATGCAGCACTAAAGAATAACATAGAGTCTGCAGAATGCTGCATAACATGGATGAACTTGGAGGACATTATGCTGAGTAAAATAAGTCAATCACAGAAGAACAAATATAGTATTAGTTCGTTGTTGTGGATGGTCAAGGAGAGGTTTATATATGGAGGGAAACTTTCTTTGTTGGTTGCCAGGGGTGGGAGGGGAGGGGAGTGAACAAAACAAAAAAAAAAAAATGTATTGACCCATGTCACTTTAGTTTTGTGTATTTCACTGCACAGAAATTATATTTCGGGAGCTCTGGTGGCTAAGGCATTTGATTGCTCAGCAGAAGGCTGGTGGTTCAAACCCACCAAGCACTCCTCAGAAGAAAGGTTGGGCAATCTACTTCCGTAGTGATATTGCCCCAGAAACCCAAGGAGAGGTCGCTGTGAGTCAGATCCGACTCAATGGCAAACACAACAACAACAACAAAATTATATTTCAATAAAATGCATTTTTTTAAAAAAAGAAAGTATGTGTGTGGCCAAGTGTAAATCCACATATCCATGTGTAAGTAAATACATTCAAACATTCTGCTGATAGTCGCCATCTGAGAACAGCAAGGCTGTGGGCTTTGCTTTTTCTAGATGATTCCCCATATGTTCCCTATCGTTATATTTTATATGCAATTCACTTCATACTTGTCAAACAGACAACTGTAAAGGAGTTACTTGCAAGCCAAGTTTTTTGCTCTTTTAAAAATCATTTTGGAAGGAAGTTTGGCAGAGAAAAGTTTTCTTTACGTCCAATCTACTCACAGGAGACAACTCAGAGACTTGGGTCAGACTGCGTCCCCCTTCATTTCTCAGTGATTTCTCCTCCCAGGCTGATCTGGCCACCCTCCCAGTGGACTTGGCCAAAATGGTTGGAGATGTGTATCTGGAGCAGTATTTTGTTCCCAGTTTCTCACTTAGAATCTCCTTGGTAACAGTATCAATGAAAGCTTCTGTCTGAAAAGTTGGAGAATGGTATATTCCCTCTGATTTGAGCAAGAGGAAAACAAAATTGTTTTTCTAAAAACTATGGATTTCAAACTAACTAAAGGAATATTGATAGAGATTTACTGACAAAAGGAAATAAAATAAAAAGTAAAGTAGGTATGTTGCAAATCTTCCCAGAAGAAGAGTCTTGCTCCTTTTTTGGGCTGCTCAGGTATGATCAACAGCAGACATCGGGGTACGGGAGCAGGAAGACAACTCTCCACCCTCACCTTTCCATCAGCACAGATTTGGAATTCCTATTTCAAAGCAGTAGAAAAGGGGATTTTTTTTTCACTAATTTGCTTTAAAGACATTTGATTTTCTAAAGCTGAATCAGAACCTTCGAGAATCAGAAAGGTGGTTCCATCCTATTCCTTAGGAAGTGTGGAAAAACTGAAGCTCTTCCCTTGCAACAGACTCACAGCCCCACTGCCCTTCTGCCCTCCTGGCCCACACCCTCTTCAGCTTCCCTTACCCACTCGCTGATTCTCTCCCTCTGGCTCCAGCCAAGTTCTTCAACTGGTCAAGCCCTTCCCTACATCAGGGTCTCCACATATGCCCTTGTCAAAGCCTAGGAAGTTCTTTCCTCCTTCTTCCCTGGCCAATTCACACGTCAAGCATCAATTTAAATGTCACTTCGTTGAGGGGCAGAGGATCTCCCTCATCAGCCACCCCGAACTCTGAAAGTCTAAACAAGGTTCCCCAGTTTCACTCCCATACAGCTCCCTGTGCTTAGTTTCAATCGCAGTTATCATGGTAGGTGAGATATGTTTGTATGATGATTTATCTGAAGTCTGTCACCCCTACAATGTGAAGTTCACGAAAGCTGGGTATCTGCCTAATTTGTTCATCCCCGGGCTGGAGTGTAGGAGGTACCTAGTAAATATATGTACAATGGGGGAATAAAGGACGCCTTGCCACCCTGGACTTGAAATGACCTGATCCTGCTCCTTCCTCTAACCTTCTCTCTCACTTACTTACCCAAGTAAGCAGTTTCTGACCATTTCAATTCCCTAGTCTGCACAGCTGAGAGGACCAACTGAGCCCACCTTATGTGGACATGGCACAGGCCTGTTCATGTTTACTAGGAAACTCTGAGACATGCATCAGAGCTGAGTTATTATCCGCGTGCTTTCCAAATTTCCAAAAGAAAAATATGATCACACTGCTGCGGTGTCGTACACATGTGTATGTTGGAGCAGAAGCACTCTCCCTGGTGTCTGTTTATTTCCTGAATTTTACAGTTCTTTTGGAAACTCGAAATGAGCAGTGAAATGAATGTGGAAATGGCTGCTCCGCTGGCATCTACCAGAGGAAACGCACACGACTGGGCAATGAGTACAGGGACCACTCAATGCCCTAATTGTAACTACAAATCCAAGATGGCAGCCCCCGGGAAAGCCAGACTGAAGCTATTAGACCGTTAGAAGCTGGTTCTAAAATGTTACTATTTTATGGATGATTATATTTCTAGCCCCCTCTCATTCACTAGATCTCCATTTAATAATTCTTTTATATCTGCTGTTGACAGTTCAATGTCCCCCCATAATATTCCCAGGTGTCAACAGATTGAGCACTGAAGCTTTGATCTCAATACAGCAATTGTCATCGGTTGTCACACTTTGGAGACATTCCCCTTGGAAACCCATCCAACAAATTGGAACATTTAGAGGGCGAGCATTTCAAATGTGGTCAGACTCAAAGGCCCCTGCTTAACAATGGGCCAAAATGGCTTCCACTAAATAATGCCAGATTCCTGACCAAAAACATAAAATAAAATACTCCCCCCATTCCATTTGCTTCTCCCCTCCCTCCATCTGTACCCTCATCCTTCAAAAAAAAAGGGGGTGGTGGTGGAAGGGAAGCTTGCGGTGCTGCCAGAGTCTTTTAAGAAGCATCCAAGGAGCCTCAAACAACCCTGCTTTCTAAAAGGATACCATTGTAAAAGGCCAGCTCTCATATTTCAATGACATACATATATGTCTCATAGAAACCAAGGTTTATGTGTTTCAGGATTTCTCCTTAGTTAACCACAATTGCAGTGAAATGGCACCACGTTCATGGAGTTAAATATGGTAGCAATTACTCTGCTGGCAAAGGAGAAGGAGGGTGAGGGTCTTGATGGCCTAAGTCGTGCAAGTCAGGATGAAAGAAACGTGTCTCATAGAGTTACACCGATCACTTGGAGCACTGTCTCGGTGCTGTTTGATGGTGCAACTGCTGGAGGAACCAGCATTTCTCATCATCAAGCCTGTTCTGACCTGGCCAGAGGAGAGGCAAAACAACTTCAGGATAAAAATCAGTTTAGAGAAAAAATAATACACATACGTGTGTGCATGCACACACACACAGACATTGGTGGAGAAAATGACTCCAAACTAATCTTGAACTTGCAGATTATTAAATGTTTTTTGATATCAGGAAATAACTTGCAAATTGCTTCCTGTATCATATTTGCTAAAACGGTACTATCGCATACTTGAGGGAAGGACAGATATGGGTCGGGTAACCTGAGCATTGTTTAATGGTCACTGATTTTCCTAATGGCCAGCCAGTCTCTTTTGGATTTCATTAGAACACAAGAATGAGATAAGATTCCCGTGAGCACAATAATGCTAGAAGGCCACGTTCAAATGCAATGTGGTCGATGTCGAAGGCCCCAGTTCCAGTTGGTAGAGAAAGTGACTCCCTTTCCACAGCTTTTCCCCAGTGGCCAGAATACCTACAGGCAACTAATTCAGACAACGAACTTCCCAAGTAAAAAGAGTATGAACAGAAATATCCACCTCATAATTGCTTCTACAGCTAAAATGTGTTGACTCCTGGAGTGGAACTTGGAGGCTGTGTATTACAGGATGCAGCAAAGGAGCAAGGTGGGAATCAAGCCTTGTTCCAGTAGGAGAAATGGTACAGAATCCAGAAGTTGCCTTGAAATTGGGTAAAGCGTGGACACTAGATTCAGAATGCAATAAGCCCACAAATTCACGAGAGTGGTATAAAAACTGTTAAACAGGAACCTAGTTTGCTGTGTAAACTTTCACCTAAAACAAAACAAAACATTCAAAGAAAAAAAAAAAAAAAATCACCAGTGTGTCTAACAGCTCTGCCAGCCAGCCCAGTATTGTAAAGCAATCCCCAAGAAGAATGTCACAAAGGTAACTGATGAGGTGGCGATAAAGGACATGAGAAGTGAGCACAGAGCAGAGAAAAATTCTTAAAGGGGAAAAAAAAACATTAGAAGAGAAACATAGTAGGCAGGCAGACAGACAGACAGAGAGATAGGTGGGTGAAGATCAAAATGTCAGCTTCATTCGCTTCCACTCTCTCCCCTATTTTGAGAGGAAGAAATGTGTTTCTTTTCCTGCAGGTTGACAAACTCTGGCTTCAAAGAACTGTGTTTCCAAATGCCTTTTGAGATCAAATTGTCATGACTGCCTTTAACATTTGTAGAGCCCAGAACAAGAGTGCAACAGAGGCCCATACTCCATAGTTTAAATATTTAAAATTTATAAATTAAGCTAACAAACTGTTCAATAAAATCCATTCTGTACACCCAGCTTGACAGATACACCTTCATCATAACCTGGAGAGAAGGTTTGAACCCAGAATTCTCAGCGATCCTGCTAGAATGCTGAGCTACAGGAAGGGTCAGCTCCAGGCCGGCAGCCCACCCTCTTCTCTTCCATCTCATCTCCAGAAAGCTCCCCAGGAGGCCCCCGGGAGCACACGTGAGGACCCAGTCTGCATATCCAAGAAGCATCCACGTCCTCAGACACATTCGCCCCCTGGCTACGCTCAGCAGATAGTCACCCTCAGCAGGTCAAGCCCAGGGACGACGCCACCAGGACCTAGAAGCAGGTGTGGGTACCTTTGGGCAGAAGGTCCCAGGTACCTGGAGAGTTGCCATGTGGGTGGGACATTAGGCAATGCAGGCTTCAGTCCTCTTGATCCTGGAAAGGCACATGACTAGAGGAAGGACAGAGCGTGTCCCACTAAACTAATGGGGCATGGAGCAAGATGTCTCCTGCTCAAATCAAACGTCAATACGTCAAGCAGGCAAACCCCTGATCAACTAGTGCAGACATTACAGAGTGGGATCAGGAAGAGGGAAGTGAGTGAAGATTGGAGAAGGTAGCCCTTCTATTAGTTTTCTACCATTATAGTACCAATTATTCCAGAAGCTAGCAGCTTAAAACAATAAACACCTAGTATTTCAGCTTTCTCTGGGTCAGGAATCAGGAGCAGCTTTGCTCTGTAGCTCCGGCCAAGGTCTCCCTTGAAGTTCTACTTAAGCTGTCAGCTCTGGCTGCATATCATCTGAAGACTCGAAGGTAGGGGGATCCACCTCCAGACTCACTCACGAGATGTTGACCAGAGAGCTCCACCTCTCTCCAAGTACTCCACATACTGCCCAGGTGTTCTCATGACATGACAGCTGCCTCCATCCTAGAACAAGTAACCTGAGAGAGTGAGAGCACAGCCAGGATGGACTGCAGTTTCTATAACCTAATCCCACAAGTGGCATACTATCACTTCTGCCATACACTATTGCTCACACAGACCCACCTTGGTATGGAGTGGGAGGAGCGACAGCAAGGGTGTAAACACCAGGAGTGGGGACAATGGGGACCAACTCTTCCACTGCCATGAAATGAGGATGTGGGCTACCAGATTTGGCCCAGGGAAGGGCCTCAGTAAACGCTTTCAGAACAAAGGCAGGGAGGGAATGAGGAAGAACCTAGGATCACTGGCAATCACGAAGTTCTAACTCTACTTCCCACACCCCAGAGTGACTTCTTTTGGCCTTCAAGCAGCCTTCCTCTGCAAGCAATCCATCTCCAGCTTAGAGTTGGGCATGGAATGCCTCTTCCTAACTACCCCCACCCTCCCTCCACTCTTCATGCCTCAGGTCAGCTCAAATGGCCCATACCCCCATTTGTGAATAATTCCCCAGCTCCTAAACCCCAGCTGGTCTCCCTACTCTCAGTTTCTAGACTGCTCTGTGGCATTTTTCATATTCTATTGTCATTATCAGATGGTTGGCTTTTCTGCTCACTTACTGAACGTTTAGGAGTCCCTGGTGGCACCAACAGTTAAGGTTGGCAGTTTGAACCTACCCAGAGAGGCCTCAGAAGACAGGCCTTGCCATCTGCTTCTAAAAGGTCACAGAGCTGAAAACCGTACAGAGCTCAACTCTGCTCACGTGGAGTCAGAATCCACTCGGTGGCAACGAACAGCCACAGCATTGAAAAGGCAGCTCTAAGGTACAGCTCTGGAGGGACGGTGCTGACAAAGCCATGGAGAGCTTCACCTTTCAAGGGTGACATACATTATCATGAGTGGAATCCATGTGTGGTAAGAACAGCTACCATGGTCAGCTGCTGACAGAAAGGCTGCAGGTCCAAGGCCACCCAGAGATACCTTGGAAGAAAGGCCTGGTGATTACTTCCAAAAAGCCAGCCCTGAAAAACCCTATGGGGCACAGTCCTTCTCTGACCCAGGTGGGGTCACCATGAGTCAGAATTAACAAGATGGCAACCAGTTTGGGGTTTTGGTTTCTAATCAGGAATACTGTTCTTCTCCACTGGGCTTCTCCACAGGGGGCCCTCTGTCCACCACTCCCCCCCCCCACTTCTCCTCCCACTGCCATCCACAGGGCACTTTCCCTCCCCTCCTAATCCCAGTCTCCCTAGCTGGCTCAGAGCAGCAGAAAATCAGAGGAGCCGCCTGCTTTCCTGCTGAGGCAGGCCTAGCCCCCCAGCCCCACCCCAGGGCCGCGGAAGAGAGCTTAGAGCCTAAAGAAGAGAAATTACATTTCCCCTTTCCTCATATTGCCCTCTCTCTAGCCCTGCAACCCTCTTCTTCAAATCACTGGCATGCAACTTCAGACATTCTATGAGTCACAAAATGTCACTGAGCCCGTCTATGTTAAAACCCACACTCTCCGGAACTTTATGCAGCAGTAACATCACAAAAACGCTGGTTAACATGCAGGATTCATTTTAAGATACGTTTCTTTTCACTAGGGCCTTCATACAGTCACTTAAATGGTTTTTTGGTTTTTTTCCCCACCTCTTAGAAGGATATTTTATTTCCCCAGTAAGGCAGCTGACTGTAGGAATATAAGGGATCACTGCTATAGGGCAAATGATTGAGACATTGATGGATTGTCTACTTATAGTCTAGTTTATAATATTCATAAAACCTATTCTAATTGTTCATAAAATCTCAGACAACTTAGGAGCACAACTGACTACTTAGCAGTCAGTAAATCATTTATTTCTAAGGGTTTTTCAAAAAGCTCTAGAGGCACCAGGGTTAAAACACTGGGCTGCTAAGCAAAAACTCACCAGCAGCTTGGCGGGACAGAGATGAGGCAGTCGGCTTCTACAAAGATGGACAGCCTTGGAAACCCTGTGGCAGTTCCACTCTGTCCTCTAGGGGCGCTGTGGGTCAGAATGGACTCCATGGCAGTGGGTGTGGTTTGGGCTTTGCTTCTGTGAAGATTGACAGCCTTGGAGACCCTGTGGGCAGTTCCACTCTGTCCTTTAGGGGCGCTGTGGGTCAGAACCGACTGCACAGCAGTGGGTGTGGTTAGGGCTTTGCTTCCATAAAGACTGACAGCCTTGGAGACCCTGTGGGGCAGTTCCACTCTGTTCTGTAGGGGCGCTATGGGTCAAAATCGACTCCACAGCAGTGGGTATGGTTTGGGCTTTGCTTCCACAAAGATGAACAGCCTTGGAGACCCTGTGGGGCATTTCTACTGTCCTTTAGGGGCGCTGTGAGTCAGAATCTACTCAATGGCAGTAGGTTTTTAAGGGCTGCTCAGTGTGTGTATCAGTTCAGGGGAAGAACACTGTTGTAAGTTGCCACCAAGACAAAGCACAGCCCCTGCTGGCTCCTCTAGTCCCAATTGACAGGCCGTGGAATGCAGACCCACTATTTCTAAGAGCTGCACCACATCTGGTTCTGGCTGCTAAGGGTCCACAGTGGCCCCCATTCATTACCACCCAACAGCCGCTTGGCCTGTGTCAGGGCTGCCTGGGAGTCTCACTCCCACCCTGTCACCCTCTTGCTGGCAGCCTCAGTGTCAAATGCAATAAGTCAAGCACTGGTCGCCTGACCCAAGACTCACAGGCATCAGGCATGGGTACTGAATGGGCCTTTGGCGATCACAGGTGGGACCTCGAGCAGCTTGCGGCCTGGGGCAATGAAGCTTTGTCCCCCAGCTCCAGGCAAGTGGACAGCAAGCAGCCAGGTGGAGAGGGTCTGTCCTGGGGAGAGGCTGTGAAGCCCGGGGGTGGGAGTGCAGACTTGAGCCAGACAGCCTGGGGGGGGGGGCGGAGGAGTGCCAGCTCCACCTTGAACCAACCTTGGCAATCAATGCCTCATCTTCTTTGTCTGTGAAATGGAGACAACAGCGTACCTACCTTTTGGGGTGGTTGTGAGGATTAAATGAGTTTATATTTGGGATGCCCTTAGAATGGAGTCCAGTAAGTGCCAAAGGGAGGGAGGAAAGGGATGCAGGCATGGAGGAGCAGGGTGGGGATAGGCAGGCGGCGCAGGGATGGAGAGTGGTGGGAGGGAGGGAGGGACGAACAGACAGAGAGAGTCTTTTCAACATAATAGTGTTTGAGTTTTTCCTTTTGAAAGCCAAGGAATTGTTCCCTAAAATGAAATGGGAGAAACCACATGTACATGTGTATTCCTGTTATTGTTAGCTGCCCTCAAGCCGCTCTGACTCCGGGTGAACCCATGTACAACCAAGGAAACCTTGCCCAGCACTGCACCTTCTTCGTGGCCTTCACATGTGCCCGAATCCAGTGCTGAGGCCGCTGCGCATTCCCAGTGGCTTCCAATCCACAGGACTCATCCTCCAGCTCTTGACCACACAGTATTCTGTTGTGATCAGAAGTATAGTCAATCTTCTGTTCTTAGTCTGTCTTAGTCTGGTAGCTATGCTGAAACCTGTCCACCATAGTGACACTGAACCAAATCAAACCACATGCATTGCCCTCAAGTCAATTCCTACTCACAATGACCCTAAAGAACAGAGTAAAACCGCCCCATAGGGTGGCTAAAGCACTGCTAACCAGAAGGCTGGCGGTTCAAACCCACCAGCCACTCCTCGGAAGGAAGGTTGGGCAATCCTACTTCCGTAGTGATACTGCCTCGGAAACCCAAGGAGGGGTCGCTATGAGTCGGGGCTGACTCGACGGCACACAACAACAACAACAACAACAACAGGGTTTGCAAGGCGGTAATCTTTATGGAAGCAAACGACCACATCTTTCTCCCAAAGAGTGGCTGGTGGGTTCCAGCTGCTGACCCTTCAGTCAGCAGTCGAGTGTTTAACCACTGCACCACTAGGGCTCCTTGGGTGCCCTTGTTGGTATTTGAATACTGGCGACACAGCTTTTAGCATTATGGCAACACTCAGGCCACCACAGTAGGATAAACTGGCAGACAAGTGGTGGCTACACAAGTGTGCTGGTGGTTACTGCTGAGTGCTACAAAGTCAGGTCCAACTCATATCAACCTCACGTACAACAGAACAAAACACTGTCCAGACCTGCACCATCCTCACGACTGTTGGCAGGTTTGAGTGCTGTTGCATCCACTGTGTCAGCCGACCTTGTTGAAGGACTTCCTCTTTGTCACCGATGCTCCACTTTACCAAGCATGACGTCTTTCTCCAAAGACTGGTCCCTCCTGATAACATGTCCAAAATATGTGAAGTCTTGTCATCCTCACTTCTAAAGAACATTCTGGCTATACTTCTTCCAAAACATATTTGATTATTCTTCTGGCAGTCCATGGTATAGTTAACATTCTTTGCCAACACCATAAATCAAAGGTATCAATTCTTCTTTGGTCTTCATTCATTGTTCAGCTTTCGCATGTATAAGAGGCAATTGAAAATACCTTGGCTTGGGTCAGGCAAACCTTTATCCTCAAAGGGATAGCTTTGTTTTTTAACATGTAAGGAGGTCTTTTGCATCACATTCACCCAATGCAATACGTCATTTGATTTCTTGACTGCTACTTCAGGGTGCTTGATTGTGAAGCCATGTAAAATGAAACCCTTAACAACTTCAATATTTTCTCCAATGATGTTGCCTATTGGTCCAGTTGTGAGGATTTTTGTTTTCTGTATGCTGAAGTGTAATCCATATTGAAGGCTGTAGTCTTTGATCTTCATCAGTATGTATTGTGAGCCTTCTTCATTTTCAGCAAGCAACGTTATGTCATCTGCATATTGCAGGTTGCTAATGATTCTTCCTCCAATCCTGATGCCACATTCTTCTTCATACAGTCCAGCTTCTTGGATTATCTGCTCAGTGTACAGATTGAATAATGTGTGTGTGTGTGTGTGTGTGAGATGACAATCTTCACTGTTATTGAAATCATATATACTATACAATAATATAGAGATCCTAGGTGATACAATGGTTAATGTGCTTGGCCGCTAACCAAAAGGTTAGAGGTGCAAGCCCACCGGAGGCACCTTGGAAGAAAAGTCTGGCAATCAACTTCTTTTTGAAAACTTAACCATTGAAAACCATACAGAGAACAATTCTGCTCTGACAGATGTGGGGTCGCCATGAGTTTGAGTCAACTTGAGTCAACTATTGATTCATACAATACTGTACAAGAGTTCCCTCTACTGTGCCAGTTCTGGTGACCAGCCCAGAGTCGCTCAGGGCTGAGGTCCCACGTGAAACCCCTGCAGCACTACCTCCCATGCCTGAAAATGCTGAGGACGCAGGACTGGCCCGGTGGTCAGGAGATGGTGCAGCTGATTCATGTGGGCAATCATCTGGCCAGTTCAGAAAAATTTCGAAGCAATGACCCCTTGGCCTGGTGCCCCTGACCCTCTGGAGTTCCCACTAAAGGGTTAGCATCTGTCTTGTTGCCTCTGAGACAGCTGAGGCTGCTTGAGAGAGCTCACCCCACCTACCAGCCTACCTTCAAGTCACGGCTGACCCCAGTGGAGTCTGAATGGAGGCTTGGACCAGCCTGTCTTCCTAGCGACAGCGCAGTCTTAAGACCAAGGAGTCATCATGTAGGGAGTTGGAGGAATTTCCTGCCAGACTTAGAAAAATAGATTGGGGGGGGCGGCAGGAAGGAGAAGGTGTCACTTTGATCTCAGAGGTGGTCCAGCACAGCACCTTGAGGAAGCCATATACCCCTTCTTTTTCACTCTCCCTGAATGTAAAATAAAAGGAAAAAATAAATAAATTTTTAAGGTAAAAATTTTTTAAAGGAAAAACTCCAGAACTGACCAACTGACCTTTTTTTCTTTCTTTCTTTCTTTTTTAAGGTTATGACCATTTTTCCTCCTCACTCTTTGGCTATTGATTTTGTTTGTGTTGAAATATTGTAAAATATCTTAACTTCTGATCCTACTTACTAAGAATGTGTGATAATTCAGACAAAAATGGGACTGAGATTAATTTGTGCATCATTTGCTGGGAAGGGAGTACACTTGGCAAGATGCAGGAATTACTGCTAGGTCCATAATTCACACCACTGCTGGGTCTTTCGTTGGTGGGGCTTTAGGGATTGTAGTGATCTATGTTGCAGACCACCCAATAGGAAAATAAACTCAACCAATTCTTTCAACACACAACCAAACTGAATGAAACCTAGGGTTACAGGTGGGCAGACCACCCTACACCACTGAAGAGAAGCAGCAATGAGTCTGTTGAGTTTCCCTGTGGTTGACCTGCTACCTCTCCAGACCCAAGACAACTGCACACAAAGGCAGCTTTTCAAAGGCAGCCAGAGAGCTTGGGTCCACTTTGAACTTTCGTCTCCTTAGTTATGAAGCTTATCCTCCATCTCAAGAGGTGACAATCCATTTACACAACACCTAGTGGGCAGATTATTCAACACTCATTCAATAAACATTTTCTGAGCACATAAGAAGCTCAAAGTGAGGATTTAAAAAAAAAAAAAAAAAACTCCTCCTCTAAAGAGTCCCCAGTCCTAGGCAACAACAGACACATACCAAGCTGAGAAGAAGCCTGTGGGTGCTAGAATTTGAGGTGAAATTCGTCTCAAAGAAACACACAAGGAGGACAGAAATTTGAGGCATCTCAGTGTAAGTGATGCTTGAAAGCTGAGCCTTAAGGGATCGGAAAAAATTCACTGAATGGAGAAGTTAGGGAAGACACTCAGACAGAGGAAGCAGAATAAACACAACCCCTCACTGCACACACCACCAAGCCAAACCCACCACCGTGGAGTTGCTTGTGACTCGGTGCCCCTGTAGGACAGAGCAGAACTGCACCACAGGTTCCCAAGGCTGTATTTCAGGAAGCAGACTGCCACATCTTTCTCCCACAAAGCAGCTGGTAGGTTTGAATCACCAATCCACTGGCTAGCAGCTGAACCCCCTAACCATCCTGCCACCAGAGCTCCTTCAGAGCACCCGGGAGGCTCTAACATCAGTGTTGAATAAATATCAAAGAGCACATTCTTCCCCTTTCACCAAGGGAACCACCCAGTGCCCCAATGCTTTGAACACCCGGAACAATCCATGAAAATGATAAATCAGTGTCTGAAAAAATGTGACTCAATGAAACTTTATCAGAGAAGCTTTTGGAAATGCTATACACTGAGATTAAAAACTGAATTTGGATTCTACCTTATTGTTTCATTATAGATTTGAACTGAACGTGGACCAGTGAAAGCATGTCTTTAGACCCCAGAAAACATCTCATGATTGTCCTATCAAACAAACTTAGATCACCCACAGGGTAAGACATGATCCCTTTGGGTGGCTAATAGAAATGTATTTCAGATACATTTGATGAGAAGTGTGAAAGGTGGAGTTAAGAAAATAAGTAAGTAATAAGTATGAGGGGAAAGCCATTATATGAGGAATTTTAAAAATTTAAAAGAAAACGATTGACTCTACAATTAATTAATTAATTAAAATGTGTACAATGGAGCTCATTTCACCTGGTAAACTTCATTATAAAATTAAAAAGTCGCTAGACCATAAATCTCTTTTAAGAGCCAACTCCTGGCCCTAGTTCATGCCAGACCACTGTGCTCTCAGAAGAGAAAGCAAATAATAAAGGATCAGCCACTCTAGTTTCTGTGGCCCAGTCCACTCCAACTGACAGTGATCCTGTAGGACAGAGTGGACCTGCCCCGAGGGTTCCCAAGGCTGTAAATCTTTATGGAAGCAGACTGTCACATCTTTCTCCCATGGGGCAGCTGGTGGGTTCGGGCCACCAGCCTTTCCGTTATCAGCCAAGCACTTAACCACCGCTCAACCAGGGCTCCTTAGTTTGCCTTGGACTGACTCAGACAAGGACTGGGAAACTAGAACTACACCTAATGCTCGGGATCTGACTTGGGGCCGAGGAAAGCAGGCGTAGTTGGGATAATCATTGCCTGCAAGGGTGTGTGTACAACAAGCAGGACAGGGTGCTGGACCCCCAAGCATAAGAGGAGCCCTCCCTGTGTTCCGAAGGATACCCATCCCTATGATTCTCTGCCCAAAATTTGAAATGAACCTGAACAAACAATTTTGAGATTCAAACAGTATTGCTTCCCTCTTTTTGTATTATTCTTGAGCTCGGCACATCACTTTGCTTCCCTGTTCCGGCCCGTCCCTGCCAAAACATACACGGAGGCCTGTTCTCACGGTGCTGCACCACCAGGGGCAGGTAGCACCCCAGAGCCTTCTTGTGGAACGACAGCTGTATTTGCACACCCAGGACACTCAGATAGAGGTCATGTGATGTCCTCTAGTTTCAGGGGCTCTGGGAAGCCCAGTTTTTTACAGCAGAGATGTATCTGAACTTGCGGGGACCATCTCCAGAGGCCTCTGGCACAGCCCTGACTGCCCCCTCTGTTTTTTTCAGCACCATTAGGAGGTCTTTCATAAGGTCCTGAAAAACAACTCGGAGTCCTGGGGTGGTGCAAACAGTTAATGCACTCGGCTGCTAACCACAAGGCTGGAGGTTCCAGTCACCCAGAGTGCCTCAGAAGAAAGGGCTGGTTATCTACTTTCGTACGACTACCAAAAAACCAAAACCAGACCCACTGCCACTGAGTCAACTCCAACACATAGTGACCCCCATTGGGTTTCCAAGGCAGTAAAACTCTATGGAAGTAGATTGCTCAGTGTTCCTTCTGCAGAATGGCTGGTGGATTTGAACCACCAACCTTCTGGTTAGCAGCCAAACGCCTTAGATACTGTGCCACCAGCCAGTGAAAATCCTATAGAGTTCAATTCTACACTGACACACGTGGAGTCGCCATGAGTCAGAGTTGACTCAACAGTTAACTGGCTGAAAGTGCTTGCTAGAACTTTGACTCACTAAAACCCAACTAACTTGAATTCTCAGTTTTCAAAGCTTCTTGCCTATTCATCTAAATTTAAAAGGAGGCTTCGGGGTGACAAATAGCAACAAGCCACTAATAAACGCATGAGTGTTTTTGAGTGTGTAGCCCGTATCTACCACTGTTCTGAGCTCTGCACATGGACTGTCTGCCTGTGCTTACAGCAACCCTACCAGATCGTCACTTTATAAATGAGGAAACTGAAACTTAAGAGGTTCCCGGGTGGCCCAAATGCTCTGTGCTTAACCACTAACCTAACGGTTGGTGGTTCAAACCCACCCAGCACCACCACGGACACTTAAAGAAGTTATGAATAATTTGCCAAACACACCCAGTAAGGGGCAGAGTCAAAATTCTAAGCATTTATCTGGAGGCTGTTCCCTGATCTTCTATGCTAGAGAGATAGCCAAATCAAACCCACTACCACTGAGTTGATTCTCCTCAGAGCGCCCCCAGAGGACAGAGTAGAACTGCCCCAGAGGGTTTCCAAGGCTGTAACTCTTTATGGAAGCAGACTGCTTAATCTTTCTCCTGCAGGGCAGCTGGTGGGTTCAAATCACCGACCTTTGGGTTAGCAGCTGAATGCTTAACCAGTGCACCACCAGAGCTCCTTTGACAATAGAGCAGTGGTGAGGTTCTATCAAAAAAGTCAACTTTCAGGGTATACCAGTCACCTCTAACACCCTCTACATTTACGGGACTGTAAGAATGAAGTGCATGTGGTTATCCGAGGGCCACATTGTGTTGTTCAGTTCATGTTCATTATACTGTACCATCAGGAAAGAGATCCCGCAATCATAAAACAATCTTCCAACAAGAATGAAAGCTGTACACTTTCTGGCTGACCCTCGGAAGGTTAAATGAACAAGAGACCCCGTGTTCTAAGCTCTCCCTTTCTGAGGCTCAAGTCTTTCATGGGGATCATTTCCCATGGTGCTGGCATTTCCATATGACTGAATTTCACATGCCAGCCAATAGGATCTGACATCTGTCCCTGCAGTGTAGTAAATTACTTTGTGTGGCTTTTCTACCCATAAGTCTTTGTAAACTCCAAGATGGGATTTGCTATGAGCAACTGAGGAGCTCCTGATTGCTGAAGATGTCCACCTGGAGTATTTCTGTTGGGAGTGGCACAAAACAATGTTCTGGGAGGTGCCCACTCTCTCTCTCAGGTGCTTAGAGTTCTGATACTATGATTGGCTAGTTTGACCACCCTGCCAGGCTCAAAAGGAGGCCTCCTAGAGGCAGAACGCTCTCTCTGACTGCTGGTTGAGGAAGACCTGCTGCTGAAAGAGACACGGGCTCCTGAGACATGCGCTGCTGGGAAAGAGACGCAAGAGACACTCATTGCTAAGTGAGACACCGAGGGACCAGCACTGCTGGGAAAGAGACTGTGAGAGACTGTTGGCTGAGGGACGGTGCGCTGGGAGAGAGACTGAGCATTTTTCCTGAACCTGAATTGTAGCCTGTGGTGCTTCCCTAATAAACCCCATAATCTGTGAGCTCTGTGTGGCCACTATAGCGAATTATTGAACACAGGAGAGAGGTGGTGGGTGCTTTAGGAGGAACGGTTGGAGAAAGGGCTGGAGGGAGGCAGCATGTCTGGCCTGGCAGGAATAGGCCTTGGGTTACTGCTGGTAATCCTGTCTTCCTCTTGTAGGGTTACAGGAGGTCAGAGCATGTGGCCTCCTTGCCCTTTTTGCAGTCCCCAAGCAAGGACGTGTCTTCTAACCATCTGCACAGCAGAAGCACCTGAAATATAATTACCCCAAGTATAGAAGTATAAATTAGGATTTTCCATTTTATGGGATGGCCACCATCTTTTTGGGAGGGATCCAAAGTGTAATGTCCTACTTTCATTTGGAGAAATTATGTTAGGAAGTCAGGGAAACCTAGCCCTGCATCCCAGCCAGCAACATGAGCCTGTTCACAGGGGAATTCTAAGACAGGTAAGGAAGAAAAGATACAAAACATTGGCTAACAGGATTGTCTGCCACCCATACGTCAGTTTGTCATACTGTCATGGCTTACATGTTGCCATGCTACTGGAAGCTATGACACCAATACTTCAAATACTAGCAGGATCACCCATGATGGAAAGGTTCCAGGGGAGCTTCCAGACTAAGACTAGGAATCTACTGCTGAAAATTAGGTGAACAAAACCCTATGCAGCACAAAAGAATACTGTCCAATATGGCACTGAAGTTGAGCCAGCCAGGTTGCAGGCACTCAAAACACAGCAACTGCAACAATGGACTTGAACATACCAATGATGGTGAAGATATCAATGATGGTCAAGACCGGGCAGTGTTTCATTCTGTTATACTGGGGTCACTGTGAGTCAGAGCCAACTCGGTGGAAGCTAACAAGTACAATAATATGACTGCAGGGTAGGAAAAGATTAGGGACAGGCAAAACCTCTCTTCTCCCTTCCCCAACTGGTCCTATCATAGAACTGATAGCACAAGACAGGCAGGGCTGCTAGGAGGAGGGAAGGGATCATAAATCCAGAACAACTGGACAGAACAGGTTTTTTCAGTCCATCTGAAATCTTTGGGCATCTGACCTCTTACACATTTGCCAATGGTGGTGGTATTTATTTTATTTAGGGCTTATTGAGGGGTCTTTGCTTATTGGAGTTTAGAATATTCAGGAGCCTTTACACATGTGGAAACTGTTAGAGTCCCTGGCAGAGGTGAGGGGATACCTTCCTGCCCCAAGAGCTTCCCTAAAATTGCAAAATCCCAAAGTTTCTAGAGCCCTCAAAAGTAACTCCTAACATTGGCAGACAATATTTCTACATACGTATTTGTATGTTCTATAAGAATGTCTGTATATATAATGGTGCTGACAAGGGGCAAAGTTATGATAACTTCCTGGCCACAACCAACCACCCTGAGGGAGTGAGCAGTTGGACCTGTGGGCTTGGAACCATTGTTTCAGTGACATCAAGCTTGACTAGCATAACATCCTACACAAGAACACTGTTCTATATCCTACTTCGGTGAGTAGCAACTGGGTCTTAAAAGTTTGCAAATGGCCATCTAGATGTAACAATGAGTGTCTCCTCATCCAGAGCAAAGAAGAATGAAGAAAACCAAGATGCATACAAACTATTAGTTTAAGGGACTAGTGGACCATGCGACCCTCAGCCTATATGATCACTACACTACACATCACAGAACTAGATGGTGCCCGGCTACTACTGTCAACCACTAGGAGGGGGATCAGTGTAGGAGATCCTGGAAAGAGTGGGAAACAATGTGGAACAAAACTCAAAATCATAAATTAAAAAAAAAAAAAAAAAAAGTTTACTAGTCTTACAGAGGCTGGTAAGACCCAAGACTATGGCCCTGAGTTACCCTTCAGGTCTGGAGTTAAACTCACTCCCATGGCTTCCAGCCAAATAATAGATAGGCATATAGGGTGAATATTCACATCAGGTAGATACACTCCTTAGAACGATCAATTCTGGGAGAACAGAAGGGCAGCATTTGCACGGGGAGGTAGCTCAGGGGGCAGCAATGCATAGGAAAAGACACAGGGAAGAGGTAACTATGGGGAGGAAGTGGAAAGAGAGCTGCTACATTGTGGGGAATTGCAGTCAAGGTCATGAAACAAAATGTGTATGACCTGCTGTATGGAAAATGAATTTGCTCTGTAAACTTTCACCCAAATCACTATAAAAATTAAAAAAGAAATAAATAAAAAAAGCTCCTTACTTGATGCGTGAAGTACCCACATGTTACATACAACAAAAGCTACAGCAAAGGGCACAAGGCTTCTGTTGGAAGAACTCAGGAGCACCTGTATGTCACAAAATGTTAATGCTCTTGGCTGCTAACCAAAAGGTGAGCGGTTCAAGTCCCCTCAGAGTTAACTCAGAAGAAAGGCCTGGCTATCTGGCTACCTACTTCTGAAAAATCAGCCACCAGAACCCCCATGGAGCAAGTTCTACTCTGACACACATGAGGTCAGCATATGTTGGAATCAACTCATGGACAACTGGTTCTTATTTTCACCTCAGGTGACCCCCACTATCAGATGGCACTATCTGGGAGGCATGGCCTCCCTTTCCAGTGCCCTGAAACTGGTCTCACTAGAGCGTCCATCTACTACTCCAGCTTTGTCCTTTGGACTACAGTAAAGAAAGAAATCCAGTCCTTCAGCCAGAATGATGGCTCAGGGTCTCTGCCTTTCCAAGACAGAATCAGCCCACTGGGCTTCAAGTCAGATAGGAGGAAATGTTTTACAAATAATCTATTGAGGAAGAGAAACTGCTTACGCTAAACAAATCGCTCATTCTATTCTCCTGTGGAAACCAGAAGACCAAAAGACTTGATAAAGTTTCTTATCCTCTCATGTTTCTAACTGACTGAGTTCTTCAGCCCATCAAGGTCTCCCTCAGAATGGCAGAAGCAATCACAGAGGCCTCATACAGGGAAGAGACACTGAGGCACAGGTACCAAAGGTCTTGCCCAAAGTTATAACCTTGGAGGTCAACAAAGCTGTGGACAGGATCCAGGCCTCCTGCCCCGAGGCCCAGGCTCACTCTTTCTCTCATGTGCCTTCTCTTTGGTCAAAATAGCTTGGTCTGGAATTTTATTTTATATAGTATCAGGTATGAAATTTTCATATGCCCCTATGAGGACCATATTTCTTTAACTAAAATAGGGACTCATCATCTCCCAAGTATGAGTGAGCCTGGGGAGACCAGGGAGACTCTTTGACCCTGGAATTGTTCTAACTAAACTGGGGTATACTCGTGCTGCAGGAACAAGACAGTGAGACATGCCTCCTTCCTCTAACAAGGGGAGCATTGAGCAAGATGGATCAACACAGTAGCCATAACATTGGACTCAATCATGACAACAATTATGAAGATTTCATTCTGTTATATGCAAGGTCACCAGGACTGGAACCAACTCAGCACTAACTAACAACAACAACAATATTCTTCAAAGACTTGATAGAAGCACAGGAGATAATATGAGAAAACGTGAAATAAATGGTGAACCAAAAACCATTTCCCGTACCTGACTGCTCTTTTGCTTTTCTCAGGCTGCTCCTCCCACCCTCTTCTCCTCCATCCATTTTCAAACGCTCGGAGCACAAGGCCCGGACCGAATGCCAGAGCAGGAGTTTTAGAGCCAGTCATGACCTGGTTCTAATCTTGGCTCTGCCTTTTAGCTGTTCTTTGACCTAAAACAAACTCCCTTTCTGAGACTTGGTTTCCTTATCTATAAAGTGGGGATAATAATTGCTGCTATTAAGAATTAAACTAGCAAATCCAAAATTGACTTAGAATGCATTGTGATATCATTCAATGCATTATTTTCCTCATTATGTCTCATCTGGGCTAACATTCTATTCTTTGCTTTCTAGCAAAGAAAAAAGCTTTCTAGCATAGGTAGAGGGCTTAAGCTAAGGGGCAGAAATCAAGAGACCAGAATTCAACAGAAGGTAAGAAATTTTATACTGAATCAAACAAATTAAAAGGAGCCATTGAGCCACACATTCTGGGATGTGTGTGCCTGTACATACATTGTGTGTGTGTGTGAACATGTGTGTGTGAGCCCATGTGTGCACATGAAACCCTTCAAGATGTGGGAGGGTGTGGTGTCCCCAGAGAGAAGTAAACGCACCCCAGAGTTTTGAGGTGTACTGCCAGCCCTGCCCTTACCTGAAGCTGTTTCAATCACCAGTCCACCGTCACCCGTAGCTGTTCACTCACGGCCACTCCCTATGTATCAGGACAGAACTGTGCTCCCTAAGGTTTTCAGAGGCTGTTTTTTTCTAAAGTAGACAGCCAGACCTTTCTTCCAAGTCACCTCTGGATGGACTTGCACTTCCAAGCTTTCAGCTTCCAGATGCATTAAGCGTTTCCACTACCCAGGGACTCCCTCAGTTCATATAACCTCTTGCAGTAATTAATTCCTTCAATTCCTTGCCCACTACACTAAACGGAGCTTCATTTCACTGAATCTAAAATGATTTTTCAAATGTCCGCTGCTCAAGAATGGACCCTGTCTGCATTACGCCATCAGTGATGGTGTGTCTTTCCCATCCTATTCTCCCTCAGTCTTTACCAATTCCCTAAATGGTGTCCAAACTGTCAACCCACAGAACCCACCTACCCCCACCAGCAGCAGGGTGATCCTATCACGTCTTCCAAGGAATGCAGCCGTCAAAATGGGCCCACATTTCCTGGCACAGACAGACCTTCCCTTCAAAATTCAACGAAATATTAAATATTGACATGTAATTTCACCTGAGATAAGAGGCACCTGGGTCACAATGGGGGAAACTGAGATGATGGGAACCAAAAGCTGATGGAGCAAGTTCACTGCAGCAACACAAATCAGAAGGCGCTGCTGGCCTTTGTTTGCTCAGCTACTTACTTGTCATTTGGGTCCAGGTCCTGCCTTGAGACTCCTCGCTTTTGGGCAGATACTACCATCTGAGCGAGCCTAGGAGGGTGACAGGCAGGCAGCAGTGGAATGGAAGAGTCAGATGAATGAATGAATGTGTGAATAAATGAGTAACAGAACTTCAACTCTGTGCCTCTAGTGCCTAATACACAGTAGGAATTTAAAATACCTTCCTTCTATGGACAGAGTAACAAATGAAAATTAAACGTACAGTATAAAAGGGGAAGATTAGGTGGAGGCAGATGGATCCGAGGAAAGGAGGCAATTTAGTTGAGTCTTCAAGACTG
Organism: Orycteropus afer afer; assembly: GCF_000298275.1. Taxonomy (NCBI): domain Eukaryota; kingdom Metazoa; phylum Chordata; class Mammalia; order Tubulidentata; family Orycteropodidae; genus Orycteropus; species Orycteropus afer. The sequence goes on along the minus strand of NW_006921625.1, from coordinate 11,580,246 downwards.
GGAAGGCCTACTCCAGTAGGATGGTTGGGGATGGGTTCTAGAAGCTTCTTCAGAGAAGCACAAAAGTAGAGAATACGTAAAGGCCCAGCTTCACGTTCAGAAGGCCTTGCACTTGATTCAACGCTCTGCTGTGGTCATCTTGAACTTCTCAATACTTTTCAACGAGGGACCTCACGTTTTCATTCTGCTCTGGAGCCTATAAATGGTGTAACCGGTCTGAATGTACCACCGTGCTCTTTCCACTGACCCCAGGAAGACAGATATTAATTCAAACATCTGAGACATTTCCACAGACTCCTCACGCCCAGCTTGTGTCCACTGACTGAAGTAACACTTAGCGGTGAAAGCATAAGTATGAGGGGGTGGGGGAAGGAAAGTACCTTAAATCTGATTTTCCTGGAAAGGCCCCATTGGGCAGGAAAACACTTTGTACCAGGTGACAACTGAGCTATTTATAATAAGCTGGGATCAAGCCGAAATCCCAGTCATGGGATAAAAGCCACAGGGGTAGTTATTTGGTGGCATTCCAAGACGTCTTAAAAGGCAGGTCGCTCCAAGGACCAGCACCCAAGGAGTTAACTTGCTTCCATACAGAACAGTAGGGTCTCAACGAAGCTTTACATTGAACAAAATCTATATATACAATATGACAGCAAGGGGGTGCAGCTTTCAAGCCTCTACATAAACATCACGCCGGCTCTGGGGTTCTGGAACTCTTACTCCTGCAAACTTAGATTTTCTTTTCAAATGGCATCCCCCCCACCAGGAAGTTACATTTTTTCCCTTCTTTAAATAAGCAACAAGGGGAACAGCATGATGGACAAATTTCATTCCTTCTGCTCAGGCTTTTCCATCCTGAACGCCGCCTCCATGAGGCCAGATGGCACCAGAGCAATTGCTTGTAAGTCAATACATCTGGCGACATTCCTGAAATGACAAATCTGATGGAGCAGCATCCAGCTCCTACACAAAGCCTCTTTTCAGACCATTTTCACTGGTACTTGTCTGCTATAAGCAGAACCTAATGTGTGAAAACAAAATAAAATGGAGTCTTTCACCGCCCTGCGCTGAAGTTCCATTTTCCCTGCTCTTGCTCTAACGTGCCTCAGACCCTGCCCCACTTCGGCACCTCCACCTGAAACCGATGGGCACCCTCTGTCTGACACCAACTGCCTGCTCTGTGGCCTGTGAGTGCTGGTTGTGTCGGAGCTGCTAGGAGTTCAAAGTGGACTCCGATGACCCCACCAGCCCTTGCACAACAAGCGTAGCCTCATCCAGGGAATTCTGGGCAGGAAAGAACCAGTGGGGGCAGTGAGCTAGGGAAGGAATTGAAACCTGCCCCACACCAATCTTTCACCAGTGGAGCTCATAAGTTAGGCCCCATGAGTGACCTCTGACCCCCTGCAGGACCACAGTCTATTAGAGAGCCGTTGGCATGACCACCAAAGCCAATGGGATTCAGCCACGTCTGCCTCACACAAACGTGGCTTTGCTTTCAAATTGGGGGGGGGGGGTAGACAAAGAAGAGGTCTGCTGGAACCTAGGGGTTTGCAAAATTTAAAGTCCCTCCCCCAAAACCATTCAGGTTAGTCTGCCCCATTCAACCAGTGCCCTATACTCAACACCACACTTGAGTGAAATCTCAAACAGGCTGGAATGGTCATCTAGTCTACCTCTTCAGCCAACGGTTTTTTTCATGATTCCATTCAATTCAAATCCACTGAGTGCCAGCCTGGTGTCAGACTCCAGGATCGAGTAATGAGCAGGTAGACATGGTTTCTATTCCTGGAAGCGTACACTCTAGCAGGAGAGAGAGAACAAATAAGACAAAGGGAATGTACTAGATCATGCTAGTAGAAATAAATAAAATGAAGAAAATAAAGTGGAGGATATGATGGGAAGAGAGAGTGAGTGAGTAGGGTAGGAAGGTGGGTGCCTTTAGAAGCAGAGATCAAGGAAGGCTTCTGTTTTGAGCCTAAAGGATAAGGAGGAGCCAGTCATGCAAAGATCCAAGTAAAGAGCCCTGTTTGTTCTGAGCAAGCGTCCTAAGGAGTGATTCAGCTTGATGCAAAGAATGGAGACGAAGACTGCATAGCTGGGATGTATCAAGACCAGGAGAAAGCCGGAGGAGACACCCAGAGGACGCTAAGGGCCACGCTGTCCATGGAAAGGAGTTGAAATATTACTCTAGGTCGGTGGTTCTTAACTAGGGGTGATTTTGCCCCTCGGGAGACATTTTTATTTGTCACAACTTGGAGGGGGATGCTACTGGCATCGAGAAGACAGAGGCCAGGAGTGCTGCCCAACATCCTGCAGTGCCAGACCAGGCCCCACAACAAGGAATTATCCACCCAGATGTTAACAGTGCTACCATTCAGAAACCTTACTGTAACTACAGTAGGAAAACGATGTCAGATTTGAGCAGAGAAGGGGCATGATAGGACAAAAAGAAAATTCTGGAAAGAAAAATATGATATGAAACTCATCACTGATCACCCTAAAATGCTAACTTGCCAAAAAGAATACTTGTTTTCCTTCTGGAAGAAAGCCAATAAACATCTCGGTACCACATGCCTGCCCTCCAAATGTCCCCAGCCACAAGCCACCGAAGATCAGACTTCCTAGGCCAGCAGTCGCCTTGACAGAACTCCATTTCTTGGCCTCACTGGCCATCTTCCTAGAGCAAATGTGGCTTTCTCTTCCAATTCTAAGTGACACTTGAGCTCCATGTGGGTCACCTAAAACTGTGCACAGTATAAATGGCAGGGCACTCTTTCAGGTTTCCAACAGGTCCTAGGGATGGGCTCAGATGCCCTGGTAGAAATTTATGGGCAGGAAGTCTGTCCCCAGGGTTGAAAGGGGGTTAAAAATTCCAGTCTTGCCCACGTCATTGATTCCACTTAGTAAATAAAGACGAGGGTCACTCTGAAATGCAGTCAACACCAGCAATGTCCTATTTTCCTTTCGTCAGGAATTTATAGTTTTAGAATCATTTAGCAGCATCAGGACCAATTAATAATCAGAAGGGAAGATAATGAATGGTATTTCCCATTATGCTATGTGAGTATCCTTCTATGGTTATTAATTTCCTACAAGATCTTTCTAAGCTAACCCCGCTCTGCTCTGCCTCCCTTATTCCTTATTTCCTCCATCATAAAATATAGAAAACATGTCCTCCTTGTCCTTGGTAATACATCACTATGAAGCTGTTAGTCATTTCATACTGAACAATCTATCATCCACAACTGAATTATACATTCCTCTGGTGGTGCAGTGGTTAAAGTACCCAGCTGTTAATCAAAAGGTCGGCAGTTTGAACCCACCAGCCACTCCATGGGAGAAAGATGTGGCAGTCCGCTTTCTTAAAGACTGACAGCCTTGGGAACCCTATGGGGCAGTTTTACTCTGCCACACAGGTCACTATGAGTCAGAATTGAATCAATGACTGGATTTGGCTTTTTGTAGAAGTAAAAACAGTATCGAGCCTTCTTCAAAGCGCTTTTCACGTCTCTGGACATTCCACACCATCAACTTTCTTCCAATGTGCTGTGAAAGAGTCAAATTCCTTGTACAGTCCAGATTTGTTTTGTTAATAGGAAGCATTTCTCTCTTTAAAGTCAAACACTGGAAGAATTTAAGGAACCCAAGTGGCTCAGTGGTTAAGCACTGTTAACCGAAAGGACTGGCAATTTGAACCCAGCAGCCATTCTATGGGAGAAAGATGAGTAAGTCTGCTTCTGTAAAGATGACAACCTTGGAAACCCTATGGGGCAGTTCTGCTCTGTCCATAGGCTCGTGAAGAGTCGAAATCAACTTAATGGCAATGGGTTTGGTTTTGAGTTTTGTGAGATATTCAGCATCTTAGCAATAAACGGAAAACATATTCAAAAGTCATAGTAACGGGAGATTTGGATGATGGGTCCAACAAAATTAAAGCTATGGTGTAAAAACGGGAAATGTATTACTTGTTTCTGTTCAAGGTTTGCTAAATGCAAGTTTTACCAAGTCACTTTGCCCATTTCACAAAAACGTTTAAGGTTTGCTTTGCAATTGCCACCATACCCTCAGTCTAAAGTACAAACCATAGCAAAACTACTTTGGAGAAAAACTGATCAATACCTAACAAAGTTGAAGAGATGCTGCCTGGCATACTCCACAGCAAGAATTCCACCTCCAGAGCAACTCACATGTGGCACCATGTGCAATGAACAAGGGTGTGCATTTCAACTGCACAAGTGGAAACAACCAAGCCCTCCCTCAGGAGCTGTGTGGCCAAATAAACTATGTTTTCATCATGTCATAAATTCCATTTAGCAATTAAAATAAACTAAGTAGACTGACATAGATCAGCATCACTAGTATAAAGTTCAAAAGCCCATGAATATCTACTGTTTAGGGACATACACACAGTTAAAACTAAACAGAAAAATAGACGTAAGAGTGGCTTACAGACACACACACAGTCAAAACAAAACAAAAACAGACGTTAAGAGTGATGATAGTCACCAAGTCCAAGAGGTAGAACTGTGTTCTGGGGGCACTGACTGATAATAATAGTAACAGTATTCCTAAAAAAACTACAGACATTTACATAATGCCTCAACCATAAGAGAGCGGATGGGCCAGGGAACGGGGAAGGTCAGAACTTCAGCTGCATCTGTAATACGTTGTCCATGCTTTCTTTCCGATGGGATCTGAAGCTAATCTGATGATGTTTACTTTTGATGTTGTCATGTAAGTGCCTATTTTGTTGTTTCCTGTGCTCTTACCTCTATTGAAAGGAATAAATAAAGTTTTCAAGTGTTTTAAAAGCTCAAACTAAAGTCAAGTTTTAAAAGTTAAATGTTGCTATTTTAACACTGGGTTTCTTCTTATCCAGAGCTAAGAAGAGCAACAAAAACCAAAGATGCATGGAAACAATTAGTCCAAGGAATTGGTACACCATGCAAGCCTCAGCCTACATGACCATGAGACCAGAAGAACTAGATGGTGCCCAGCTACCACTGTCAACCACTCAGAGGGGGATCTGTGTAGGAGATCCTGGATAGAGTGGGAGAACAATGTGGAACAAAACTCAAAATCATAAAAAAAAAAAAAAAACCAGGCTTGCTGGTCTGATGGAGCCTGGTAAAACCCCTGAGACTATGGCCCCTAGCTACCCTTCAGGTTTGGATTTGAACTCCTTTGGCTTCTAGCCAAATAAAGACCAGCATATGGGCTGAACATTTACATGAGGTAGATAGACTCCTTGGAGAGATCAATCATGGGAGAACAGAAGGTTAGTGTATGCACAGGGAGACAGCTCAGGCAGCAGGAGTGCATAAGAGGGAAGGACACAGGGAAGAGGTGGCTATGGGGAGGAAGTGGGAAGAGAGCTGCTACATCATGGGAAATTGCAGTCATGTCATGAGATCAAATGTGTATTAACTGCTGCACAGAAAAGGAACTTACTCTGTAAACTTTCACCTAAATCACAATAAAAATTAAAAATAAAAAGTTAAATGTCGCTACTTTACCATCTTGGAACAAAGAGAGTACTTACTGGTTATTTCTAGTTCCCATGACATCTCAGCTCCCAAATTTCACAAATTTGCTGCCTAAGGCAGACAAGAAAGAAAACCTGGAGACCTCCTGAAAATCACCCACCCACTATCACCTCTGCCTGAGAACTAATGTAGAAAAAAGCCTAGTTATCAATTCTGAAGACTCTAAGTCAAAAAAGCTAAGTGCTTCATGAGAAAGTTATCTGAGAAAATATAAAACCTGGATTTCCTTTTGTTTTGACTTTTGAAAACCACAATGAGCAAATGTACCCCCAAAGATGTACAATTGTGGTCCCAGCACCCTGAGAGTAATATTAGTGCCACCATCAAGCTGCACAAGCCAGGCCCTTGTTATGTGCCAGACATTGGCCATGTGCTTTGTCATCGTAACTGTAAGAGCCTCACACTAGATGGGGAAGGTCCTATAATCCATCCCTTTATCATAGATGGGGAAACTAAAGCACAGGGAGGTTAAGTCACTTGACCAGGGTCACACAGCTGGGAATGGTGGCAGAATCCAATTGATGATCCTGTCAAGGTATTAACCACAAAACCCTTTATCCCTTCTATTCACCCTAAACTCGAAAAAAAAAAACCTCACTGCCATTGAATCAATTGCGACTCATAGTGACCCCCTCCCGTACAGAAGTAGATTACCCAGTCTTCCTTCCAAAGAGTGGCTGGTGGGTTTGAACCACAAGCCGTCTAGTTAGCAGTCAAGTGCCTTAGGCACTACGTCACCAGAGCTCCCAAGCCATAACTAAATGTGTCGAATTGCCAGCCAGGTCCTTTAATAGTTTATCTATCAGAATAGTCCAGAAAGTTGGTCAAAATCAACAATTTGAGTTTTGGCACACTGACACTGGCCAGTCCTTGCTGCCAGTGTTGGGAGCACAGATTGGTTTTTCTCACAACCATTTCCACACCTAGGTCTAGATCAACACGAGGCTTAGGACCTGTGGCTTTGTGAGGGAAGGACAGAGGGATGGCTCCACTCCTCAGGAACCAGAAGGCAGAGTAGTAACAGAGAGGACACAAGTCCCAACTTCAGTCCAGAAGATGCCATGCTGTGGCATCATGGTGTCCACTGGAAATGCACAGGCACCAGCCATAAGAGTCAGACTACAATCACTCCGAGTGAGGACAAGGATAGGGACCCAATCCTGGCTGCCCACACCATGCACGGCCTTAAAAAGGTTAGAACAACTACTATTTATCAAGCCCATTGTGTGCCAGCCACTGTACGAGGTCTTGCTGTTGTCAAGTTCCTTGAAGTCGATTCCGACTCATACAACCCCACACGGCAGAGCAGCACTGCTCCACAGGGTTTCCTAGGCTACAATCTTTGTGGGAACAGATCACCAGGTTTTCTCCCACAGAGCCACTGAGTGAATCTTCAAACAGCCGACCATTTGGTTAGCAGTCAAGTACTTATTTTGTGCCACCAAGTCTCCTACAGTCAGTCACTCTTTACTTTATCTCCTTTGCTGTTGGTTGACCTCAAGTTGGCACTGACTCATGGTGGTCCCATGTACGACATGGCATTACCCATTCTGAGCCACCTTCCCAATCGCTGGGTTGCTCAAACCCACTGTGTAATCTGAGTGTCTGCCAACCTAGGGGGCTCACCTTCCAGCACTGCATCAGGTAATATTCTGTTGTAATCCATAAGGTTTTCAGGAGCTCTGATGGTGTAGTGGTTAAAGGATTCAGTTGCTAACCCAAAGGTCAGTGGTTTGAACCTACCAGCTGCTCCAAGGGAGAAAGATGAGGCAACCTGCTTCTGTAAAGAATTTTAGCCTTGGACATGGTATGGGGTGGTTGTACTCTGTCCTAGAAGGTCGCTGTGAGTCAGAATCAACTCAAGGGCAGTGGGTGGGTGATTTTCAGCAGGAGATCTCCAGGTCTTTCTTCTTGTCTGCCTGAGGCAGCAAGCTCCACTGAAACCTGTCTACGATGCGTGACCCTGCTGGTACGTGAAATACCAGGGCGTAGTTTCCAACATCATAGCAACATGCTAGCCCCACAGGACAGCACATGGACAGGGTGTTGGTTAGCTCTCTTAATCATACAAAAACCTAAGAGTTCGGCATCATTTCTGTGCCATAGATGAAAAACTGCAGCGTTTGCAGTTAAATCATTGGCCAGAGTAACAGAGCTGGAATTCACATCAGCTGCCCTAACTGCACAGCTATGTTCCTTCTCCCACACCTTACTGACTCTTCTTCAAGTGGTACTCAACTGTTCCTGGGCCTGGAACTTTATAAGTTTGGTCACGCAATTCTACAGACAGCCATTGAAGGAAGCATCCGGCTCCACGTAAGTCCCAGCTGGCTCTTAACAATGCCAGTGATTTTGCTCTGAAGCCTGTCAAGACAATGGTGGACACAATAGAAAGTGTGCATTTCACAAAGAGCTCGTAATTTCTGCACAAGAGGCTTACAATTAGTGGTCGTTTGGGGGCTCTGTTTTCAAGAAATAATACAGAATGCCAAGGACCAGACAACTGCCGTGGAAAAAAGTCTGATTTATAAGGCCGTCTGCTAAGATGTGTCCCCAACACACACAGCACTCTCGTGCGCTCCCCTCTCCAGACCAAAAGGGGGAAAATTACAATTGTCAGTAAGCACACTGACATTTTCCTCGCTCCAGTTTCTAAAATCTTCCGTCGTATTCACAGTGCTCTCAACAGGCCTTTGAATTCCGGCAAATCCACATGTTTAAACATCACTCTTTTGTGCTGAGCTCCAACTTGTCAAAAGAAAACACAAGATGAGTCTGGCTTCCATGGCCAGACCCGAAGCCCAGTTAGAATGCTCTTTAAATAAAAAGAAACGCTGTTCAAGTCAGGCCACGCCTCCGCTCTGCTGGGCCTGGGTTAGCACTGCAAGGACAATCACCACCCTCAGGTACAGAAGGGCCATCCGGGGCCAGCCTGCACAATGAAGTCATCAGAAATAGGCTCGGCGGTGACTGCCGCCACTTGTCATAACTGCAGAGATTATGTTTCTATAGACTAAACACTTTAAAAATTAGTGCTTTCCAAAGTTCAACAAGACAGAAAGTAACAAATGCTGGCGAGGTTGTGGAGAGATTGGGACTCTCATACACTGCTGGTGGGACCGTAAAATGGCACAACCATTGTGGAAAGCAGTATGGCGATTCCTTCAAAAGTTGGAATTAGAAATTCCATTTGGCCCAGCCATTCCATTACTAGGTATATATCCTAAAGAAGTGAGAGCCATGACAAGAACAGATATATGCACACCCATGTTCAT
>NW_006921625.1:11568210-11569974 GCF_000298275.1 Orycteropus afer afer | reverse complement strand
AAAAAAAAAAAAAAATTAGTGCTTTCTTCACATTTTCTCATATCTCTAATGAGGTGCCAGGTTTTATAAAGTGAGGGAATCTTTACATTCAAGCTGAAAATGATGTGTTTCTACCCAATCTAGGTTTCAGGTAAGGTTTCTACATACGAACATGGTTGTCAGAACACACTTCAGGGACATCCCAAAAATCCAGACATATGATGTTTTTCTCAAACTCTGCTTCACTGAAACCATTCCTTCCATGTCAAGCATCACATCAAGCTCATGTTAAATTTACATGGCCTTATCGAATGTTCTAGGAGCCCTACTGGCACAGTGGTTAAACTCTCGGCTGCTAACCAATAGGTTGACAGTTCAAACCCATCTGCCGCTCCATGGGAGAAAGAGGCCATCTGCATCCATAAAGATTACAGCTTTGGAAACCCTACAGGGCACTTCTGCTCTGTCTTATAGGGCTGCTATGAGTTGGAATCGACAGCAATGGGTGTGGTTTGGTTTATAGAATGTTCTAGATGCATTAGGACACACCTAGAGAGGCGGGCTTGTCCCACAGCCAGTAAGGCTTGCATAGTTGGCACAAGTCAGTCCAAACTCCAATTCCCTATACTGGCAACCAAGAGCTTTCTCCCAGATACCTTCTGATTCCCACACAGGCCAGTCACCGTCACGTCAATTCCAACTCATGGCCACCCTGCGTGCGTCCGAGCAGAACTGTGCCCCACAGGACTTTCAGTGGCTTCCTTTCTGGAAGTAGATTATCAGGTCTTTTTTCCCAGATGTCTCTGGGTGGACTCAAAGCTCCAACCTTTGGGCAGCAGCTGAGCACATTAACTATTCACCACCCTGGAACTCCTCACCTGCATGAGGCCCTGCAGACTCCATTTCTCTCTCTAGAATCAACCAGAACGGTGCCATGACTGGTCCTGATTTCTCCGATTTATGCTATGTGCAGCAGGGATTACCTCCACACTTCTCTGCCCCTACTCCCACACTCCTTGATCTAGAGAAGGCTCAAGTAGCTGGGGGATCCCAGGGGCTCTAAATCAAGTCCACAGAATTCATGGAGTCCATGAACTTGAATGGGAAAATCATTGTCTCGGTATCTTCTCTAAGCTTACTGAAATCAGGCATTTTCTGCAATTACGAAAGTAGGCAACAATCCACAAAAACCAAAAACCAAACCCACTGCTGTCGAGTCAGACCTGACTCATAGTGACCCCCTCCTTGGGTTTCCGAGGCGGTATCACTACAGAAGTAGATTGCCCAACCTTCCTTCCGAGGAGTGGCTGGTGGGTTTGAACCAATAGCCTTCTGGTTAGCAGTCAAATGCCTTAGGTACTATGCCACCAGAGCTCCCCAACAAACCAAAGCCCTAGGACTAATACTTGATATCAAAAATATTTCGTATGTCATTATAGTTGGGGAAAATCTCAAAATATCATTTATACTCATGACTAGTCTGATAGTTGGAGCTGGACCCCAGTTCTGTGTGGTTGTTCCCATGATGGGATCGGATGACTGTGTTCTGAGTGGCCAACCTGTTCAAGGGGAGTTTCCCTGGGGGTGTGGCCTGCTTCCAGGATATCCAGGGACATCCTGGGAAGCAAGACATTCTTCTGTGGATCGGGATTCTGTTGTGCTGCCTACAACTGTCTGTGAGTGAGCAGTCCACCGTTTGGCCTGGAGATCTTGGATTTGTCATTCGTTGGAGTCAACAGCTGGTGTACTGCCTGCCAGCCTTGAGCTTCTCGGCCCCTGCAGGGA
>NW_006921625.1:11554567-11567920 GCF_000298275.1 Orycteropus afer afer | reverse complement strand
GGGTTTGAGCCACCAGCCTTCTGATTAGCAGTCAAATGCCCTAGGCCCTATGCCACCAGAGCCTCTAGTTCATGTTATTCAATGACTTAATAAAAAGCATACATGACTTTAAGAATATTTTGATAGTGATATTTAATTATAATCTGTTTTCCTTATCATTCAATGTGCACCTAATTTTATGCATCCACAAACATTATTCTGAGAAAAACTGTATCCTAATATTGATAACACTTTCTTAAAACACCCACGGCCACCTCCTCAAAGATTCTGTTTCAGCTCCTCTTCCCAGAGAAGTGAGTCCCTCTTCATGCCTATCTTAGGCCCCTTCCAAACCTACCCCACCGTCCTCCAGCCCCACCCCACCCCAGCATCCGGGTGCCCCTCCTACTCCATCAATATCCCATGTGGGTCGTCTCCATGCCACTTCCACTGCAGGGCCACCAAGACGTCCCCCGCAGCGACCTCACAACGCACCACCCTCCTCCCCTCCATCACTCAAATATCTGTCCTCTTCTATCAAAGATATCACTCTGTCCTCACTGTCACACTGCCTAAGGAAGAAAGTGGAGACCACGTGGTAGGGTAGCCAAGGCATTTGAAATTGCCACAGAGTACCCTCAACCTACACCTATGCTCTCCGCACCTACATCCTAGAGCTTCAGTCAGCATCCTCTGTACCTTGTCCTAAACCAGCCCGCCGTGTCTCCCCTAACCTCTACTGAAATCTGGCCACACATTCCTGTCAAAGTCACACCCATCCCCAAGGCCAGGCTCCCATCGCCACTGTTCCAGAAAGACTTCCTCCAGTGCTCAGGGATGGAATTAATCCCTCCTTCCCTCACACTCCATAGTCTTTGGACATACCTCCATCCTAAAACCAAAACAAACGCACTACAGTGGAGTCAATTCCAACTCACAGCAACCCTGTAAGACAGAGAACTGTCCATAGGGTTTCCAAGGCTATAATCTTTACAGAAACAGAGCGCCTCACCTTTCTCCCACCGAGAAAGTGGTTGGTGGGTCCAAACCGCCGATCTATCAGTTAGCAGCTGAGTGCTTAAGCACTGCGTCACAATGGTTCCTACTTCCAATCTAGTGCTTATATAGTCTGCCTGGCTTCATACAACAGGCTCAACACGGGTGAGATAACTGACACTCAGTTCGGAGCTGAGCAGAAACTACGTACATCAATGCATGAGAAGAAGAACTAAACCATACAGGAGTTCCCCCTTCTGGCCCCCTCACTCAGCACGCGCATGGTGGAGACACATATGAAAGGAGAGATACGCACCGGCCACTCCCACACGCCTCCTGTCCTGTGGCCATCATCTCCCACCAGGAATATTCCAGAGGTTGACACGCATACTTTCACAACAGCATGGTGCCCAACCCCAGCAGTAGCATCAAGTCCAGCTCACAGTGACTCCTGGGTGGCGCTGTGCTCCACAGGGTGGTCCACGGCTGACTTTTCAGAAGTTAATCGCCAGCCCCTTCTTCTGAGGTGACTCTGGGTAAACTTGAGCTCCCAACCTTTGGATTAGTAGCTGAGCACATGAACCATTTATACTGGCCAGGAGCCCTGAACATAAATGCAGACCTTCTGAAAACACTGTGGATTACATACATTCTGATCAACATCATCACCTGATTAGCACACCAACTTGCTAAAGTTCCAAAGCCGACATTTCATCCCCTGCCCCGTTTATTATATTAAGAATGAAATCTCTCCATAAATACACTGATCAGCTTGCGCCAACGCCTCCTTCGAAGTTCGGAACTTATTTTTCAACCGGGTTCTCCACTCCCTGCCTTCTGCCTTTAACGCCGCCTGTCTTCATTTATTTTAAGCCTCGGGCCTAAGAGAAAGGTAAGCCAGGCAACAATTGCAATGAAACACACACACTACATTAATTGCAAAAGGAAATGAGCTTTACACAAAGTGCCTGCTGCAGGCCACGAGGTGCCCATGGGTTCCGAGCTTTCAAAGGGCCACAACTAGGTAGAAAATTAGAAAAGATCAGTATCAGACAACCGTGGTCTTCAACGGTAATAAATAAAGATGTCTTTCAAGGCCCATTAACCGCTAATCACATTTAGGATCAGAACTTGCAGAATAGCTCAGAATGGCTCCCGGGCTGTCTGAAGGGGCTGCCACTGCGCTCGGCCTGACAGTCAAGATGGGGCAGACCTGCATTTGTTTCATGTTAATAAAACCTCCATTGTTTTTGTTGCTGATTGGAGGATAGCAAGTTTTGTAAAGGCCTAAGAATGTGTCTCCACTGTGGACTGAATAACTGTAAAGTGCCTTCCAGCCACACACTTCTGCGCTTCATAAACTTGGGAACGCCGGAAACTGTCTAAGGCAGAAACCTGTCCAAGAAGGTAAACACACACATTTTCCATTCATAGAGAGCCATGGAAAAGTGGTGAGACTGCACCCTGTCAAAGGCAGAAACTTGCAAGACCCGGAAAAACAAGGCAATCTCGTGGAGTGCCGGCTCCCACAAGTAACCAAAGGGACCAGGATACTTATTCCTGAAAGGAGCTTGCTAGGCAGGCGACCACAGCATCAGGATTACTCAGTCGAGCTCCAACTTGTTGTGGAGTTGGATTTCAAGGACTGGAATTGTAGCCCTAGGCTCATGGGCATGACCACCACCTCATACCCACTTTAGGGAATGAAAGAAAAAAGTAGGGCTTTAGGGAAGGGTCCTCCAGCCCTCAGGGCCCCCATCTCTCCATCTGAACAGCTGATGCTATCCAACACGTTCACAAAGTTACTTTCTGGAATGCTCTCAGCCTTGCCACTCAAAGTGTGGTCTGTGAACCAGCAGCATTCACCTCAATGGGGGGGGGGAGGTGGCTATTAGAAATGCAGAGTCCTGGGTCCCACTATTGATCTGCTGAGTCACAAACTACATGCTACCAAGGCTCCTGGGTGACTTGTGGGCACATTGAAACGTGTGGCAGCGGTCTTCTCTCCAGTTGCCCTTAAGCACCACCTGGGAAAGTTTTGTTGTTGCTGAATGTTGATGTCAGGGCTGCAACCCCAGAGAATCTAAATGAACTGGGGTGAGGCGTGGAGATCCGTTTAAAACAAAAGAAAAAGAAAAAAGGTCCCTAGAAGATAACAAGTCCTGATAAATGTTTGCGGAATAAACCAGAACAAGGACCTAGTTGAACAATGCACTCAATCTACCCACCAAATCGCTGCCCGGTCCCTAATTTAGTGAAGGAGGAAGTGGAGAACATTAGAGGACTGAGAAGGGCTTTAAAGAACACTGGTGTTCAGTGCAGAGATCAAATTTTCTTTTTTTAAAAAAAGAAAGAAAAGCTCAACATCTATTCTTAGATCTATAAACCCAGACTTGTAAGCTGGAAGTTTAAAAAAAAAAAGCTTGCAGTCTTCCCCGTCTCAAGTGCACTAATCTGCTTTGGCCCCAGTTCCTCACCTGCACAGAGATTATCTGCTCTCTAGGAGCAGGTCTTACCATCAATTCCAGCAACTGTGCCCCTCTAATGCCATGCCTGGGAGGGCCCTAGTGAGCATCTGTAGATTACATGCAGCTACTGATGGAATGCTAAACATGAGAGTGTTGTGAAAATGAATTACAGACAGTTGAGGCTGTGATTCACTTGCCAGTGGGACTATTGTGTCGATCCCATGAAATAGCAGTGGTACAGACTGTTTCTCCATCAATGGTCTGATCCAAACTGTAGGTGCTCTGCCTAGAGCATAAACTGAGGTTAAACAGAGTTAACTCTGGTACGTGCAAAGCTCTCTCACTACGATTTAAAACTACAGGCAATAAAAGAAAAGAGTGAGTTCACAAAGTAAAAAAAAAAAAAAATGTTTATGGTGTTCTTTCGCATGCAAAGTCAACTGATAAACTGATGAACTAGGTAGAAAATTAACTAGGTAAAAAAAAGACAGATATTCCTGGCATAAACCATGGACAAACAGCTCACATCCTCAGTAAATAAAGCCTTTTAAAATCTGAGGGACAAAAAAATAGTCAACAGTGACATATCCCACAAGGGACTTATCTCTAAAATTTTTTAAAAACTCTAACACTTCAACATTAAAAAGACAAACAATCCAATCAGAAAATTGGCAGTAGATCTAAATGCCTATCAATGGATGAAGGGATAACCAAACTATGGTGTATGAACACAAAAGAATACCATGTACCACTAAAGAATAATGAAGAATCCACAGAACATCTCATGAACTTGGAGGCCGTTTCACTGAATGATATAACTAAATTACAGAAGGACAAGTATTGTATGAGTCCACTACTGTAAAAAGTCCAGGTAAGGTTTACACATGGAAGAAATCTTTCTTGGTTGGTTACCAGCGATGGGAGGAGGGGGGGGGGAAACTACTAGATGGGTAGGAGACGAGTATTGATTTGGGTGAAAGGAAACATAATATATGAAAAGTGAGTGAGCAGCACAGTAACACTCAAGAAAAGGAAGACACGGAGAAGTACAGACAACAAAAATAAATACTTTTACAAACACAATACTGCATTAGCAGTAATAACAAATATTAATCTATGGGTAGATACATAAGTGGAAGAGCAAAATGATCAGGTATGGGAGGCAAAAGGGATATATCCATGACCATATATAAGTTTAGCAGACAATATTTTAGATCCATACTGATATGTGTTATAAGAATGTCCATATATAAAATAGAGCTAACGGCACAACATTATGATAACTTATTAGCCACAGCCAAACACCTTAAGAGAGTGCACTGAGCCCTCAGGCTGCAGACCACGGTCGGGGAGGACATCAAGTTCAACTGGCATAATGTACTACACAAAAACATTGTTCTACATCCTACTTTGGTGAGTTAATGACTGGGGTCTTAAAAGCTTGCAAGCGGCCATCTAAATGCAACAATGGCTCTCTCCTCGTCCACAGTGAAGAAAAACGAAGAAAACCAAAACACACGGAAACAATTAGTCCAAAGGACTAATGCAGTTATGGACCACGCAATCCTCAGCCTATATGACCACGAGACCAGAAGAACTAGCTACCGCCTGGCTACCACTCAGAGGGGGATAGGTGCAGGAGATCCTGGATAGAATGAGAGAATAATGCAGAACAAAACTCAAAATCATAACAAAAATAAAAGACCAGGTTTGTTGGTCTGATCGAGCCTGGTGAGACACCCGAGACTATGTCCCCCTATGTTACCCTTCAGGTATGGAACTGAATTCACCCCTGTGGCATCCAGCCAAACAATAGATGGGCATACGGAATGATCATTTACATCAGTTAGACACAATCCTTGGATCGGTTGTGGGAGAACAGAAGGGCACTGTTTGCACAGGGACACAGCTGGGGGGGTGAGGAGTGCATGGGAAGGAAGGGCATAGGGAAGAGCTAATTACAGGGAGGAAGTGCAAAGAGAGCTGTTACACTGTGGGGAACAGCAGTCAATGTGTATGAACTGCTACATGGAAAATGAATTTGCTCCATAAACTTTCACCCAAATTACAAAAAAAGTAAAAAAAAAAAAAAAAACTTGCAAGTGGCCATCTAAGATGCAACAATTGGTCTCTTCTTGTCCAGAACAAAGAAGAATGAAGAAAATCAAAGACCCATGGAAACAATCCAAGGGACTAGAGGACCATGTGTGCACCTGACACAAGCCATGATATTTCCAATCGCCTGGTATGCATGTGAGAGCTGGACAATGAATAAGGAAGACCGAAGAAGAGTTGATGCTTTTGAGTTGTGGTGCTGGCGGAGAATGCTGAAAGTACCACGGACTGCTAAAAGAACTAACAGATCTGTCCTGGAGGAAGTGCAGCCAGAATGCTCCTTGGAAGCAAGAATGGCCAGACTTCATCTCACCTATTTTGGTCATGTTGTAAGAAGGGACCATCATTCCCTGGAGAAGGATGTCATGCTTGGTAGGGTGGAGGGTCAACGAAAGAGGGGGAGGCCTTCAACGAGATGGATTAATAACGGTGGCTGCGATGATGGGCTCAAGTATAGCAGGGATTGTGGGGCTGGCGCGGGATCAGGCAGTGTTTCATTCTGCTGTGCATGGGGTCGCTGAGTCGGAAATGACTCGACAGCACTTAACAACAACAACAACAGAGGACCATGTGAACCTCACCCTACATGACCCAGAAGAAATAAATGGTTTCTGGATACCACTGCCAACCACTCAGAAAGGAATCAAAATAGGAGATCATGGGTACAGTGGGAGAAAATGTGTAACAAAACTCAAAATCATTAAAAAAAAAAAAAAAAGTATCAGGCTTACTGGTCTGATTGAGACTGGTGAAACCCCAAGACTATGGCTCCTAGTTACGCTTCAGGCTTGGAACTGAACTCACCCCCATGCTTCCAGTCAAATAATAGACAGGACTACAGGACTACAAGGTGAACAATTATACCAGGGAGGTGCACTCCTTAGAATAATCAGCCATGGGAGATGAGAAGGACAGAGTGTGCACAGGAAGATAGCTCAGCGGGGAGGAATGTATAGGGAAGAAGCATACAGGGAAAAAGTAACCACAGGGAGGAAGTGGGAAGAAAGCTATTACACTGTGGGAATTGTAATCAATGTCATGAAACAAAATGTGTATGAACTGTTGAATGGAAAATTAATTTGCTCTGCAAACTTTCACCCAAATCACAATATAAATAAATAGATAAATAAAATAAAATAAAGGACAAAGGACTGAAACCCAATAGCAAAAGAGGAAAAGACATGGACAATTCCCAAAAAAAGATCTAACAATGACCCTCGAAGAAATGAAAAAAGGTTCAAACTCACTTGTAATTAGAGAAATTCAAATTAACACACTTCCTGAGATACCGTCTCTCACCAATCAGGGAGAAGGCTTAGAGAGGCTCTTATCCCATGGTTTTCCACTTTGAGTAGTGGGCTTATTTTGAACGTCAGGCAACTCCACAAATCCCTTCCATTATAGTATTTCATCTCTTGACTTTAAAAATGTATAACATAAAGTTACCATTAATTCAGGATCTGAATTAATTGGTATTTTCAATCCTGAAAGCATATACATATATTTGATAACTACTAGTTGGTGAAGAATATTGAATTTTCCATGGACCGCCCGAAGAACAAACACGTCTGTCCTGGAAGAAGTACAGCCGTAACGCTCCTTAAAATCAAGGATGGCGAGAGTTCGTCTCTGCTACCTTGGTCATGCAACCAGGAGCGCCCAGTCCCTGGAGAAGGACATCATGGTTGGCAAAGCAGCCTCAATGAGACGGACTGACGCAGTAGCTGCAATGACGGGCTCAAGCGCAGCAACAACTGTGAGGATGGCACAGAACCCAGCAATGTTTCGTTCTGTTGTGCGTGGGGTTGCTGTGAGTCTGAAGTGACTTGATGGCAGCTAACAAGCCAACTGACTCTTGCTCACGGTGACTCCATGTCTGTCAGAGTAGAACTGTACTCCAAAGGGTTTCCAGTCATTGATTTTTTGAAAGTAGATAACCAGGCTTTTCTTCCTAGGTGCTAGTTGGGCTTGATCTGCCAACATTTTGGTTAGTAGTGAGTGTGTTAACCAACTCTACCACCCAGGGACTCCTACAACTAGTAACATACATGTGAAGGAGCCCCAGTGGCACAATGGTTAAGCTCTCAGCTGCTAACCGAAAGGTCAGCAGTTCAAATCTACCAGCCACTCTGTGGAAGAAAGACATGGCAGTCTGCTTCAGTAAAGATTATAGCCTTGAAAATCCTATGGGGCATTTCTACTCGGTCCTATAGGGTCACTATGACTCCACTGGCAATGGGTTCAATCTGAGTGTGTGTATACACACACACGCATATATGCATATATACATATGGTGACAGAACAGGCCTTCCCCATAGGGTTCTTCTAGGCTGTAATCTTCACAGGATCAAATCACCATGTCTTTCTCCTGGATGGGTTCGAACCACCAACCTTACAGTTAGTAGTTGAGCCCTTAACCACTTGCAACACCAGGGCTTCTCATATATAATACACACACACAGCTATGGTGCGCATATGAATTCAAGGATCGTCATTAACCCCAAGACCTTCCATAGCCACTCCCAGAGGTCTCAGCTCCCACACATGGAGCCTCCGATCTTCATGGCATGGACGAGGAATGGAAAGCATCGAGGAAATTCACCTGTGAGTCTGTGAGAGGGAGCACCATCTTCAAACCAGCACATCCGTAGCTGCACTTACCATGTCTGCAGGTAACTTTCTTTGGAGAAAAAAGTCAAGGAGGAAACCAGATGCCATGTTTTCCCTCCTGTGAGAAGGGGGTGGCCCAGGGCAGTTTTGCTTTTGGCCGGAACACTAGAGTGGAGAAGTACCTGATGAAATTCATAAACAGTTTCTGGTTTCTGGCACAGATGATGAGTTACTGCTACCCTGAGATTGTAACATGTGCTCAATCTTCCCTCGGAGATATTTCCAGTTTTATTAACTATGCATTTTGCTGCAGGATAGCCAAAATGCTCCTTCTTTTGCAAATGGCCAAATGGTCCTTTTGAAAGCATTCAGTCCCTGGGCTGTGTGAGACAGCATGCTCCGTTCACAAGGGGTCTTGATTGCTGCACGTTATTAAAGAAAACACTTGGGGAGCTCACTCTAATTAAAGATGAGAATGCCCAGTGACCAGAGTGGTGCAAGCCAAGGTCTGTGCACTGAATTGAAGCACCATCTTTTCACCTGAGGTGTCCCCAGTGGTGCAAACAGTTAACCTACTCAGCTGCTAGCCTAAAGGCTGGAGGTTCGAGTCCACCCAGAGGCACCTCAGAAGACAGGCCTGGTGATCTATGTCTGAAAAATCAGCCGTTGAAAACCACGTGAAGCAAGTTCTACACAGGCCATGGCGTCACCACGAGTCGAGTGGCCCGATGGCCACTGGCTTCTTCAGTGTCACCTGAAATGTCTATGAAAGGGGACTCAGCTCTTTCTCAAGCTGCCTCATGAGTTCAAGGACATTCTTTGGGTCTGCCACATGTTATAAATGTTCTATTGTTTGTGTTTCATATTTGATTTTCCAATTTTTCTTTAAAAGGACTGAAAGAGCACCAACAAAAAATCATAACCAAGAAAGGAAAAGGTATCTCTAAATGATGAAGTAACCGCTTGAGGACACAGAGTTTGTGCAAACTAGTAAATCATCATAATGAATAAAAACGGTACTGAAAGCAACGGCCTTGCTGCTCCAGTATCGGGAGGCTGAGCACTCGGGCGGGGATGCTTTCAAGCACCGAGCCACACTTCAGCAGGTCAGAAAACCGACCTGAGGCAACGAAAGCTTACTTTTCTTTCCTTTCTTATGCTAAGTCTCAGTTTATTTTTCTGTGATATGCTGACAAAAAAAAAAAAAAAAAAAAGCTTGACCTATGGTTTGTTATAAAGACAGAATTATATAAAGCATGTAAAACAATGAGTAAGGTTGATAGGAAACGTGTAATAATTGAATAGTCAAGCATATCATTATAGTCCCACCGCCCATACATCAGCTTGTCATATTGTAGCGGCTTGTCTGTTGCTGTGATGCTGGAGGCTATGTCACAGGTATTTCAAATACCAGCAAGGCCACCTATGGTGGGGAGGCGTCAGGGAAGCTTCCAGACTAAGACAGACAAGGAACAAAGGCTTGGCAATCTACTCTTCTGAAAATGAGCCAACGAAAACCTTATGAATCACAATCCACCACTGTCCGATTCGCCAGCTTTGGACACGTCATCAGGAGGGGTCAGTCGCTAGAGAAGGAATCCATGTTTAGAGAAGCACAGAGCCCACAAGGGAAACACGCAGTGCAATGGACTCAGGTGTGATGGTGATTGTGAGGGGGACGCAGGACTAAGCAACGTTTCCTCCCTACACACACACACACACACACACACACAGTAGTTTTCTCTCCAACATACACAAGATTACCATGAGTCAGAGTGCACTTGATGGTACGCTATTTATTATTATAATTATCAAGAGTTCTAAGCTGGGGGAGGGCCAAACTCAAACCCACAGCCATCCAATCGATTCCAACTCATAGTGACCCCCACTGGGTTTCCCCCACTGGGTTTCCGGGGCAATAAATCTTTACGGAAGTAGATTGCCCCATCTTCCTTCTGTGGAGTGGCTGGTGGGCTCCAACCGCTGACCTTTTTGGTTAACAGCCAAATGCCTTAGGCACTGCGCCACCAGAGCTCCTCAGGGGAGGGCAGTAAATAAAGATCGACAATGCCCTCTGGTCGCTGCTATGATCTTTGTTTCTTAAACTTGCTGGTGCTGACCTCTCACCTCAGATTTACCAGTGAATTAGAATCCCCACAGCAGGGATCTGACCACGCAATTTTTTTTTTTTTTTTTTTAACTATAGAGATGTTCCAGTCAAGATGGAGTAACCAGGAACCAGATTTACTCTCTCATCTGACACAACCAAAAACCCAGAGAGAATACATGAAATAAGAGTTTTCAAGAGACTAGGGATGAGGCAACGAAGAACAGGGAGTCCTGAGCCGTACGCTTGTCCCAGCTGACTGCCAGGAGAGTTTCCAGAAAGGGGACGCTGAAACCGAGCTTCCCGGACTCCTTGAGTTGAAGAGACAGAGCTCAGAGTGCAAGGAGACCAATGCAACTAGAGTTAGCGGGACAAAATGAGGGACAGCTGCCCAGAGAGAAAACCCCAGGGACCTGCACAGGGTCCCGACCAAGGACTCAGCAGATTCTAATCACTGTGTGGGAATAAGGGGACTACCAGAGGCTGGGGAAAGTCCCACAAGAAGGATTAGAGGGAACAGTGCCTGGTGCTCACACAGGGTCGGGCACAGTGCCTGTTTTCATCACAGGACTAAAAAAACTCGTAATTCACAGGCATTGTGTAGCGTCCTCAGAAAGGTCTTGCCTCACTCAGTAGTAAGGAAGAATTAACCTCAGCGTGAACACTGCTCCAAACCAGCCTAACAAATTATAAACTCAAAATGCAAAAGCATTAAACTGTTTCCAAGTAACTTAATCACATCCCAGAACAAAGCTCAGGAATATTTACAGCAACACAAAACATCCAGCACCAACAAGGTAAAAATCACAATGTTTGACATCCAATCAAAGATTACCAGGCACACAAAAAGGCAAAACATGATCCACGTGAGAATAAGAAATCAACTGAAACGGATCCAAAATTGAGACAGATGTTAGAATTAGCAGAGAAGGATACTGAAACACTTATTCTAAACTTTACAAACATACAAAATACAGTCAAGTAGAGACATGTAAGTTTTTTCTTTTAATCCCAAATTGAACTTTCATACATGAAAAATCCCTGGATGGGATTAATGGCAGATTACACATTGCAGAAGAAAAAATTAGTACTAAACACAGTCAGCAAGAAGGAGCTCTGGTGGTACAATGGTTAAAGCATTTGGCTGCTCACCAAAAGGTTGGCAGTTCGAACCCACCAGCCACTCCATGGGAGAAAGATGAGGTAGTTTGCTTCTGTAGATTTATAGCCTTAGAAACACTATGAGGCAGTTCTACTCTGTCCTCTAGGGTCACTATAAATAGGAATTGACTCCACAGCAGTGCGTAGATAGCAACAGAAACCATTCAAAAAGAAACACAAAATGAAAATAGAATTTAATAAAATGAATAAACAAATAGTGGATGACAGTGTTGTGTGACACTTACAAAAGGCCTGTTGTTAGGTGCCGTCGAGTCATCTCCGACTCACAGCAATCCTATGTACCGCAGAATGAAACACTGCCCAGTCCTGTGCCAGCTCCACGATCCCTGCTACACCTGAGCCCATCGTTGCAGCCACTGTTGATCCATCTTGTTGAGGGCCTTCCCCTCTTTCTTCGACCTTCCACTTTACCAAGCATGATATCCTTCTCAGGGAATGGTCTCTTCTTACAACATGACCAAAGTAGGTGAGACGCAGTCTGGCCATTCTCGCTTCCAAGGAGCATTCTGGCTGCACTTCTTCCAGGATATATTTGTTAGATCTTTTAGCAGTCCATGGTATTTTCAGCATGCTTCACCAACACCACAACTCAAAAGCATCGACTCTTCTTCGGTCTTCCTTATTCATTGTCCAGCTCTCACATGCATATGAGGTGATTGAAAATATCACGGCTTGTGTCAGGCACACCTTAGTCCTCAAGGAGACATCTTTGCTCTTCAGCACTTGAAAGAGGTCTTTTGCAGCCGATTTGCCCAGTGCTATACGTCATCTGATATCCTGACTGCTGTTTCCATTGGCGTTGATTGTAGAACCAAGTAATATGAAGTCTTTGACAACTTCAATCTTTTCTCCATTTATCATGATGCTGCTTATTGGCCCAGTTGTGAAGATTTTTGTTTTCTTTATATTGAGATGTAATCCATACTGCAGAATGTAGTCTTCAATCTTCATCAGCAAGTGCTTCAAATCATCCTCACCATGGAGTTGATGACCAGTCTCATAATGATGGGGAATACTATATCTAGCTGCCCAGCCACTCAACCAGGCCCAGCCAAGCTGACACACAAACTGAACTACCACACTATGTAACCTTGGACAACTTAACTCTTTGTGCTTAAGTTTTTTAATTTTTTTTTTTTTTTTTTTAAAGGAAGAAGAAGATAAAAATAGTATCTTAGTTATCTGTTGTTGTTATGTGCCGTGGTGGAGTTGGATCGACTCATAGCGACCCCTCCTTGGATTTCTGAGGCAATATCACTACGGAAGTACATTGCCCCATCTTCCTTCTGAGGAGTGGTTGGTGGGTTTGAACTGCCAGCCTTCCAGTTAGCAGTCAAGTGCTTTAGGCACTACGCTACCAGAGCTCCCATCTCAGTTGTCAAGTGCTGCTATAACAGAAACAGAAACAGCCCAAACAGAAATTTATCTCTCACTCTTCAGGAGACTGGAGTCTGGATTTTGTGTGTTGGCTCTAAGTTAAGGCTTTCTATCTTCATGTCTCCTGGTAAAAAGAGGTTTCCAATGTGGGGACCCTGGGTCCAAAGGAAGAAATTGGCTCCCAGCTCATGTATCTTTGTGGTAGTGGGTCCCTTTCTCTGTTTCCTTCTCTCTTCCTTTATCTCTTAGAAGAGGTGTTGCAGGCCACACCCCAAGGAAATTCCTCTTACATCAGATCAGGTCTGTAAAGGGAAGAAGGGTGTTGTATCCCACACAAATCATCTTATAACCGATTAGCTTATCATATCAGATCATAAAGGAAAAAGAAGATAAGAATATTTTAGTTATCTAGTGCTGTTATTGGACAATGAATAAGGAAGACCGAAGAAGAGTTGATGCTTTTGAGTTGTGGTGCTGGCGGAGAATGCTGAAAGTACCATGGACTGCTAAAAGAACTAA
>NW_006921625.1:11526463-11541431 GCF_000298275.1 Orycteropus afer afer | reverse complement strand
GATGGCCTCTTCCTTCTTCCTAGTCTGTCTCAGTCTGTAAGCTGGGCTGATACCTGTGCACCATGTGCATCCTGCTGGGTTTGAAACACCAGTGGCTCAGCCTCAAAACTCACATCAACATGTCACCACGGTAGGACAAACCGAGAGACAATTTTGTCTCCCTGTTGGAAACCTCTCCTACCACCCTTACCTGGGTCCCTGAGGCTGACTCCTCCTCTGTCCTGGTTCCTGTGACTTTTCCTACCCTTTCTCCCATTCTCCCACCTGCTGCTTTGGGCGTGCCTGGGTTCCCTCTCCTCACCTGGATCAGTGTGGCTCACTCCCGTCGGTCCCAGTCCCCGAGCCTATTCGTCTCCACTCTTTGGTTCTCCCACCTGATGTTTTGGGCGTACCTGGGTTCCCTCTCCTCACCTGGATCCCTGCGGCTCACTCCCGTCAGTCCCAGTCCCCGAGCCTATTTGTCTCCACTCTCTGGTTCTCCCACCTGATGCTTTGGGCGTGCCTGGGTTCCCTCTCCTCACCTTTCTAATACAGTACATACTGATAAGTATAGCCCTCAAACAAAGCTCTTTGAAGTCTTCAATTTTTAAGAGTGTAAAAGATTCTAAGACCAAAAATGTTGAGAATCACTGTTCAAGGGAAGAGAGATTCTTTCTCTTGATCTTTCTGGGCATCATCAGCACATGGGGGCACATGGGTGGCTCCTAATGGATGTCTGCATTATAAAGTGAATGTATGAATGTATCCAAACAAAAAAACAAGCCCACTACCATTGAGTCTATTCCAACTCATAGCAAGCCCCACTGGGTTTCCAAGGCTGTAAATCTTTATGCAAGTAGAATGCCTCATCTTCCACCTGTGGAGTAGCTGACGGGTTTGAACCACCAACCTCGAGGTTAGCAGCCAAATGCCTTACCCACTACACCATCAGAGCGCCTTATGAATGTATCCTGTAGTCATTTAATCATTGTATTTCCTTCACTGGCTGGGAAAATGTTTCCACCAAGAGGGGAACCTATGTCCTCTTACAATGAAAAAGATGCTCTTTGAAGCTAATTCCCAGGTTCCAGCCCTCCTGGAGGGAACCTGTGGGCCTGATGTCTGGAAAGTTTCCAAGGCAGTATCACTACAGAAGTAGATTGCCCAATCGCCCTTCTGAGGAGCGGCTAGTGGGTTTGAACTGCCAGCCTTCTGGTTAGCAGTCAAATGCCTTAGCCACTACACCATGAGAGCGCCTGTATTTATTAAAGAGAACAATAATAATGGACTCTCCTACAGTAAAGCCCTCTAGAAGTAGAGTACCAACAAAAATGAGGAAAACTCTCAGCAAGATGTATTGACACAATGGCTGCAACAATGGACTCAGACATACCAGTGAGCATGAAGATGCAGCAGATCAGACAACATCTCATTCTCTGATACATACAGTGGCCATGAACTGGAGCTGACTCAATGGCAACTAACAATAACAACAACACAGTCAACCAGACACCCTGTCCAGACCAACACAGATGCATGACAGCTTTAAGGGACACCAAGACCTCAAATAAACTCAAGGCACGGCTTATGAAAAGAAGCCTGATCCTGGTGGCACCAGGCCTGGGAATCCCAAGACACTCCAACCATCCTTACCTGTCTCCTTTGGAAAAGCTGCTACCCCTTGGCTTCCCTCACATCCACTCCCACCCCCCTGGCTACCTCTTCGTCAAACCAGACTCATCTCTTGAACAGACAGCTGTTCCTGGGCTCAGGCTTACCTGGTCCAAGAAAAACAGTCGGGAAGAGTGGGTGTGTTGCCTCAAGATTGTGAACTGCTCACAGATAAACCTAACAAAGAGGGCCTTATGCTCCATGAGGTGAACAGCTTTGCCATTTACAGGCTAAGTGGGTTGCAGTCTAGAAGCCTCTATGATTACTTCAAGATCAGTTCTCTCAACTCAGTGGCTCCTGAGCCACAGATGTGGATGGCAAATGATCTGCTCTGGGTATGCTCTTAACCCTGGGAGAAGAGATAAGAGAGAGACAACTTCTCCACATGCACTCAAGGCCAGCCACAGCCATGTTTCAATCTCTTTTCTAGAGAGAGCATCATGTATGTGCTCTCAAAACCTGTAGGACGCCCACAAATGTTAGGTGCCTGTGCCCATGATTCCTCGAGGTCCCAGGCTATGGCCTCTGCAGCCCGGAGCCTGCCAGCCTCCACCACTCCACCTCTCCCCTGGACTCTGGCTCACTCAGCTCCCACACGTGCACAGGCTCCAGGGTGTGTCCTCAAACACAGTCCTGATGGGACGTCTTCCTGTGCTGAGAGGTGTCTTGCCGCCCCTGGGGCCCTAGGCCAGCCCCAGCCAGCCCCACTCTGGATAGGAGGGGATTCACCTCCATCAGATCTCACTGTGCCCAGACCCAGGGTGATGGTGGAAGAAAGAAAACCACAAGCAAGAGCCACTGTAGGCGCAGGTGGGCCCCTCTGGCAAAGCCAGTCCACACTTTCCCTGAATTCTGGTGTCAGCCTGAAGCAGGAAGGACAGCAGACAGACACTTGTCCAGCGTATTTTCAAGAAACACCAGGGTCTCCATGTTTATGAGGAAGAACTGAGGTTAAGAGTGGAAGTGCTCCAGTTACCTGGAGCAAAGCGACTTTGCTTGAAGGCCAGAGTCCCCAGAGTGTGTCTTCAGCTGGCAGCAGGAGCAACTGGAAACTTGTTGCCGATATGAATTCTTAGACCCACCCAGACCTGCTGAGTGTGGCAGGGGGCCCACTGTCTGTGCTAATCAGCCTCCAGCCCAACTTTGAACATGGGCGTTCACAACCTTGGCTCCACATTGGAGCCACCTGAACAGATCGATAGCTGCAAAAACCAGACAGACATCACTGCTGTAAAAATCAAAACAGTGATGTCTGGACCTCAGCCTAAGGTTCCAATGTAATGGGTCCTGGGTACAGCCTGGGCATCAGGATTTTAAGCATGGTATGTGTCTGGAACCCAAACAGCTTCAAAAAAATACCGTTACTGGGCCCTCCCTCTGGACTTCATGAATCAGAAGCTCCCCAAAACAAACAAAAAGCCAAACTCACTGCCGTCTAGTCAATCCCAACTCATAGTGACCCCTCCTTGGGTTTCTGAGGAGGTATCTCTACAGAAGTAGATTGCCCAATCTTTCTTCCAAGGAGTGGCTGATGGGTTTGAACCACCAGCCCTCTGGTTAGCAGTCAAATGCCTTAGGCACTATGCCACCAGTGCTCCCTCAGAAGCTCCAGGAGGGCCAAAACCAAAAAAATCAAACTCACTGCCATCCAGTTGATTCCAACTCATAGCGATCCTCTTTGGGTTTCCAAAGCAGTAAATCTTTACGGAAATAGACTGCCTAGTCTTCCTTCCATAGAGTAGCTGTTGGGTTTGAACCGTCAACCTTCTGGTTAGCAGTCAAATGCCTTAGACACTATGCCACCAGACCAGGCATTGTATTTCCAAGTACCTCCCACCCCAGGTGACTCAACCAAGTGATCTCACTCCAGGTGGTTTCCCCTAGGTGGTCCCCGCAGGTGACTCCACCCTAGGTGATTCCACGTGACCCCACCCCAAGTGACCCCACCCCAGGTGATTCCAGTGTACCCACTGATTTTGAGCACCATTACCTCAGGAATTTGCTCAAAAGACTGGTTCTTCCCAGATTTGCCAAACAGGCCCAAGCCTCTAAGTTTAACTCCCAACCCCATTCAACCAACATGCCATTCATTCCTTCCATCAACAGATAATATATTAGGACCTACTGGGTCCAATGCACTGATTGCTAAAAAAGACAAAAGGAAGCAAAATGAAACTACAAGTTGGCCATATTTTATGATGAGCGAGCCTGGAGGTGGGCAAAAGAAAGGGCGAAAAGGGGGCAGATAAGGAAGAATTGGAGAATGACTTTTGGTACAACAATGAGGGCAATAAAATAAGGTGAGTCAGACAGGAATCTATCTGGAAATACCCAGGAAGGTCTGCCCACAGGAATAGTAAGATGCTTCCCTTCCCACGCCACTCCTGCTCACTCATTTCTGGAGAGGTTCAACAAACAATTTGTTTTGTCTTTTGAAACAGGGTGTAGAAATCCATCAAATGGGGTGGGGGTTTGTGAATAGCAGTCAGCCAGTTGAGAAGCTTCCAGCAAAGATAAAGGCCCAAAAAAGCGAGAGCAGACAATGATCTAGAGGAGGGCGATGGTGGAGATTAACCTGTGAGCAGCCTGCCAAGTCCAGCCGCTGGGCTGCAAGGGTGAGGCCTGAGAGGCAGGCTCGAGAGCCTGGGGAGAACTGGCTGCTGACAACATGCTAAGTCAACAGCACTGCAGGCATTGTGCTCCAAGAGGCCTCAACAAAAGGAGTACTGTCATTCCTTGCTGGCCTGTCACCGGCCTCCGCTAAACAGTGGGCTCAGAAGGGCTGGGACTGCTATCACCTGCCCGATGGCTCCCCAGTACCTGGCAGGAACCGCCTGGCCAGTGACTCTACAAGACAGTTTCTGAGTCCATTCCTTAACGGCTATTGAGGACGCTGATGAAAATGCCAGGTAAGTCAACATGTGCCCAGGTGGCCTCCATTCCCTGCAAGCCCAGCTCGGAGCTAAGAGCAGTACGTGGATTTTGGGCCTACTCCACAACATCCTGCAGAGGTAAATGTTACTACCCAGGATTTGTTACCTGCTGTCAAGTTGGTTCCAACTCCCTGCAACCCCACGTACAACAGAATGAAATGCCACCCGGTCCTGTGTCATCTTTACGATTACTGGCAGCGTTCAGTCCATTATTTTGGCCACTCTGTATTCCAAGGACCTTCCAACCTAAGGGCTCACCTTTCAGCACTATAGCAGACACCATTCTGTTGTGAGGCAATGGAGTTTCCGTTGGTTAATTTTCAGAAGTAGATCACCAGGTCTTTCTTCCTAGTCTGTCTTAGTTTGGAAGCTCAGCTGAAACCTGTCCACCATGGGTGATTTTGTTAATATTTGAAATACTGGTGGCATAGCTTCCAGCATCACGCATACAACCAGAGCATGACACACTGTCAGTTGGGTGGTGGCCCCCTGACTTACAGGGGAAGAAAGGAAGGCTCAGAGTAGCTAACAATGTCGGTCAAGTTGGCCTCGCTGGCATCGGGCATCAAAGAGCCAGTGTGCTCCTTTCCAATGGAAAACAATTCCAAAGTAGGAGAAAGGAAATCTGCAGTGCAGCAGGGACAGAATACAGCCCAGAGGTGGGAGAACTCAGGCAGGCACCTGACTAGGGTGGCCCCAATGGCTGTTAAGGCAGGCCGTGCTGGCAGACATGGCTCTCAGGGCCGTGCCATCCCAGGCATTTCTGCAGGACCGCAGTATTTATAAGAAAGCCTCACCTTTGCAACTACAAAGACTTGGAGAGACAGGACACATATCAAAGGGAACACATAAAAGGGAAAGACACATGTGCTAACCATAACATGCTATTTCTACTCATGCAGAGAAAGCCGGCTACATTTTTCTAGGGTGAGGGTTTCAAGATTCTGTTTCAAGATGGTAATGAAAGGCTACTTGCATCTGACACAGGCGCATTAGGATCTTAAGAAGACAATAAGGGAGACTTAAAAAAAAAAATGTCATTCTTGCTCTTATTGGCACTTTCTTTGAAGAGTATTTCAAGTGGCTAAAACACTGAAGAAGAAGCCCTGGTAAGTGCTGACTGGAAGGTCAGTGGTTCAAACCCACCAGCCACTCTGCAGGAGAAAGACGTGGCAGTCTGCTTCCGTGAAGATTTATAGCCTTGGAAACCCTATGAGGCAGTTCTACTCAGTCCTCTAGGGACGCTGTAAGTCAGAATCCACTCAACAACAACAGGTTAAAACATTGAAAAATATGGTCACCCGTATTTGCAATTCTTCTTCTTCCACACAAAAGAAAACACTTAAAAGCATAAGTGACATCCAACTTGCCCCAAGATTGACTTGAAAGATTTTCAGGCTCCTGAAATACAATGGATGAAAAAAGAAGAAATAATCCCACTTGTCAAAGAACCTGCTTCTCTGTCTCCCCATCTGTGCATGAAATTGGAGAAGCCCACCTTTAGCATTCAAGATACTGGGGGTGTGGAACCAATGCCCTAGCTTCCTTAACGCCTGGCTCACTGACATAGCAGCCAGCAAGGTTCCTTCATTTTTAGTACCTATTTAAATAGCAACTCTGCATGTTGTGGCCATTGCTTTTACCTCATCCTGCAGTTCCTGGCATTTGTCACCTCTTCCATGAAGCCCTCCTTGGATGCAGGAGCATTTACAACAGGGTACAGTTAACAGTGGTGAACCACATTGGAATCGGAGAAAGAACAGACAGAGGTTTGGGGGTAGGGATGTCAGATTGAGCGGATAAAAACACGATGTCCAGATCATTTGAACTTCAGATAAACAACAAATAAATTTTAGTATAAGTAGGTCTCCCAATTGCGTGGGACACACTTAGACTAAAAGAATTACTAGTTTCCTCTGCTTAGCTTGCTATCAGAAAAAGGCAACTCTGTTTTCCACCAATGACCATCCCCTCTCCCAAAAACAAAGACTCTAAAGTTCCGAACCTTGTTGTCACTGTCAGGTGCTGGTGGCTTGGTTCCCACCTCATAATGACCCCTGGACAACAGAAGGAAACACTGCCCAGTCCTGGGCCAGCCTCATATCACTGCTGTGTTTGAGCCCATTGTTGCAGTCACTGTGTCAGTCCATCTTATCAAGGGCCTTCCTCTTTTTCACTGACCCTCTGCTTTACAACCATGATGTCCTTCTCTGGGGAATGATCCTTCCTGTTATCATTGTTGTTGCTGTTATGTGCCGTCGAGTCGGCCCCGACTCATAGCGACCCCTCCTTGGGTTGCCGAGGCAGTATCACTAAGGAAGTAGATTGCCCAACCTTCCTTCCAAGGAGTGGCTGGTGGGTTTGAACCACCAGCCTTCTGGTTAGCAGTCAAGTGCCTTACGCACTATGCTACCAGAGCTCCTATCCCTCCTGTTAACACGTCCAAAGTCAGCCACACGGTCTCACCATCCTCACTTCTAAGGAGCATTCCGGCCGGACTTCTTCCAAGACAGATTTGTTCCTTCTTCTGGCCGTCCATGGTCTATGCAACATTCTTTGCCAACAATTCAAAGGCATCAATTCTTCTACAGTGTTCCTTATTCATTGTCCAGCTTTCCCATGCACTTGAGGCTACTGAAAATACCACGGCTTGGGTCAGATGTACCTTAGTCCTCAAGGTGATATCTTGCTTCTTAAACACTTTCAAGGGATCTTTTGCAGCAGATTTGCCCAATTCGTCATTTAATTTCTTAACTGCTGTTTCCATGGGCATTCTGTGGATCCAAGTAAAACGAAATCCTTGACAGCGTCAATCTTTTCTCCATTTATCATGATGCTGCTCATTGGTTGTCAGGGTTTTTGCTTTCTTTTTGTTTCTCAACCAGTATCTAGTTGCTGCATGAAGGGTGCAAGCCAGTGTGCATGTGGATGCACTGAGACATCCTGTTTAAAGATCCCAAAGCCCCTGTTCTCCAGCCCTGTTAGAGAAGTCCAGCTGATGGCAAGCTGGTCACTTTGGGTTGTCTCACTAAATCTGAGACAGGTGAGGAAACAGGCTCAGGAAAGGTGACCCGGCTCACACAGACATTAGCAAATTCCAGAGTTTGGACTGAACTCTGACCACTGTGACTCCAGCACCTTTCCCCTTTCGATCTCCATCAGTGGGATGTCCAGTGTACCCAGACTCACACACCCCCAGTCCCCTGGAGCAGGGCTCGTCAGGTTCCCCCAGGCCCGCTACACATTAGGTGACGCAGACAGAGAAGCCAGCAGCGCCCACCCAGAGAAGACAACCGAGCCCCAGAAGAGTGGGCGGTGCCAGGCCAGGTTTCCCTTCAGGGCCAACTGAACTGAACAGCAGGAGTCTGTGTGTGTGTGTCTCTCTTGTTCAGGTTTTAAATGTCATCAAGAAATGTGCCTAGAGCACACCAGGGACAGACACCAGAGGGTGGGAGGAGACAGGAAGGGGCCTGGGTAAAGGGACAGAGCCTGGTCCTCCGGCTCTGCAGGCTCCTGCCAGCCCTGGCAGGGACCACAGGAAAGGGGAGGAGACACCAGGGGTCAGGGAGAGGTAAGACATGTCCCTCCCTCCAGTGCCCCCCTGCCGTTCTGCCAGGGCAACCAGGATCACCTCCCTCTGCTCCCCCATCTTGGTCCAGAGCCAATGCCTCCATTCTGGGCGAAACCATACATTCTTCCAAGGAAATCAACATTTTCAAATTTGAACTAGCATACAGTGACAGGTTATGCATTTTGGATTCTCCAGATGGGTTCTGTCAAACCTCATTGTGCACAAATTCAGATGTGGGGAGATAGTGTGACCAGTCGGCATCAGGATTTGCATTTTCCTCACGGCTTCTCTTCTGCCCTTTCTGCCCAGCAAATGCCACTCCACCAAGGGCCAGCTCAACAGCAGGGACAAGAGGAGACTCAGAGGGGCTTTTGCCCATCATCCTCTCCAGCCCCTCCTCTGAGGGCCTCTCCTTGTGTGGCTCTCAGGCTTTAAGGTGGACGGCTGACAGTTTTCTCCGTCTTATACAAAATGTAAATATCTTAGGAAGACAATACCACATTCAGCCCAGCTACAGTGAGAGCCACGGAAACAATAAGATTTGCCAGGACCCTAGGGGCACTCTCCCTTCTAGTGCTGGACAGTTCACTTACTGAATCCATAAATGTCTTTTGAGTTTTTCAGTTGCAACCAAAATATCCTGATTAGTACAAGAAGTTCCTTCCACTTTTTGGTAATGTTTGTGCCTTAGTTACCTAGTGCCGCTGTGACTCAAATCCCACAGATGAATGGCTGAAGAACAGGAGTTCAGGGCACGGCTCTAGGAAGAAAGCCTTGCTTTGCAGAAGCCCTATGAGGTCGCTGGCATTCCTGGGTGTCTGTCTTCTCCTTGCGTGTGTCTCTGTGTCTCTCCTCATCGTTTTATCGCTCAGAAGTGGTTAGGTTTAGGATCCACTCTATAATGGTACAGCATCATTAATATAACAAAAGAAAACCCCCCTATTTCCAAACAGGGCCATATTTACAGGTACAGGGGTTAAGATTTCAAGATATATTTTGTGGGGACACAATTCAGCTCATAACACCTTTATTACATATTATGAGCTAAACATAAGTTTATGAATATGGAATTAACCAAGGTCTCAGGTCACATCCTTCATGAATACTAGGGTTGACTCTTCTTTCAAGGAATTATTCACTCTTCCCTCATCTTGTTCTTTACTAAGTAACAACCATTCAGTTAGGAATACTTTCAGCTTCAAGTAACAACATGCCAAACTGAAAATGGCTTAAACTATTAGTCTCCCACAACAGTGGGGCTGGAGGTTAGCAGTACCAAGGTTGGTTAGATAGCCAAGCAATACCACCAAAGACCCCAGCTCTTTCTATCTTTGTTCTCTGCCACCTTCACCTGTCAGTATGTCTCCCCTCATGGTCACAAGATAGCTGCTGCAGCACCAAGCATCACACTCTCACATAACAGCATCCTATCCAAGCAGAAAGGAAGAGGATGGCAGCAGAAGGGCTTTCTCCTCTTCATAAAAACCAAACCAAACTCACTGCCGTCGAGTCAGATCCAACTCATAGCATGGTCTCTGACTTTTATCAAGAAGAAAAATCTTTCCCAGAATTGCTCACAGACTCTCCATCATGGGCCAGGACTATGTTATGGGGTCCCCATAAACCAATTACCAGAAAAGGAGTGGAGTTTCCACTGGAATTCCAAGGAAGAAGGGAGAACAGCTCTTGGGGAGGCAATGAACAGTGTTGACTGTGGATGTCTCAGTACCCTACCTACTTGGAACCAAGACTAGCATTGACTTATAAGAAGAAAAACCACTAAGTAGGTGAATTCCAGTTTTACCCAAATCAGGCTTGGTGTTCTTCTTTGCCCCTAAAATAAGATTAGAATGAGCCACAGGGAAAGGCACCAATGTTCAAAACTATATTTGGATCCCCTAGAGCTGAAAGAGGCAAGCAAGCCCTGAGGGCTAGGCCTGGCCTATGCACAACTTCATCTGCCCCCAGCAATGAGTTCTAAAAATACACACCTTTGACAGTCTTCTATTTTAAATAGCAAACACCACATATATCATCTCCACTCCTTCCTTGGTACAAATTAATTTTTCATGATGGAGAAAGAAATGACAGATACATTTTACTTTAGCAGAACAAGTAAAGGTGACATTTTGAAACTTCCAGCTAGTAATTTCCCAGTTCTGTGGCCTTGGGCAAGCCATTCCTCTTCTCTGCACATCAGTTTTCTCATCTATAATATGAAGAGATTAACAATCTCTACTTTCTAATGAGAGTTGGAAACTGGCCAAACTCAATTTGGCCACTCCCAATCACTGGGTTCTTTTTGGTATCAGTCATGCCCAACAATCAGATGTTGGTGGAACGTGGTCTCCTTCCTACAACCTCCCTTCTAGGTGACAATGAAAGCCAGTTTCTGAGTGAATTTTGCCCCAGATACAGACATTTATTAGCAAGCCGGCCCCAAAAACGGTCACACAACCTGTTCTATAAACATGAACAAGTCTCAGCGCTCTGTGTTTTCAGGAAAAGGTCATTCAAGGTCATCATGATGATATTTGAGCTTTGCAGCACAGGCAGTAAGAATCCCAAAACACCTACTCAGCTCAGGACGGTTCAGAATCCAGCCTGGGGATGTTCATTCCAAAGGGTGCAGCTATTGAGCTCTGTCTAGATTTGAATCCCTGCTCACACAAGAGGGAGATACCACAGAATACCACAGGTCATTCCCCACACACAGAACACCTACTTCACCAATGGAACGTAATTTCCCTCATCTGTTACACTACTAACAAAAGCCTCCGGTTGTGGTTGGAGGGATAGAGCACCAAAGCCTGCGGGAGCTTCCTTCCAGGAGTGTCCTTTGGAATAACCTCTCCAACGCTAGCTAATGACCTCCCAGCGGGTCTTCACAAACAGCGCTATCGACTGCTGTGGGTTGGAATCGACTCAGTGGCGATGGGGTTAGTGTGTAGATCATAACTAATGGGTCCACACGCTTATGTCTAATGGTCCAGGCTGAAGTTTTAAATTGTATCACAGACCACAAATGAGGAGGACTCTCAGATGAAGGAGATGAAACTGTCGGCACATAGACAGGAAGGAAGAAGGGAGGGCAAAGAGGCCCTGAATCCCCCCCCCCGCCACACACACACACACACCTGGAATCTAGCTCAGTTCCTTGCCTTCCTCCTACTTGATTATGTACTGAACACCCAAGTACAGAAAACCAAAACCCACCTCTGTCAAGTCTGGCTCATAGGGACCCTATAGGACAGAGCAGAGCTGCCCCATAGGGTTTCCAAGACTATAATCTTTACAACCACACCAGCAGACTGCCACATCTTTCTCCCACAGAGAGACCAGCAGGTTCAAACCACTGACCTTTTGGTTAGCAGCCAAGCATTTTAACCATTGCACCACTGGGCTCCTTCAAGTACAGTAAGTCTTCCCTAAAAAAAAAAAAAAAAAAGACTGGCATTAATCATATGCCCCTCCTCTTCCTCAGAAACCATCTTGGGCTCCACTTAGCTCCTGGTTCAAGACTCTCCACAGCTGGATCTCCCACTCCCCCATATCAATCAGAGAATTATCTGTGCTTCTGCTGACATCATCTCCTTATTTCCTTTACCCACAATGCCCTCCCACTCCAAGACCAGAAGTTGACCTAGCCTTCCAATGCCACTTCCTCCAAGGAGCCTTCCTTGATCACTTGGCCACAGCAGCATTGGGAGCACAGTTAGGTTCTTCTTCAGGGAGTCTACTCGACACCCATTCACCCCCTCTCTTCCCTCTCCACCAACGCTAACCACATGAACTGTTAGGAACTATGTCCTGAAAGGTGGGGATGCACTTCTCACCATCCCTGTTCCCAGACCAACCACCTATCCAATGCTGCCTTCTAAGAGCACAGCGATGAGTGTGTCACATCCCTGGTCACAACCACCCAGTTCCACCTCCTTCAAGATGCTGCCTTCTGTATTAAATCATGAATCTTGAGGAGGGGCATTGGGCCTTCCATCCCTAGTGCTCAGAGACACATATATGTAAAGGAAATTGCAAACTGGCCTTCCTAGGTTCCCAGTCTTTAGATAGCAAATACATAAGCTTCCACTAAGCACAGGAGAAGTTAAGAATAAGCAAAAACAGAAACCAAAATAAGCTCTAGACAGCAGATTTTCTTCCCATGGGCTTTTTGTTGTTGTTTTCAGTTCTTGTGGAGGGTACATATGTATTTGGGGGTGTGTGATGGTTTATTTGTTTATTAATAAACTACAGAAACCTTTGCTCAATCAAAATCTAGTGCAGACACCCACAGACTAGGGCAGACACCAGCGTGCTCCACAAAGGGGCCAGGCACTCCCACTTGGCATTCCCTTCCCCGGGACTTCTGGCAGAAGAGCAACTGCTTCTTAGCACTCTTTGTTATTGTTATCGGGGGCCTTGAAGCCAATTTCCTTCATAGCAACCCCTGTGTGACAGAGCTGAACTGGCCCATAGATTTTCTAGGTGGGGATCTTTACAGGAACAGACAGCCAGGTCTTTCTCCCATCAAGATGCTTGGGGGGTTCGAACCTCCCAACTTGACTTAGCAGCGGAGCGCTTAGCCATTGCACCATCAAGGCTCTTTAGTACTCTTCAAAAAAAAACCCAAACTCACTGCCATCAAGTTGATTCCGACTCATAGAGACCACCTTTGGGTTTCTGAGGCAGTAAATCTTTATGGAAATAGATTGCCAGTCTTCCTTCCGGGTTTGAACTGCCAACCTTCTGGTTGGCTGTCAGATGCCTTAGGCACTACACCCCCAGAGCGCCTACCTTAGTACCCTTAGGTCCTGAGAATTGAAACCCTACACTCCAAGAGAGTGCCTGCTGTGTGAAGACCTTCCCGGACTGAACACAGGCACACTGTCTGGCAGGCATGATTTCAGTTCTAAGGGTAAATATCTTAACTCAGGACTAGTCTTTTTAAAGACGTGAGACATGCGGAGCGCACACACAGAGCTGCAAGGAAGGGGCGCCCATTCTCTTCCAAGTAACCTTCACCGACTCCAAGAGAGACCACCCCATGACGCCTGTTGATCCTGGCTCCGAAGGTCAGCTCACACAGCATGGCAAAGGGCCTATCTCCAGTAAGGGCCCCTTCCCCTGAAGACCCAGTATTCTGTTGCATTAACCCCCGTGTTGTATGGAATCCTCTGGGCTTCCGGAAATTTCTCTGCAGCACTTCAGGGACCTCAGGAATAATGTTAAGACACCAGGATTGTTCCTAACTTCAGGAAAGAGTTCCTGGGATTGGCTTTCCTCCCCAACCCTAGCCTGGTACCTAAAGCAGCCTGTCCTGACAGTCTGGAGCAAAAACCATTAACTCCTATCCAAGGAGGAGGACCAGGTCAGCTGTTCCCCCCACCCCACCATCACCCGTCCAAGCAGCAGAAACCACGAGCGGCCAGGGTTCAAGCAGGGCCTGGGGGTGGGGTGGAGGGGATGCTGGCCTACTCTAGCCCAGGAAGACAGTCAGTCCATCTCCTCCCAGTTCTGTGTCCTGTGACATCACATTACTACCTTCAGTCAGCCCCAGTGGGTGTTTCTACACCACGGCAGTGGCCACACACTCAGGGGCAGACTACCGAGTAAACAAGGTAAGCACAGGCTTACGTGTGCTCACCCACTAATCTGCAGCGAACAATTTCACAGGGGTTTCACAGTTTTGATGTGCTTACTTGCATACTGGGGCTCTGTCCAAACCAACCAAACCCACTGCCGCCGAGTTCATTTCGACTCGAGGGCCCGGACAGGACAGAGTAGAACGGCCCCATAAGGTTCCCAAGGCTGTAAGCTTTACGGAAGCCGACTGCCACACCGTTCCACTGAGGGGCCAGTGAGGCCGAACCGCTGACCTGTAGCTTAGCAGCCAAGCGCTTTAACCACGGAGCCACCAAGGCTCCCTCCTCTGTCAGGGATTGTAACTTTGAAAAGAGGCTTTGATTCTGTAGGAAGGTGCTGTGGGGTTGGGAGACAGACACCAGCCACACCTAGAAACAGAATCTTTAACGTGCTGGAAAACGCGGCATTGTCCACTACAGATTAGTAAGCACAAGGAAGCCCTTGCTTACCTCGCTTATCAGGAAGCCCAACACTGCGGAACACTCGGATCCAGGCTGTCCGCCTCCCATGCCCCGCCCCAGCGCACCTCTGTGTGTTGGGCAACTAGCTGCAGGTGGTGTCGCCGCGCCTTCAGGATGCGCATGCGCAGACCTCCACGCGCCATGCCTTCCCCTTTGCGGCCCTTGCAGCGACACCTTCGTGAACTCCAGCAAATTCAGGAAGCACGAGCTCTCCCGTTGAGAGCCCGGGCCGCCTTCTTTTCATCCAGCTCTGTCCTGGAGAACCATCTCTCATTTCATCCATTAAGGCACTTCCTAAGCCTTTCCCCTCCGAAGGTGCAATAAAACCACGCGGGCTTTATTGCTGTTGCTCTCCAGGCCCCCTTGAAATTACATTTTCCAGTCTACAGCCATCTCCTCCGCCCCGAGGAGGCCTGGGAGAGCAGGGCCGGGTTTGATCAAGTTTCACTCTGTATTTTCATTTGCAGTCTTGCATGGACTCACATTCAAGGACGACTCTGCTTTGCTTCTCCTAAAACCCTCCAGTGTGTAAGGGCTCGCCTGCGGCCCACTAGGAGGCTGCACGGCTCCAGGAATGCCCAGCCACGGCAACTCCTTTCCCCAAATCAAGGGCCCTGACAAAGCCCGGTGCAGTTCAGTCTGTACCCGGGAGAAGGCCAGGCCGGACTGTGGGCCGCCTTCCTGTAACAGGGAAATCGGAGCCCGGAAGC
>NW_006921625.1:11522719-11525923 GCF_000298275.1 Orycteropus afer afer | reverse complement strand
TGGAGTTTCTGAGGCTGTAGTCTTTACAGCGGAGCCGTGGTGGCGCAGTGGTTAAGTGTTTAGCTGCTAACCAAGAGGTCAGCAGTTTGAACTCACCAGCCACATGTGAAACTCTTCACTGCAGATCAGTAAGCACAAGTCATCCCTGCTTACCTTGTTTAGTGGGTACTCTGTCAAGAATTGTAAATTTGAAAAGAGGCTTTCATCCTGCAGGAAGGTGCTGTGGGGTTGGGAGAGAGACAGATGCCAGCCAGCCTTCCCTAGAAGCAGAATCTTTGATGTGGTGAAAAAATGTGAAATTGTTCACTACAGATCAGTAAGCACAAGTAAGCCTGTGCTTACCTTGCTTATTGGGTAATCTGACACTGTGCTGGCCTTTCAATGAGCGGCCGAGTGCTTTACCACTGAGCCACCAGGGCTGCTAAGGAGCACCTGATGACCACAAATCCCAGACCATCCCGAGTGGCTCTCAGCCGGTGGACATTTTGTCACCGTGACATGCAGGTGAGAGGGGGGAGAGGAGGCAGATTTAGGACCCAGGCACCCCTGCCCCTCAGCTCATACAACACAGGAATCGTCTAATCCGGTCCCAGCAGTGATCAGCCCCAGTTAGAGACGCTGTGTCATCAGACCTGATCCCTTCCATCCTAGCAGGGAGGAAACGGTGTGCGCTTCATGCGTCCAAGCTTTGGGGACAGAAGGAAGCCCATAGGACTGCTGTCTGCCACATTTTCCCAACCAGCAGGTGTGGCCACGGCCAGCTTTGACCTCATTCCCCTGGTGGGCAGAAGTTGTGGTAGCTGGGGTGGGGAGATGATGTGGGCACTGGGCTGTGTGTATATGTACACCCATGTATAGGTGTGTATGTGTGTAACCATGTATGCTAATAAGCACACATGCTGAGGTAGGGAGCATGTGAGAAGTTGTGATGTGACAGGGGCTGAGCTGATGGGTGGATGAAAAGAGACAAAGAAGGCCACTTGCTCCCCAGGGAATCATCAGAAGTTCCAACTGTGTCACCAGCCAACAGAGGTTAGAAACCACTAATGCAACAAAAGCCACAGTGAACCTAAACCTCACTGGAAAGCAGCTTCTCAGTAAACCTCGTGCACTCATTTCTCTCTGAACAGCATCCAGCCCTATTTTTTCCATTCAAAGAATTTTCAAATCCATGTCCTTTTGCAAACATCACTCGAATGTGTACATTGTATGTGTGTGGGGCGCAGCAAGGTCTGCTGGCGGTGCTGTGTGTGTTTATGTGTGCACGTGCGCCCATGCACACATGTGCGTTTGAAATCATAAAGTTTGGCCTTTTTCTGCGCTTGAAGCAACCTTTTACGGGCATAAGTACACAAGCCAAATCCCAATTTGGCAGCCCCAAGAAACCGCTTCGCACCACAGTGTACCCACCCAGAAAAAACATAACTCTGCAGCTCAGCACTGAGCTTCAGGATGAAAGCAAGAATGTTCTAACCCTACAGCACAACCTCAGAAACTCAATGCCAAGTACAGACGAGACAGAAGTCGGTAGAGAAACGGGGTTGGACATCCTCAGTTTAAAAAAAAAAAAAAAAAATTAGCTTCCTGAGGGCTAGCAGAACAGTGTAAGCCCTAAATCCTCATCGCCGTTCCAGAACTCCTTAAAAGAACTTGGAGAACACGGAGCCCTGGATATTAAGGGCTTCGGCCCAGATCTGTTGAGACCTTCTGTCCACGATGGTGGTATCTAGAGTCACTCCTAGGTGAAACCTGAAAGGGGATCCAAATGATTCAGACTATGGTGGGAGAAAGGGTGATCATGATCACAAGGAGCAGTGAATGGGCTTTTAGGGTGCCAGCGCTGTTCTATTTCTTGGCCTGAGTGGTACTGACACCCACAAACCCCAGTGTCTGCTCTGTGGAAACACATGTGTTCTCTGCACATATCTGTATGTGTGTTCTATTTATGTATTTACTTTCAATAATTATTTCAGTCCTTCCCTTCATATTACAGAGGAGCGAACTGAGACCCATATGGCAAAGTGAAAGGAAGAGGGCAAAGATCAGGAGCCACCATAACTTAGCACCTAAAACACAGTGGCTGCATTACTTGGGTTAGTTACGTGTTTCCAAATGGCTTGAAACCCACATCACATCACTAAGGACTGTGGCTTGTGCTTCATGTCACTCATAGCTCCCTGTCCCCCTATACACACACACAGAGAGAGAGAGAGAGAGAGAGAGAGAGAGAGACGGTGCTGAGATCACAGCAATGCTCCTGACTCATCCCTGGCCTGTAAGCCAAGCTGCCACCCACTCTTGCTCTGGTAGCACAACAGAGCAAACTGCTCTAGCAAAGTGCCCAGGGCCTGCCCTCTGAGGGTTGCTCTCTTCTGGCTCCCGTAGCCCAGCCTTGGGGATTTCAGCCTTCACTACCTGCCAGTGGCTCCTTTGGTTGGACCTGCAGGTTCTGCTCAAACTGTTCAGGCCCCACCCATGAAGCCAAGACCCCTCTATTTCTGTGAGGGGATGAGTGGAGGCAGAGGGAATAGAGGGGATCTGGCCAAGGTATAGACCAGAGACCAGGAGGCTGTCATTTGAACAGAACAAGGGGGTACTGCATGGGCTTAAAATCAGGAAGGGAGTGCATCAGGGTTGTATCCTTTCACCATACTTATTCAATGTATATGCTGAGCAAATAATATGAGAAGCTGAAAAAGAACGTGGCATCAGGTTTGGAGCAAGACTCAGTAACAGCCTGCAATATGCAGACAACACAACTTTGCTTGCTGAAAGTGAAGATGACTTGAAGCATTTACTGATGAAGATTAAGAACATAGTCTGCAGTGTGAATTACATCTCAACAGAAAGAAAACAAAAATCCTCACACCTGGACCAATAAGCAACATCACAATAAATGGAGAAAAGGTTGAAGTTGCCAAAGATTTCCTATTACTTGATTCCATAATCAACACCACTGGAAGCAGCTGTCAAAAAATCAGAGGATGTATTGCACTGGGCAAATCTGCTGCAAAAGACCTCTTTAAGGTGCTGAGGAGCAAAGATGTCTCTTTGAAGAGTAAGGTGCGCCCAATCCAGGACATGGTATTTTCAATCACCTTATATGCATGTGGGAGCTCTGATGGTATAGTGCCTAAGGCATTTGACTGCTAACCAGAAGGCTGGCAGTTCAAATCCACCAGCCACTCCTCAGAAGGAAGGTTG
>NW_006921625.1:11520992-11521961 GCF_000298275.1 Orycteropus afer afer | reverse complement strand
GAAGGAAGGAAGGAAAGAAGGAAGGCAGGCAGGCAAGAAGGAAGGAAAGAGAGAGGAAGGGAGGAGAAGAAGGTGGGAAATGAAGGAATGAATGGGAGAAGGGCTGGGGTGGGAAGAATTGGCAGATCTGAGGACTCTGGTGACGAGGAGGTGCGATACATGGACTGTCATCTAAGGGGAGGGGCCCCAGTCAGGACTGACAACAAGATGACACCAGGACTCCTTCCCTGCTCAGGCTGTCCTGGTGGCTTCATTCTTGTCACAGCAGGTTTGCCCATTCCTGTCCTGTCCTGTTCTGGGTCCCCTCTGGCCCTCAGGATCTTCTTAACCTATCTAAGAGAACACAACAGTGAACACCAAGAGCAACCAAGCAAATGTCTGTCCCTAGAGAAGAGGCATGCATACTCCAGAGGCTTCAGGCCCCTCCTAATGGATCAAAGATGTAGTGAAACCCTTGTGAAATTGCTCACTACAGATTAGTAAGGAATCATGAAGCCTGTGCCTACCTTGCTTATTGGGTAATCTGCTCCTGATGGACACTCTAGATAGCTACTTCTTCTTTCTGTTTCCTTAGCAATGAAATCCACATACCTTCCATTTCAGAACCTTTGCTCAGTTTGAGGAGCTGAGCCTTCAAGCTGAACTTTGTCTCATGAGGGTTAACAGATCTGGATCCAAATATAGGAGTCCTATATACCAACCGAGATTTATTACCTATTCATGTCTACGTCTGCACTGACATAGTTTTAACAGCCTCTGTTTCACCAGAAACCATGTAGACCCAGATATTGTGGTTTTGACAACGTTGATATTGAAAAGAAATATGTTATTTCTCCAAACTTGTTCTGGAATGAGTGACCACATGTGAGTCTGTTTCTTATAAATGCAGAGGTTGCTAAGTGTGATGAGGCCCTCAGCCAGGCGCTCTGTTTACAAGACAGGAAGCATGCCCACCATCATACCATGTCA
>NW_006921625.1:11511275-11519662 GCF_000298275.1 Orycteropus afer afer | reverse complement strand
CTTGGAAACCCAACGAGGGGTCGCTATGAGTCAGGTCCAACTCAACAGCACATAACAACAACAACAGTAAATATTTGTTGAATAATAATAATGATGATGATAATAATATACCCTATGGAGCACAGTTCCACTTAGACATCGACGGTGTCATCATGAGTTGGCATCACCTCAATGGTAAGTGATTTTTATGGGGCAATCTTCATGTGGCGGACTTCAACTCTAAGCATGCCTACCTGAGTTGCGGCAGCTAAAAAGCTTCAAAACTACATTTCCCAGCTTCCTCTGCAACTAGGATTCGGGATGTGGTTGAGCCTCAGCCAATCAGACACAAGCATGTGAGTTTTTTGTTGTTGTTGTTGTTTGGAAGGTGGAAGTGAGAGGAAGCAGTACTTTTGGGGCCCCTTCCTCCTGAGGAGCTTGGCCTGGAAGTGTTTAGCGTCTCTACAGCAGCATTTGCCCCCGGCTTCCAGGGTGTCAACGAGCAGCGTAAAGAGCATCCACTTTGCTGATGTGGATCAAGCAGCCTTGTTTCTGGAGCTGGTACAAGTAGTGGTGGCCTCCTCGGGGTGCCTCCAGACTGCAGGAGCTGGCAGCTTGCCTTCCATCAGTCACCACTTCCTTCTTAGCTGTGATACTTGAGAATTGAAACTTCGTCTCCAACACTCAATCTGCTTCTTCAGCCTTCCCAACAACTCTGTGAGCCACTAACACTTGAAAACAATAACTAAATCAAAACAAACACCTTTTTGGGTAAACACCTTAAGCAGTTTCTGTTCTCTACACTGGAAGTTGACTGCTATGTCAGGAGAGGAGACCAGACCAAGACCCAAGCCACTCTCATTTACTGAGTGCTCACCATGAGCCAGGAACTGAAATCAGCAATACAGCTAACTCATTCAGTCCTTCAAAAGGCTGTCATCAAGTCAGTTCCAATCATGAAGGAAGTGGGCTCCAAGGACCTGCAGTGGCTGATTGTTTCGTAAGTGGATCACCAGGCTTGTCTTCTGAGGTACCTCTTGGTGGACCTGCACTTCCGTCTTTTCAGTTAGTAGCAGAGTGCTTTAACTTCTACACCACCAGAGCTCCTTAGAAATAATATTTTAAAAAACCCAAACCCACTGCCATCACGGTAATTCCAACTCATAGTGACACCACTGTGTTTCCAAGGCTGCAAACCTTTACGGAAGTAGATTGCCTCATCCTCTTGCAGAGCAGCTGGTGAGTTTGAACCACTGGCCAAATGCCTTACCCACTATGCCACCAGAGCTCCTTTAGAAATTACATTAAAAAAAAAAAAAAAAACCTCACTGTCATAGAGTGGATTCCAACTCATAGCCACCCCCTTTGGGTTTCCAAGGTA
This sequence comes from Orycteropus afer afer, assembly GCF_000298275.1. Taxonomy (NCBI): domain Eukaryota; kingdom Metazoa; phylum Chordata; class Mammalia; order Tubulidentata; family Orycteropodidae; genus Orycteropus; species Orycteropus afer. The sequence continues at coordinate 11,518,302 of NW_006921625.1, read as the reverse complement.
GTAAATCTTTACAGAAGTAAATTGCCCAGTGTTCCTTCTGCAGAGTGGCTGATAGGTTTGAACCGCAACCTTCAGGTTAGCAGTCAAATGCCTTAGGCACTACGCTATCAGGCTATCAGAACCAAACCCACTGCTGTCAAGTGGGACTGACTCATAGCCTCATAGCGACCCCTCCTTGGGTTTCCCAGGTGGTATCTGTACAGAAGTAGATTGCCCAGTCTTCGTTCCGAGGAGTGGCTGGTGGGTTTGAACTGCCAGCCTTCTGATTAGAAGTGCCTTAGGCACTACGCTACCAGAGCTCCCTCTGAAAGCAAGGAGGGATAGTGCTTAGTTTTTGTTTTTTAAATAACCCAACTTTTATTTTATGTACTGATTTTGAACGTACTGTGATTTGAGAAAGTTTACAGAGCAAATTGGTTTCCCATTCAACGGTTCATCCACATTGTGTTTCATGACACTGAATGCAACCCCACAATGTAACAGCTCTCTTCCCACTTCCTCCCCGTGTCTCCCATTTCCGCTCACCCCTCTTTCCCGTCCCTTCCTGCTTTCTGAGCTCTAACCCTGCACAAACACTGCCCTTTTGATTTCCACGCGGTTGACCGGTTAAAGGATGTGTACCTTCCTGGTGGGATTGAGAGTCCTTTTCTTTTCCTTCCAAGTTAGTGCTCATACTTACTGGGTGTCAGTGAGTGCTGCCGGCTGGGGGAGGAGCGCGTTATCTGAGGAGATAAGACAGAGCATGAGAAAGCAGAGATACAGCGGCTCTGGAGACAGCAGCAGGGAGATGACCTCTAAGGCTGGCCCTCTCCTGGCTGGGAGATTGGCCCGGGCCACAGGCTTACCTCTTACCCAGGGCCACCAGCCAGGAGAGACCCCAGCCCCTGACCCAGTCAGCCATCCCCAGTGGCATAAACGGCTAAGCACCCCACTACCAGCTGAAAGGCTGGCGATTCAAACCCACCCAGACAGTTCCCCCTAACCCTGGCCATCTCCTTCTGAAAGGTCACAGCTGCAAAAACCCTGTGGTGCCCAGAGCTCTCTGCACGCATGGGGTCCTCCCAAGTTGTACCTAAGGCACTTGACTGCTAACCAGAAGGCTGGTGGTTCAAACCCACTAGCCACTCCTCGGAAGGAAGATGCGGCAATCTACTTCCGTAGTGATACTGCCTCGGCAACCCAAGGAGGGGTCGCTACGAGTCGGGGCCGACTCAACGGCACATAACAACAATGGCAACTAACAACAGTCCACTGCCAGTTTGTGAACAGATGCATGCGGGGCAGGAGCCCAAAGCCCCAGCCCCGGTGCAGGCATCTGACCTTCCCAGGGCAGCTTCAACCCGGGGAAGCCCGAGCAGGCCCCTGGGTGGCGGGAAGAGGGCTCAGATGGGCAGGAGAACTAGGCTTCGCTATGAGTCCCTGCATGCTGGGCAGCTACTTAGCCCTCAGTCTGCTGTTCCCTTCTAGGACACTGCTGGGAAGAGCAGGAGCAAGTGACAAGGCCCGAAGCCCATTATCGGTGATATGCCTCTGAGCTGGAGCTTGGATTCTATTTCAGGCACATCAGCCCAGCCAGCCACTTGGAGTCTGCAGGGATTAGCTGCGTTGTCCAAGACAAGTCTTGGCTCTGTGTCTGAGATTTAGTCCCTGCTCAAAGGAAGTCACGCAGGAGACTCCCCTTCGTGCACCCTCCCAGTCACCCAGGTGATGGGGCTGCCTTTTGTCCTTACCCCTTGCTGTCAGTTATCATGGTGGAGCAAACACTACGACCTGCCCTCGGTATCCGAGGGCTCCATATCTGCGGATTAAACCAGCTGTGGACTGAAAATATTCAGGAGGGAAAAAAGTAATTAAGTGGTCAAACCCATTCCTTGGGGCTAAGAGGGAGGTAAAAAGCTATTCACAGGGCGTTTCCCTTGTATGCAGTATCAGAAGTACTCTAGAGAGGAATTAAAGTACAGGGGGATGTGCCAGGCTAGATGCACATACCACCCCATTTTATGTAGCGATTTTAGCATCTGCACATTTGGGGGCGGGGATGGTCCTGGAACCAGTAGGCCAGGACACCCAGGCCGGGCAGTGTTTCCCTGCGCTGTGCATAGGGTCGCAGTGAGTCCAGACCACTCCAAGTCACCTAACAACAACTCAGGCAGACTGCCCCATTTTTCTCAAGGGATACCACCTGGGAAGGAATCAACCTCAGGGCAGTGAGTTTGGGTTTTGTTTTGTTTTGTTTTGTTTAATGTTGGTTAAAAGGTCTATTTCTTTCTTCTGAGCAAAGGATAAGGGATGAGACACAACCTTCGGTAATGGACATTTAGCTGAAATGATACAAAATCAAATTTTATGGTCCCAGCAGATAAAAACAATTCCCATAGCAAATAATTTCCTTTTTCTTTTATGAGAAAGGATGGAGTCAAGGCAAAAACATACCCTGGGGTTTGGCAAAGCCTTAGCACAACCTGCAGAGCCTAGAGCTCCTACCTCCCCTGATGTGAAAAATCAATCAACAATCTACAGCTCAGCTGACCCGCTTCTTCCAGAAGGACAGAAGGTAGAGAGATTCAGCCCTGCTGCCCTGCGGCCCTGAACGCCACTCCGTCCAACCACAGATCCCAACATGAGAGGGCAGGCTTTGGGGCAATGCCTTTTGCACTCCATCCTTCCCTGAGTCTTTTTCTTGAATAAACTCTACTCTGCATACATGAAGGTGCACTGGTGGCATAGTGCCTAAGGCATTTGACTGCTACCCAGAAGGTTGGTGGTTCAAACCCACCAGCCACTCTGCAGAAGAAAGACTGGGCAATCAACTTCTGTAAAGATTTATCGCTTCAGAAACCCAAAGGGGGTCGCCATGAGTCAGAATCGACTAGATGGCAGTGAGTTTGGTTTTTGGTTTTTCTGCACACATGGGGCCACCATGAGTCAGAATGGACTCAGCCGGCATCACCATCATCCCCAATGGCAGCAGCTGCACTTTTCAGAAACCTGTGCTGTTCCACTTGGAATTTCTGCTCAGACTGTGGTTTGGAAATTTGTTTCTAACTTTCCGACAGCAATTCTAACAAAAAATTCACACCAGCACATGGCTCTTCTTTTGGCAAGCCCATGAGCTAATTCCATTCCAGTTGACTCAGTCTGCTCAAGTTGATAGTCTGAACTGGTCTAACACCCACTTTATTAACACGAGGGCTAATTTCTTTTGAAGGGAGTTTAAAGCTGCCAGAACTCAGATCCTGGGGTTAATTGGTCTGTTTGCCACTGTTTGTCAGAACTGTCTTTAAAACGTATCTTCAAAGACGCTCTGATACTGGCTCCTGCCTTGTCTGAAATGCCTCAAATGTCTTTATCAATGCCAAAAATGCAGCGAGAGAAGGGGCTTTGGACTTCATTATTTCTGAAAACCAACAAGAGGATTCCATGTAGTCAGATAATGAGAATTGACACAGTGAAATAAAAATGCATGTTCAGAAGAGGAATGCCAGAGAGCTAAACTTTTAACTCCAAGAAGCAAGCAACCCGGTACCTGGAAGGATCTGCCCTAGCCCAAGGCTGTGAGGCAGGGATGGGGCTTAATTTCCTTGCCTCTTAGAATTGGTTCCATCTTAAAGCTTGGGTTGACTGGGTCTCATAGATTGCCTAGCAACCCACAGACCAATTGAATTTAGTTTTAAAATGCCAACATCTGCACGACATTCGAAGTATGATTTTTAATTCAAAATCTGTGTCTGCAGACTGAGAAGAATATGTTTCTTTCAAGGATAAATACAATTGTACTTCCTTGTACTGTTTTCCCCACCCCAAGCAAGCCATGAGTCCTGGTGCGGCTTTCCAAACTCCCTGTGGACACTTGCAATCCCAGCTTCTTTTAGGGGCACAGGCATGAACAGAAAGGAGGACCAAACAATGTGGGATGTTTCTTTAGGTGGCCAGGAGGAAAACAGAAAAGCATGCCTTCCATCCAAAACATAATTAGGAATGCTTCAGAACAGAAGAGAAAAACATGTTGTTCTCCATTTTATTGAAAATGAGAGTTGTGGATCCAAGTTTCTGCTCGTGTCAGATAAGAATCCGGATATGTCTCTTGACAACCATCCCGGGATGGGTTATTCAGTCTACAGCAAGACGTTATGTGCTACGTCTGGGGAACCCGACACTACTTCCTTCCCCAGAAAATAACTGAACTGCAACCCCAAAATGCAATGGGAGAAACCAACAAGCAGAGAAGCCTGCCCACCCAACACCTAAATCAAAAGCAAACCAAACTCACTGCCGTCAGTCCATTTCAACTCATAGCGATCTCTCCTTGGGTTTCCAAGGCGATATCTCTACAGAAGTAGGTTGCACAGTCTTCCTTCCAAGCAGTGGCTGGTGGGTTTGAACCGCCAGCCTTCTGGTTAGCAGTCAAATGCCTTAGGCACTACACCACCAGACCTCCCACCCAACACCTAGCAAGGGGTTAACTTCACGAACTCCAATTAGAGATCACACTTTGAAGTTCAAGGTCTCCATTCTGTCAAACCCTTGCCTGCCTGGAAGCTGTTTTTGCCTGGCACAACTCTGCAACTTTGACTTCCAGTTCTTGCCACTGTTTAAACTCCCGAATATCAATAAATTTTCATGTTGTTTGGGTTAAAATGCAACTGGAACCCCCGCAGGGAAATCAGATTTGGGAAGGATGGAGGGTGAGCCCAGAACACCACCTTTCTTTTAAAAAAACCCAAATGGCATCGCAAACGGATGCTATCGTTCAACTGGCTGGTGCTGGAGTGAACACATCAGCTGTAGCTCCTTCCAGCCTGCAGGGGTCAAATTACCTGTTACAGAGGAGAGGAAGCTCTAAATCACTTGACGCAAGAAAAAATAGCCAAGAGAGTTTGAGCAAGGAGGGGGACATCAAATCCCTGGGGCCGACCCGCTGCTGTTGAGTCATTGCATATGGTGACCCCCCATGTTACAGAGGAGAACATAGGGCTTTGGCGGCCGTAATCTTTACAGAAACCCATCACCAGGCCTTTCTTCCAGGGTGCCTCCGGGTGGGTTCAAAGCAGCACACTTTCAGCTAGTAGTTGAGTGCATGACCATTTGTACCACCCAGGGTTTCTGTTTGGCCTGTTGGTGTTAGTTCCGTTTGAGTCAGTTCCGACTCAGAGCGAGCCCACGTGTTGTGGAGCTGGACTGTGCTCCGTCAGATTTTCAGGGCTGGGACTTTTCAGAAGCAGATCAGCAGGACTTTCTTCCAAGGCACCTCTGAGTGGGTTCACCACCAGCCTTCAGGTTAGCAGTCGTGTGTTAATCAATTGTGCCGCTCAGGGACTTCTCTGTCTGGGGGAGGTCCCTTTAACTGGACAACATCTAAACGGGTTTAACCGGAAGATGCTCTGACAGCTAAAGTGTTTGGTGTGTTTTCATAAAACAGAAACACATAAACACGCGCCCTCACCTCTGAACAGAACACCCCAACCAGTTGTGAGGTTTTGGCCCTTCCTTCTTGCCCAGAGCCTAAGGTCTGATTACGGTTATCTTCGCTTGCATGACTACAAATGTTATCATTACCGCTCAACTGATAGGGCTGTGTTTTACAAACACAATGGAAGACTGTATGTACACTCACCCTCTCACCAGAAGGGCTGGTTTCAAAGAAAAAAATAAAAAAGAGAGGGTGAACAGGAAGGGGGGGGGCTGGGGACCCAGAGGGCCAGGCCTACTGAATGAGCCTTTCAGAAAGAATTATGTGATAGGTTTTGTGTGTGTGCTTTTTAAAAGGGCGGCTGCCAAAGCTAAGAATTGAAAACTATTTAATGGGCGTTGTGTCAGAAACATAATGATTTATTTTGCTGGTTCATTTTCAAACAAGCGCTTTCTCCTTATTCCCTGAGATGTGTTTTGGGCCCAAATCTTCAAAATGTAGGGAACAGAAGTTATGCAGAGAGCCAGGTCTGAGTCAAGAGAAACAAGAGCTAGATTATAAATATGAGCTTACAGATTACAAAAATGAGGGACCTCTGGCCTCCAAGGAGCCTGGTCAGTTGGCCAATCCTCAATGTCAGGAGTACAGGCAATGTGACTTGTCCCATTTTCCTGCTCCCATCCCACAGGGCTGAAATCTCATCCTGGACAATTTTGGGGTGGATTTCCCCCTTTTTCTGTAGGATTGCACCCAAGTTTCTGGAGGCTCACCAAAGCCTGGGTACGGGAGGCAGGCAGGGATGGGGGAAAGCTGGGAATCTGGGTTGCAAGGTCCCTGTCTCCACACGCAGTGCCATTCGAACTCGCCTCCACCTGGCCCCTCCGCTCCATGGCCCACGGGGGCTCTGGCTCCCCAGTCCCTGGGATCGGACAGGGGCCGCTTCACAAGGAGGCTGACAAAGCTGCTGCTTGGAGTCCTCTCTCCCATGGGCCTCTTCTGGAGCCATGTACAGGGTTTTTTTAAAAAAAACAATACTTATTTTTGTACTAAGATATAATTCACATCCCATCAAGTTCACCGTTTGAAAGTGTGTAATTCACTTGCCTTTAGTATATTCCCCAAGTTATACAACTATCCCACCACTCTCCTCCAGAACATTCTCATTGCCCAGAAAGAAACCCCGATACCTAATTTGAAAGTCACCATCTGGGAGTCTCTTTCCTAAAGAAGAGCCCAAAACTGTATGGGTATGCCTCATTGTAGTGTATTTTGCTTTATTCACTTCGCTGCTAGTGTATATTTTACAAGTTCAAGGTTTGTAGCATCCCTGCACCAAGCAAATCTGCTGGTGCTAGGTCCCCACCAGCATGTGTTCACTTCGTTGTTCCATTTTGGTCATTCTCACTCTATTTCAAACTTTTTTTTCATCATGCTGTTGCACACTTAACAGACTACCAAAAAAAACCAAACTTACTGCAGTCAAGTCAGATCCAACTCATAGCGACCCTTCCTTGGGTTTCCCAGGCGGTGTCACTACGGAAGTAGATTATAACTTTCATAGGCACTTGTTGTTGTTGTTGTTGTTATGTGCCGTCGAGTCGGCCCCGACTCATAGCG
>NW_006921625.1:11509576-11511175 GCF_000298275.1 Orycteropus afer afer | reverse complement strand
ACTTGTTGTTGTTGTTGTTGTTATGTGCCGTCGAGTCGGCCCCGACTCATAGCGACCCCTCCTTGGGTTTCCGAGGCAGTATCACTAAGGAAGTAGGATTTCCCAACCTTCCTTCTGAGGAGTGGCTGGTGGGTTTGAACCGCCAGCCATCTGGTTAGCTGTCAAGTGCTTTAGCCACTATGCTACCAGAGCTCCTTCATAGGCACTAGGAAACCAAAACATTCATGGGACTCATTTCATGGTGATACTTGCTTTACTGTGGCAGTCTGGAACTGAACCCCCAATATCTCTGAGGTAGACTGTACAAACTTCAAGCCCCATAAAAATCAGAATCCACCTCTGGATTCCAGGATGTCCAGCAAAGTCACCTCAGGCCTGCCTCCCGAGCTGGCCACACAGCCCAACCAGCTCCCCTGGGTGGGGCAGGTCAAATCCCCTAGAACTCATCCACAAAACCCGCCTGCTGTGTCTGGTACTGCCATCCCTTGCCCTAGGGCTTTATTTGGGGCCATGAGAGGTCCCTTCTGGGAGACTTCTGGGCCTAATCTCACTCCTTCCCTAGTGTCTCCTGGAAGTCCTGAGAACCTCTCTCTGGGTCAGGGTGGACTCTCCGTCTATTTCTCCTTTTAAACTCAAAGGCAGGAATTTGACTCTTGTCCTTTGAAAGTCCCATCCCTGAAGCTAATTAGAGAAGGCTGCAGCTGCCTCGTGAAAGGTCACAAAACCACAGGAAGTAATTTATTGGTAGAATCCTTGGCTGCCCTGTGGGAGACCCAGGTTTGGTTCTGGCCAGTGCACCTCAGGGCAGCCACCATCCGTCTATCAATGGAGGCCTGTGTATGGCTAAGACACTGAATGGTTTTCAGCAGAGCTTCCAGACTAAGGTAAATTAGGCAGGATGGCCTGGTGATCTCCTCCCAAAAATCAGTCAATGAAAACCCTGTGGGTCACAAAGGTCCGATCGGCAACCGATCGTGGGGATAACGCAGGACCGGGCACCATCTTGTTCACAGAGCGTGGGGTCACCTTGAGCCGAATGCCGACTCAAGGCCAACTAGCAACAACAAAACCAACTGCCATGGAGTTGATCCCTACTCACAGCACCACCAGCGGACAGAGCAGAACTTCCCCATAGGGTTTACAAGGCTGTCAATCTTTTTTCCCCAAAAATGCATTCATTCATTCATTCATTCATTTTGCAGCATTCCCTCCCCTCCCCTCCCACCCCTGGTAACCAACAAAGAAAGTTTCCTTCCATACATAAACCTTTCCTTGACTTTTTACAATAATGAACTAATACTGTATTTGTTCTTCTGTGATTGACTTATTTCACTCAGCATAATGTCCTCCAAGTTCATCCATGTTATGCAGTATTTTGCAGACTCTACATTATTCTACTGATATGGATGAGGTAAAGCTTTCAAGACCTCCATTTGTTGACATGGCAAGACTCAAATTGAGGAGAAACAGCTGCAAACATCCATTAATCATCGGAACATGGAATGTACAAAGTATGAATCTCAGAAAATTGGAAGTTGTCAAAAATTAAATGAAACACATAAAGATTGATATCCTAGGCATTAGTGAGCTGAAATGGAC
>NW_006921625.1:11465156-11500954 GCF_000298275.1 Orycteropus afer afer | reverse complement strand
GATTTCTTTGTTCCATATAATTTTCTGTGCTGAGTTCCTTTTGTTTATGAATCATGTTATCACTTCCTTCATTGCTATTGTTTTAGTATTTGCTAAATATTAGTGCTTGTCCTCTTTTTTATTTTGATGTGAAGGTTTATCATTTTTCTTTGAGGTTACCCTGTGATTTATAATATAAGGCTGTCAATCTTACAGAAGCAGACTGCCTCACCTTTCTCCTGTGGAGCAGCTGGTGGGTTTAAAACATCAACCTTTGGTTAGCAGCCAAATTGCTTAACCACTGCCCCACCAGAGCTCTTTGAACAAGCATTTACCAAAACATCACCTTGGTTAATTCACCCAATTATTCTCCTGATACCCATCTGACAACATAGCTCTTCAGAGGCTTTTGCAGACAGACGGTGATATCAGATGACATTGTGGCAGAGACCAACTTGAGATATGTTGTTGCCTAAATAAGGTCTTATTAGCCATCTTGGACAAGCAAATGTCTGCTATTCTGAAAGTAGCTCTCCAGGCCTTTCTTCTAAGGTACCTCTAGGTAGACTCAGACCACAGTCTTTCAGTCCTCAGCTGAGTGCATTAATTATTAGTACCACCTAGGCACTCCGAACCTCAGGTTAGCGTCTACATCCACAAAAGGAGGGAGCTGAGCTTGACTGCCAAACTACTCTGTTCTTGTTTTCTAGGGCTTCTCAGTGCCAGCCCTTGGTGAGACCTCTTTTCCCTTCAGGGTTACAATTGGTTTGTGTTTTTATTTGATTTCACTTAATTAAAAATATTGAGGAATGGATGGGACACAACATAAGACTAGAATTCCCATAGGGTAGCCCAGGTCAGACACCCAGAGGTCATTTAGTCCCCTGGAAAAACACTAGCCAAAATATGGGGCCCATCCAGATAGAACAGCCCAAAACTCAGCTCCCTACCCTGAGAAGGACAGAGGAGCTAGGATGTTCTGAAACTCAGGCTCTTCTAAACTGCAGACCTGAGGGTGGAGTCATCACAAAGTATCCAGACAGTGGTGAGGAGGATGACCCCTGTATTTGCTGTGTACCAGGCACCATGCTGACGGTTTATACACAGGACTGTTTAGTTCTCATCACCGCTCTATAACTATTGTAGTCATCCCCATCGTGCAGATGAGGAAAATGTACGTCAGAGAAGATGGAAATTTCAGCCAGGGTCACACAAGTAGACATTGAGAGAGCTAGCATGTTTGCCTTGTCTGCATGCCTCTGGAGAGCTGCTCTATGCTTCCTGAGGCAGGTAAAGCCAAGAATGGTTACCCTCTGGTTCCATTGCTCAGAGATGCCCTTCCCAGGCTGGACCAAATACTGAAGGGGGTTTGGGCTTCCTTTGAGTCGGGATTGAACATTTACTATGTTTGCGGTGGGAAACTGATGATATCTGACCAAAAGAAATGACTGCACTTTTATGCAAATAATGTGCACCATCTATGTGTGTTTGCCAACTGTGCCTTCCCCTCATCTGTGAAGTACTTTCATAAGCAGCCTATGTTAATTTTTTAGTATACTTGTGAAAATACTTGGGGTGGGGGAAGGGTGCATTTGGCTAACAAATAAGCAGATGCACATTGTTTGCATAAAAGTACACCTCAATTATCTAAGGAGAAAAATGAATCCCTGCCTCACATCTTATAGCCAAATATATTCTAGCACAGTGCCTAAGGCACTTGACTGCTAACCAGAAAGCTGGCGGTTCAAACCCACCACCCACTCCTTAGAAGGAAGGTTGGCAATCTACTTCCATAGTGATATCGCCTCAGAAACCCAAGGAGGGGTCACTGTGAGTCAGATCCAACTTGATGGCAGTGAGTTTGGGTTTTTGGTTTGGTATAAAAGATTAAACAATAAATTGCAGTCAGAAACACACACACACAAATAATATAATACTGGAATGGAGAAGGGTATTGTAAGTAACCACTTAATCCAAAAGTCTTCAGAAGGAAGACTAAAGCATTTGATTGAGCAAACTTTTTTTCTGCTAAGAAAAGCAACACCACTAATAAAGCTGAAAGGTAAGTGACAAACCTATTACAGACATAGGCCTAATTTGCTTCATAGATATCTTCTATAAAACAAAACAAAGACCAAAAACCTAACAGAAAATACAAGCAAAGGTTATGAACAGTTCATAGCAAAAAAAAAGAAAGAAAGAAAGACAATGGATCTTAGATTAAAAGGGGTTCAATCTTGCTCATAATAAGAGAATTCCAAAATAAAACTTTCCATCCGACTGGCAAAGATCTACAAAGATCAGTAAAGGTGTAGGAAACACATCCTTACCCTGTGCTGGAGGGCTTGCATATCCACTCAGCCTCCATGGAGAGCAATTAGGCAACCGGCCTTTGATCCAGCTATTCCACTGTTAGGAATTTAGCCTACAAACATGCCCACATATGTAGAAAGTGATTCTACACAAGAATATTTATGTGTCATTATTCTTAGTAGTAAAAGGATGAAAAACACTGTCTTTAATAGTAAAAGGTTGAAAACTACCCAAATATCTCAGTGGGGAACTGGTTGAATAAATTATGGAACAGAATGCTATGCACATGTAAAAAAGGATGATCTGTATACAAAAGAATGAAGTTGGACCCTTACATCATACACTAAAATTAACTCACAAAGGTTTCAATGTAAGAACTAAAACTACAAAACTCTTAGAAGAAAACATAGAAGTAAATCTCCTTTACTTTGGATATGGCCGTAGATGTTTAGATATGACCCCAAAAGTACAAGCAACAAAAGAAAAGAATAAACAGGATTTCATCAAAATTAAAAACTTTTGTTCTTCAAAGGACACCATCAAGAATGTGAAAACAACCCATGAAACGGGAAAAAAAATTTGCAAATCACATCTCAGATAAGTGGCTAATATCCAGAGTATGTAAAGAAGTCTTAAAACTCAACAACAAAAAGACAAACAATCCAATTACAAAATGGATAAAGGACTTGATTAGACATTTATCCAAAGAAGAGAGAAACAATTGACCAATAAGCACATAAGAAGATGATCAACGTCATTAATCATCAGGAAAATGCAAATCAAAACCACAATTTACACTCATCAACCCACTGCTGTCCACTGGATTCTGACTCGCAAGGCTGCTGATGGATGGGGTCGAAAAGGGCCAAACAAAAGGGTCAGGTTAGAATAGTCAAAAGAGACAGAGCTGCAGAAGGACCCAGGGGAGTTGGTGGGTGGCTGTGAGATGTGTGCCTCAGGTCTCAGGTCAGGTCCTCATTTCCTTTTCCTTACCAGCAGGTGCAGCTGGGAGCTGGGTTTATTAGTGGGGGAAATAAAAGATAAATGAATAGATAAAACCACTGCCATTGAGTTTATTCTGACTCATCGCGACCCCCTTTGAATTTCCAATGTGGTAAATCTTTACGGAAGTAGATTGCCTCATCTTCCTTCTGTGGAGCGGCTAGTGGGTTTGAACAACCAACCTTCTGGAAGGGTCAACTGTCTTAGGCAACGTGCCACAAGAGCTCCTTATTAGTGGAGGAGGAGGAGATATTTACGGTGCCTTCTAGAGTCACATGTGTTCTCATGTTCTTGGCCAAAGTTTTCATCAACAGCTCAGGTACCTTTCTCTGTTCCTTTCTTCACCCTCATCCAAGGGAGCATGGGTGGCATAGTGGTTAATAAAGCATTTGGCTGCTAACCAAAAGATCAGTGGTTCAAACTCACCAGTTGCTCTGTGGGACAAAGATAAGGCAGTCTGCTTCTGTAAAGATTTACAGCCTTGGAAACCCTATAAGGCAGTTCTACTCTGTCCTTTAGGGTCACTATGAGTCGGAATCGACTTGATGGCAGATAGTTTGTCTTTTTCATCCTTAGCCTAGTCCTCTAACCCCAGCTCAAAGGCCTGTCCACCCATCTCCCCCAGGAAGCCTTTCCTGTGCACCCCAGGAGTCCCTTCTCCGTAGCTGGAGAATAAAGTGCCTGGGGACCCAGCCAGGGGTTTGGCTCATCAATCAGGCCATTTAGCATGTAACAAGGACCCAGCAAGCTCTTGCTAATGAAGATGAATTGATGACTTGCCCCCTCTCTCCAGGGGACACCTGGTGTTCTCCAGCCCACTTGTCCCTTCTAGGCTAACTCCCCAGCAGCACCTGCTCAGAAAGGCTTTTGACACTTGTTGATTGAACCTCCTCCTTGGTTCCATTCCGAAGTCCTAAAATTATAAAAAGTGGGAATTGGGCTTCATTGAAGTGGAATTTGGCAAGAGTGTAGTGGCAATGGCAACATGATGACTCTGAACTTGAACAAAGGTCAAGCCTCAGCTCTCCTATTTCAAGGCTGTGTGACATTGGGCCAGCTACTGACCTTCTCTAAGCTTCAGTTTAAAACAACTAGCTCATGTAGAGTGATTTCAACCTTGGTGACCCCATGTGTGTCAGAACAGCTCCCTAGGGTTTTCAACGGCTTATTTCTCAGAAGTGGCTCCCCAGGCCTTTCTTCAGAGGGGTCTCAGGGTGGACTCAAATCACTAACCCTTTGATCAGCAGCAGAACTTATTAACCATTTGCACCACCCAGAGGCTCCAAGCCTTAGTTTACTGGTCTGTAAAATGGACGAATACTGCTGCATATCTCTTTAGGAGGCCCTGAGAATCAAACATGATTCCTAAGCCTCAAAGTACTGGGCAAACACTACTGTTATGATTACACACTGATATGGTCCATTTGCAAAAAGATAGATAAGATAGACTAATTCAAATCTTACTGCCTGGGCCTAATCTTTATAGTAAAAAAAAAAGAAGGAGAAGAAAAAGAGAGAGAGAATAAATGAAAAAAAGAAATGTAGTGACCTGTGGTCATTGGTGGTCTTCTCTTAAAAACGAAGTTACAATCCAAGGCCTAGGAAACTTGAACTGATTAGATAATTCTCCCAGGGGAGTCTGGGATTCCTTTTCTGGAAGGTGGGCATACCTTATCACAGGTCTCAAACAAAGCCAGTGTTGACCCTTCTGAGTGCGTCTTCCCCCACCCACAGAAGGACCTGGCCAGCAGGTGCCTGGCTGATGATGTTATCTGCAGGGTGTGCCTGCCACAGAGAAAAGCTATGGAGACAAGCTCCCATCCAGCACAGCCGAGGTGGAAACCCAGTGGGCAGACATGTCGAGGCAGAGCAGGAAGGGCCAAGAACTTTGCCTTCCAGAAAGCAGCTCACTCATCCCAGGAGCAGGATGGGGCTCCAGAGAGCATGATAATGCTTCAAATACATGAAAGGGGAACGCCACAGGAACGGGGTCGATCAGTTCTCTGTGGACCAAGGATGGAGAACCATGGAGAGACCAAGGGCTCCATGCTGTGGACACACTGTGGCAAGCAGAGATGTCCTCAGAGAGAATGGGAAGCCCCAGGGACAGTGAGCTTCCAACAATTGTGCTTGACTAGGAGCTCTGGTGGGAGCCCTGGTAGCATAGTGCCTAAGGCACTTGACTGCTAACCAGAAGGCTGGAGGTTCAAACCCACCAGCCACTCCTCAGAAGGAAGGTTGGGCAATCTACTTCCGCAGTGATACTGCCTTGGAAACCCAAGAAAGGGTCGCTATGAGTCCGACTCATAGCAACAACAACAACAAGAAAAGGCTTGGAGGCTGCCTGGGGGAGGGGTGCTGTAGAAAGAATTTGCCTATGAAATGGATGAAAGTGGGGTAGGGGGCATTTCGACTTGAGTTCTTCAGCTGTTTCTATCTGCCATGGATTATATCAACAAAGTGCTGTGAGGATTTTAACCCCATATCCAAAGGAAACCTGGTGGTGCAATGGTTAAGTGCTCAACTGCTAACTGATACGTTGCCCATCGAACTCCCCCAGCCAGTCTGTAGGAGAAAGACCTGTCTGTCCATCTGCTCCCGCAAAGATTACAGCCGAGGAAAGCCTGTGGGGCAGTTCTGCTTTGCACATAGGGCTGCTGTGAGTCAAATCAACGTGAAGGCACTCAACCACCATGGCAAGCCACCAGAAAGCATGCTTCCCTGCAGTATCATCTACCTGGGCAGGACCTTCACTATGTCGGCAGTAGCTCTCCCAGGCCCTGCACCTGCTGCATGACCAACAAATGGTCAGAGTCCCATGCTTATGTGTGCAGTCTGTGCTAAGGTTGCTCGGATTCAGACCCTGCCTCTCGATCCTACTGTCCGTGTGACCTTGGGGAAATGACTGCTCTCTCTGCCTTGTAGCCCTCATCTGTTGAGTAGAGCTGTAAATACACCCTGTCTCTACGATTGTCGGGGACTTCACATGAGATGATATATACAAACGGTTTAGGACAATGACTGGCATGTAGTAAGAGCCCATTAAAGTTAGCATGGACTCACGTCCCTGTAGCAGACCTATAGGAGGTACAAGAAATAAAATTTTTTTGAGGGGTAAGCCTCTGAAATACTTGGTTTGTTTGTTACTGCACCATAATCCAGCGTCTCCTGACTACCGCAGTCACTTATCATTAGTTCAGTTTTAGGAGACTTCTCCTTATCCTAAAATCGTACACCTTTTCTGGTAAGAGTCAGCATGAGAGAGTGACTGTGTCACAGGCTTTCATGCGATAGATCTGGGTTTGAATTCTGCCTGCCCACTTTCTAGCCCTGGATTCCTGGGCAGATGATGTAACTTTTCAGAGCCTCAGCGTCCATGTGTAATAATATCTGCTTTGTTGAGCTGTGAGGGCTGCAGATACCGTAGAAGGGTCTGGCATAGTTCCTGGGCAGCCTGCAGTGTCCAGTACACAGGCTGTGGTCAAGGTTGCTATGCTCCTGGGAAGAGGACACATTACCACCTCCAAGCCTGGGTGGCGCTGATCGTGGTAGTAGGTGCCATCAAGTAGATGTCGATGCTTAGCGATCATAAGACAGACTAGAAGTGCCCCGTAGGGTTTTCTTTACAGAAGGAGCTCCAGTGGTGCAGTGGTTAAAGTGCTCAGCTGGTAACCAAAAAGAAAATGGTTCGAACCTACCAGCCGCTGCATGGGAGAAAGATATGGCAGTCTGCTTCTGAAAAGATTTACAGCCTTGGAAATCATTGACTAGCAAATAGACACGTATTAACTTGGGTGAAGGGAAAGACAATTTACAATAAGGGGGATGTAAGCACAAAATGACCAAGGAAAACACTAGAAGTGCACAAGAGTTAAAGACAGCAAAGGTGAGTACTATTACATACACAGTCCTACAATAACAGCAGTCTACCAGTGCATACATAGACAGACATACAAGCTGAACAGGTGTGGGGAGGTGAACAAGACTCCATAGGTTTGGCAGAGGATATTTCTACATATGTATGTCCATGTACTGCAAATATACCTATGAATATAAAAGAGCATATGGGGGCAAAATTATGAAAATTTCCCAGCCATAACCAAACACCTTGAGGAAATGAGTTTCTGGGACTAGGGGCTCAGGAGGACTGCAGTCTTGGGGACATCAAGGTCAGCTGGCATAACACAGCCCATGAAAACAATGTTCTACATCTTGCTGTGATGAGTAGTGACTCAGCTCTTAAAAGCTTGTGAGCAGCCATTTAAGGTGAAACTATTGGTCTGTCCCAGTCCAGAGCAAAGAATGAATAAAACAAAAGATGCATGGAGACATTTTGGAATGGTTGCCTTTGCAGCCTGTGAACCAACAATTTGCCAGTTTACCTGTCGATCTTGGATTCTTCAGCCTCTGAAGCCAGCAGCCTGCTATACTGCCTGCCAATCTTGAGCTCACCAGCTCCTGGGGCTGCATGAGTCAGGAAAAGCTTCCAGCTTGATGTTTGACCCACAGACTTGGAACTTGCCAGCCTCAACAAATGCCCAGTCTTCCTTCTGAGGAATGGCTGGTGGGACAGAGTAGAACTGCCCTATATGGTTTCCAAGGCTTGTGTGTGTGTGTGTGTGTGTGTGTAGTGATTTGGGTGAATTAAAAATTCACAGAGCATCTCTCACTCTGTTGGAGGTCACTCAAACAGCCTTGTGAAGAAGGTTCACATGTCTAGAAAGAAACTGAAGCCTCCTTCTGCCGATAGCCAGTAAGGACCTGAAATCTGCTATTAACCCATGAGTGGGCCATCTTAGAAGTAGTTCCTCCAGTCTTAGTCAAGCCTTCAGATGCCTGCAGCCCTGGACATCTTGAATGCCACTTCACAAGAGACCCTGAGTCAAAACTACCCAACTGACCCTCAGAATCTGTGAGATCATTAATATTTAATATTTGTTTTGAGCTGCTGAATTTTGTAATAATTTGTTGCATCACAAAAGATAACTAATATAATATTTTTCCTATATTTTCTCTATTTTTATAATAACAATAAAAAAGATGCATGGAAACAATTAGTCCAAAGGACTAATGGACCATGTGAACCCTAGCCTCCACAACCCTGAGACCAGAAGAATTAGATGGTGCCCAGCTACCACTATTGATCACTCTGACTAGGATCACAGTTGAAGATTTTGGATAGAGTGGGAGAAAAACATAGGACAAAATTCAGAATCATAAAAGAGACTAAGCTTATTGGTCTGATAGGGACTGATGGAACCCCCAAGACTATGGCCTAGAACTGAGTACACACCCCTGGATCAACTTTCAGCTGAACGATAGATGAGCCCATAAGGTGAACAACAACACCAGGGAGGTACACACACCTTTTGAACAATCAACCTTACAAGATCAAAAGGGCAGCATTTGCCCAGGGACAAAGTTCAGAAGGCAGGAAGGGACAGGACAGAAGGACAAACGGAAACAGGAGACACAGGGAGGAAGGGGAAGAGAGCTGCTACCTTGTGGGGATTGCTGTCAATGTCCCAAAAGAAAATGTGTACAAATTATTAAAACTAATTTGCTCTGTGAATTTTTAACTCACCCAAATCACTATACACACACACACACATAAGCCTTGGAAACCATATAGGGCAGTTCTACTCTGTCCCACCAGCCATTCCTCAGAAGAAAGACTGGGCAACCTACTTCTGTAGAGCTATCGCCTCGGAAACTCAAGGAGGGGTCGTTATGAGTTGGAGCTGACTTGACAGCAATGAGTTTGGTTGGTTTGTAATTTTTACAGAAGCATATCACCAGGTCTTTCCCCCGTAGAGCTGCTGGGTAGTTGGAATCACCGACCTTCCAGTTAGCAGCTGAGCACTTAACCATTGTGCCACCAGGGCTCCAAGGCTGGGCAGAGGTATAATATGCCCTTGCTCCAATTTTCCTCTGACCATCTCAGCTGTGCTGAGGGGCCACTCTTCTGGAAACACTCCACACCCTTTCCTCCTCTCTCTGCCCTAAGCCCCCAGGAAGGCCACCAGTGCTGACTGGGTCTGGGACCGAGAAAGAGAAAGGAGAGTTTAGAACTTTGATTCTCTCACCCCCGCTGCCAGCTACCTTCCTGTGAGGTCACCTCTGGCTGGCAGTGCCACTTGACCAAAGCGGCCTGCTCCTCTCAAGGTGAGCTTGCCACATAACATGAAGCTCTCCCGAGGCACAGGAGCTGTGCCCTCATGCGCCCTGTTGGCGAGGGTGGGTTAGGGGTGGTCATGGCTCTGCTGTTGCTAAAACCGTCTTCCTGCAGCACCAAGTGCTTCTCTCACTAGTCACACCCTCCTTGGATGATGCCATGTTGAATGTCCTGTCTGGTTCCCGTTGAGATGTGATGACGTCTCAAGTCACCTGCACTCTCTCCCTCCTCATGCCACCTCCTGTGACACCTTGTATGTCTTGGCCCTTAGTTTTCTCTCACTCACTCACTCAGTCACTGCCATTGAGTCGATTCTGACTCATAGCAACCCCCATTGGATTTCCAAGGCTGTAAATCTTTATGGAAGCAGACTGCCTTATCTTTCTTCTGTGGAGTGGTCAGTGGGTTCGAACCACTGACCTTTTTGTTAGCAGCCACATCCTAAGCACTGTTCCCCCAGAGTTCCTTGTAGTTTTTTCTACTCCCAGTAAAGTGGCTGAGGAGCCCAGCTGGCACAGTGGTTAAAGCATTCAGCTGCTAACTAAAAGGTTAGCAGTTTGAACTCACCAACTGCTCCATGAGAGAAAGATGAGGCAGTCTGCTTCCATAAAGATTTCAGTCTTGGAAACCCTATGAGGCAGTTCTACTCTGTCGTGTAGGGTTGCTATGAGTTGGAATTGACTTGTCAGCATGGGTTTAGTATAGTGGCTTGGTCTCTTCCCTAAGCCCCACCTTCCCAGTTAGCTTTTGGGTAAGCGCCTCAAGTCGGGGACTCTCAGGTCCGCCTGGGGAGCCTGCCCACAGGGGACTGCACCTCTGGTTGCCCATCTGGAGTTCACATAGAAACGCAGATGCTCAGGTAGACCTGTGGTACCCAGATCTCTGGATGGGGCCTGGGTGTTAGATCAACAGACAGGCTTTGGAATACAGCAGAGAAGATGGCTGGTAATTGTGTTCATGATGCTGTGATGCCCCCAGGTCCATGCAATATTGTGGCATGAGAAGTTTGACTTTGAATGTGGCCACTTCTGCATATATATAATCATTCAATGTGGAGATGTGTGCATGACTATGCGTGCGTGTGCGTGTGCATGGACAGGCCGGCTGGACAGCTCAGTGTCCTGTGCAAGACCATGCTTACTCCCCCTTCCAAGTCTTCATTCATGCTGTTGTTCTTACGGTTCTGTCAATTCCCCCAGCTTCCAAGGCCTAGCAATTTCAGCCCTAAACCACTTCTCACAGAAGGAGCCAGGTATAACCCAAACCAAACCACTGCAATCAAGCTGATTCCAACTCACAGTGATCCTTAAGGGCAGAGCAGACTTACCCCACGGGATCTCCAAGGCTGTGAGACTGCCTCATCCTCCTCCCATGCAGCAAGTGGTGGAGTGGTGGGTTCAGACCTCCTGCCTTTTTGGTTAGCAGCCGAATGCTTTAACCACTGTGCCACCAGAGCTCCTTAGAGAGGTCTGTGGCCAGCCAGCTCTTAATCAGACACTCTTGGCTATGTATTGTTTTCACAGAGTAGAATAACCCCACTCCCATACATTCTGAGAAGAGGTTACATTGTAAGCTTCCTCTCTCTCTTCCTCCTCTTCCTCCTCCTTTTAGTTCTGTTTGCTGACTGTGTCCTCTATGCCAGGGGTGGTACAGGGCACTTTTATGGATGTCAGGTCAGGAATCTCTGCAAACATCCCAGGAGGGATGCATTATCCACACCATTTACAGATGAAGAAAAGGAGGCTTTAGGGGAGTAAGTAGCTCGTTCAAATGGCAGAGTTGGGTTTCCAACCCAGGTCTGTTTGACCTCAAATCCTTTCCTTGAAGTTGGAGGTTCTCAAACTCACTGGCCTCTGGACCCCTTTACACTCTTAATAAATGACTGAGGGCAGCCTTCGTATGTGTGGGTTACAGCTATCAATATTCACCATATTGGAAATTAAAACTTGGAAAAACTTAAGAGTATTTATTTCATATAAAGTGATAACAAACCTCACATAGTAATGCATATAATATGTTTCCAACAAAAAAAAATAGCAAAACTATTTAATATTGGGCTCTAGGGGAGATGGCTGGATTCATACTCCCTTCATTCAATGGTATGTGATAACACACTTATCATGTAACCTCTGGAAAACTCCACAGGACATTTTTGAGAAAATGAGAGTTAAAGGGAGCATTGCTTTAGTATTATGATGGAAATGGTTGACCTCACGAGCCCTTGAATGGGTCTTGGGGAACCCAGGGGCCCCTGAACCAGACTTTGGGAACCATTGCACTGAGCGGACAGGCTTGGTCTTCCCCTTATGTCCTTACAGTTGCCCATCACTTCTGGCTCAGCCTCTTCAGCACAGTCTGGATCTTACGTAGGCACTTCCACTATTGGGTAACATACAAGGATTATAAGAGGACACCTTGGTATTCGGCAAACATCCTGTTCTGCCAGACAAGAGCGGCCCTTGAGCTTGGCTCTGCCACTGGGACCCTGGAGAGAGGCCACTTTATGGCCCACTGTTATGGATTGATGTGTTGTAAATCCTCCCCTCTATATCTGTGATGATAAGCGGCCCTATCAGTGTAGGGTGTGTTGTAAGCCAATCACCTTTGGGATATAAAAATAGCAACTAGGACAAGCAAGGAAGCTAAGACCTGGGGTGGGGGTGGGCGGAGTGGCAGATGCCACATCACATGAAGATCACCAAGGAGCCAAGGAACGAGGCCCCTCCCCTAAAGCCTTCCCCTGGAGCTGGCACCCTGGATTCAGATTTCTAGCCTCCTGAACTGAGAGAAAATCAGTTTCTGTTTGTTAAAGCCACCCACTTGTGGTATTCCTATTATAGCAGCAGTACATAACTAAGACACCCAGTGAGTAACCTCCATTTTCCACATTATGCAGGGGACACGGAAGGGACCCTGTGTTCCTGACCAGGGTTCATGAGAATTTACTGGATCAGCTTTATGGGGATCCTATAGCCTGAACAGAAGATTTCAGAGGAGCTCGAGCAAAGTCAATTATTACCATGAAATGTGCAAAGACCTGGAGTTAGAAAACCAAAAGAGAAGAACACACTCAACATTGTTCAAACTGAAAGAAGTGAAGAAAAAATTCAAGCCTCAAGTTGCAATATTGAAAGATTCTACGGGCAAAATGTTGAATGATGCAGAAAACATCAAAAGAAGATGGACACAGAGTCACTGTACCAAAAACAATTGGTTGGTGTTCATCCATTTCAGGAGGTGGCATATGATCAAGAACTGATGGTGTTGAAGGAATAAGTCGAAGCTTCACTGAAGAAACTGGTGAAAAACAAGGTTCCAGGAATTGATGGGGGTACCCATTGAGATGTTTCAACAAATGGATGTCACACTGGAGGCACTTAGTCATCTGTGCTAAGAAATTTTGAAGACAGCTACCTGGCCAATTGACTGGAAGAGATCCATATTTGTACCCATTCCAAAGAAAGGTGATCCCACAGAATGTGGAAATTATCAAACAATATCATTTATATCATGTGGAAGTAAAATTTTGCTGAAGATGATTCAAAAACGGTTGCAGCAGTATATTGACAGAGAACCTCCAGAAACACAAGCTGGATTCAGAAAGGGACATGGAACGAGGGATATCATTGCTGATATCAGATGGATCTTGGCTGTAAGCAAAGAATACCAAAAAGATGTTTACTTGTGTTTTATTGACTATGCAAAGGCATTTGACTATGCAGATCATAACAAATTATGGATAACATTGAGGAGAATGGGAATTCCAGAACACTTAATTGTGTTCATGGGGAACCTGTACATAGACCAAGAGGCTATCATTTGAATAGAACAACGGGATATTGCATGGTTTAAAATCAGGAAGGGAGTGTGTCAGGGTTGTATCTTTTCACCATACTTATTCAGTCTGTATGCTAAGCAAGTAATCCAACAAGCTGGATTATGTGAAGAAGAATGTGGCATCAGGATTGGAGGAAGAGTCATTAACAATCTACAATATGCAGATGACACAACCTTGCTTGCTGAAAGTGAGGATGACTTGAAGCACTTATGGATGAAGATCAAAGACTACATAGAGTCTGCAGTATGGATCTCACCTCAACATAAAGAAAATGAAAATCCTCACAACTGGACCAATAAGAAACACCATGATAAATGGAGAAAAGATAGAAGTTGTTAGGGATTTCATATTACTTGGTTCCACAATCAACACCCATGGAAGCAGCAGTTGAGAAATCAGATGATGTACTGTACTGGGCAAATCTGCTGCAAAGACTTCTTTAAAGTGCTGAGGAGCAAGGACGTCTTTTTCAAGCCATGGTATTTTCAACCACCTCTTATACATGTGAAAACTGAATAATGAACAAGGAAGACCAAAGAAGAGTTGATGTTTTTGAGTTGTGATGTTGGAGAAGAATACTGAAAGTACCAGAAACTGCCAGAAGAATGAACAAATCTGTCCTGGAAGAAGTACAGCCTGAATGCTCCTTGGAAGTGAGAAAGGCCAGACTTCAACTCACCTACTTTGGTCATGTTGTCAGAAGGGACCATCCCCTGGAGAAGGATATCATGCTCAGCAAAGTGGAGGGTCAACGAAAAAGGGGAAGGCCCTCAATGAGATGGATTGCCACAGTGGCTGCAATGATGGGCTCAGGTATAGCAAGGATTGTGAGGCCGGCCCAGGACTAGGCAGTGTTCCTTCTATTGTACAAGGGGTGCTATGAGTCAGAGACGACTTGACGGCACCCGAAAACAACAGCCTGAATGAATCATCACCATTATTTTCAGGGGAAAGAGAGACATATATAAATGTCCTCAGCAAACTGGGGAGCAGAATACACCACTGTCAACCTAGGCCTTAGCCAGAGGGCCTTTGGTGATTTCAGGGCTAGGATGGTCCCATGGAGACCCTCCAGCCCTACTCCTGTCTGTGCTGCCAGTCTGAGAAACCGGGCCCACTGATACACAATGGCCCCAGATGAGGCATTCTCTTGAGCTCTCCCACAATCTTTAGCTCCCCAAAGTCTGCAGAAGCATAAAGTAGGATTTGGAGGGTGTAATTCTGGTGGTGAGACTAGTAATTAGAGGATTTTTAAAAAGACAACTGGCGTTGTTTAATTCCTTGAGAACCATCAGCCCATCATCAAGGGGATCATAGGCCCTGTGACACACACTGAAGCTACTCTCTGAGGCTGGAGGAGCTGCTCCGGGGACGTGTGGGAGAGCGCCCCTGCTCCTGTCCAGGTTTCCTTTAGTCGGCATGTCAACAGGAAGATGTTTGGAGATGGTGGGATGGGTCGGAAGACATGGCAGGCCAAGGTGCGTGAAGTGTTAGCAGCTTTCCAACTGAGGCAGACATCTTGTGGCCTGTATGATGCCCTCCCCTCTACGTCATAGTTTAAACACAGCCAAGCTCGGGGAACGGGGCCATTATTGCCAGCGCTGGGGATCGGTGGACCACAGGGTCAGGACTCCAGTGAGGCAAGAGAGGTGCCCAGGGGGTACGGTTCAAGGAGGCACTGACTCTCAGGCTCTGGCCCTGGGGAGGGAGGTCCTCCTCAAATTTTGTGCCTCCTCTGAGTCTTGCCATTGTAATACAACATGCTTTCCCTCAGTAGCTGTTTCAGTCTCCAGAAGTGTGCCCTGTCTTCGCCTCACCTGGATTACACACACACCAACTGGCTCTCAGGTGGTTCCTGGGTTCCTTCTCCCAGCATGCATCTCCCCCACCTCCTCTGGGCTGGCAGCCTTAAGAAACGTTCTTGACTCCGAAAGCACACAGAAGCCCAGATAAACATGTGCTTGGGAGACAATGTGTAGTTGTTCTGTGATTGAAAGTGGAGACTTTAGTGACAAGGTGTGGGGGGAGGTTTTCCCAAGCACTCTCCTAAAACGGGGGTGGTAGGAATGTGGTTCCTCAGAACAGGCGTGGCAGTGACCCTTGTGAAGAATCTGTGGGTTTCTTTCTTTCTTTTTTTGGTGGGGGGTTGTTGGTGGTTCCCTCTTTGCTCAAACTTAATGGGTGATATTATAACTTTCCACTTAATCATTGACCTAAATGAGTTGTATTTTTATCTCAGCAGGAGCCTGGCTGGGTGGGAACAGCCTCTATGGTAGTGGCGGGAGAGGGGAGACTGGTACTTGGATATTTGGACAGGCAAGTGACACCACTTCTGCTCCAAGATAAGAGGGAGATATTTTCAAGCTATGCTTTAAAATCATAAAAAAAAAAACAAAAAACCAGAGTCTCCCGCCGGAGATAAGTGTTGTCTGGAGCATCTGGGAGCTGTAAATGAGGAGAGTTCCAGCAGCTTCATGGAGGTGATTTGCTGAAACCAAGATTATGAGTCATTAAGGTTTCAGAGGTTTGCTCCAGGTGCATCCAGCACCTTGGAGTCTTGAGCTGGAGTCAGGTTAACTATTAAAAGAAGACAAAAGGTATCGCTACCAAAACCTGAAGTTGCTTTAAAGCATGCGTACCATACGCCTACGCTGCCACCTTGGCACGTCTTTCTTTTAGGCTTAGCACTCCTTGTCTGGCTCTCAGATCCCGGCTTGATTCATGTCTGTGCCTAGATTAACCATGCGTTATCTCATCATGATGTTAAGTTAGCTCGTTCATTTTCCAACTCGAGAATGAATGTCTTTCCCCAGTGTCCATTGTGAACAGATAGATTCACAGCCATAAGATAGAACCAAAGCCAAACCCAACCCACTGCTGTTGAGTCGGTTCTGAATCTCAGCAACCCTACAGGATAGAACTGCCCACACAGTTTCCAAGGGTGTGATCTTTATGAAGCAGACCACCACTTCTTTGTCCTGTGGAGGGCTAGGGGGGTTTGAACTGTTGACCTTTCCATTAGCAGGCAAGCTCTTTAACCACTGTGCCACCAGGGTTCCTATATGATAGAAGAAGTCATCATACTTCTTCAACTTATAACTGTTAGAACTAAGGGAGTATCTGGGTGGCAAAGGAGATTTGTTGGCACAGTGGGGAAGGCATTCGGCTGTTAATTAGAAGGCTGGCGTTCAAACCCACCAGCTGCTCCACAGGAGGAAGATGAGGCAATCTACTTCCGTAAAGATGTACAGTCTTGGAAACCCAGCGGAGGTCACTATGAGTCGGAATCGACTCAATGGCAGTGGGTTTTTAGGTGACAGCATTGCTTAAGCATTCTACTGTTAACCAAAAGGCTGGAGGTTTGAACCCATCCAGAGGCCCGTTGGATGAAAGGCCTAGCACTCTGTATCCAAAAGGTCATAGTCCTGCAAATCCCCTTGGAGCCCAGTTTTACTCCGCACGCACGGGGTTGCCATGAATGAGAATTGACTTAAAGCCAACCGGCTCATTAGAATTACATGCTGAGTTATACAAAAGATTCTTGCTCCTCTCTTGTCTTCAAAGAACAGAGTATAGTTTTCATTGTGGAAACATGCATGCTACCTCCTCCCTGTGTCTGAAGTCTTTTATGGATGTCCCTTCTCAGTGTT
Organism: Orycteropus afer afer; assembly: GCF_000298275.1. Taxonomy (NCBI): domain Eukaryota; kingdom Metazoa; phylum Chordata; class Mammalia; order Tubulidentata; family Orycteropodidae; genus Orycteropus; species Orycteropus afer. The sequence continues at coordinate 11,483,997 of NW_006921625.1, read as the reverse complement.
TGTGACCTGGAGGCTATAATCACATTTTCCCTGAAGACATAAATCATCCAGAAAAGCACAGAGGAGGAAAAAGTGCCCCTGCGTAACTCTTCCTATGTAACACGTAGATGAATTATCTCACAGTTCGTTCTCCTTTATCTCTTGTTCTCGTCTGGTCTTTGAATAGGATTCTGGAGCCAAGAAGGGTCTTAGCATCACCTCTACTGGCCACCCAGCTTGTCAAATCAGACACTTTGTTACCAAAGGAAAACTTTCCATTTGATCAAATACATATGGGACATTTTTCTCAGTACTAGAGGATTTCTCTCCCTCTCTCCCTTTCTTACCAAGGAAGTCACCCCAAACCAGTTACCATCAAGTCAATTCCAACTCCTGGTAATGCTTTGTGTGTCAGAGCAGAACGGGGCTGCACTGGGTTTTCAATGGGTGATTTTTCAGGCCTTTTTTTCTAATGTGCCTCTGGGTGAACTCCAACAGCCCACCTTTCAGTTAGCAGCTGAGGGAATTAGGCATTTGAGCCACCCAGGGACTCCTGATGCTGGTGAAGCCAGATTTAAATCCTACTTCCGTAGTGATACTGCCTCGGAAACCCAAGGAGGGGTCGCTATGAGTCGGGGCCGACTCGACGGCACATAACAACAACAACAACAACAACAGCTGAACTCAAAGCTCTGAAGTCAAGCCCTAACCCGGGACTTGGTGTACAGTGGCAGCTCAATCCATGCAAATTCTTCCCTCTCCCCTGTCACTTCTTGAAGCGGTGTCTACTTTGAAAGAACAGAGGGCTATTGCATTCTAAGGCACACATGCATCGGCTGTTTATGTAACAACAGAAATTCCAGTAACAGGTTATTTTCTATTCTGAACAACTGGTCGTCTTGTAACTGTAAGCGATTTGGACAGTGTGGGTTAGAGAATCCTTGACTTTGTCTTTCCGGTTATGCGTTTGGGTACAGTTGTATTTTGTGCCATCCAAATCTGCTAACAAGGGTGGTGAGGTGTAGGGGGTTGGACGAAGGCACGCCATCATGGTATGGAGAAGACAGGAATCCATGGAGACGATGTTACAAACCCAAGACTTAGATGCAGAGAGAGGCCCAGTGAATTTACAGCAAGCAAAACAGATTGAGGTTCTTTTTCCTTTTTTGTTTCCCTTCAAATTATAAAAGGAGTGGATGGAGGGAATGTGGTAGATGGAGCTTGTTTCAGGCTTGACTAAAGCATATTTGTGTCATATGAAATCTTACGAGAAAAATGTAATTCAAATTGGCTTGGAGACGAGAGCTGTCAAATAGATTGAAAGCTGGATTATAAACCAAGACTAATGAGAGCCTGCAACGTGTACAAGTTAGGGACGAGGTCCAAGAGCATGGAGGCAAGGTCTTACAGGGGAGGTAAACAGCCTATTAATTAAGGTAGCAGATGGCAGTGCATTGGGAGAGGTTTAGGATTCCAAGGACAGAAAAAGAAATGAAAGCACTCGATCTGTATTGGGTACTTAGAAACCCCAGCACGAAGTCAGTGACAGGAAAATAATAAGAACTGCAGGTAGTCTTGGAAGCGAGCAGTATTTGGAAAACCACAGGGTTAGAAAGAAACTAGAAATCCTAGTGACATGGCGAGGAAGTGCCTGGAGACAGTGATCTCCAATAAAGTGGCTCGCTTTCAGGGACCCCACAGGTCAGCTTGTGTACACGAAGGTAGCACACTTCTAGGTAAGTATTGTCTTAAGAGCTCCCCACGGGAGTATTTGTAGCAGGGCCTCCAACTGGTTCATTCTGGTTCGGGCCCCTGTTGAAAATCTGTGTTTCCACTCGAGATACAGTGAAGCAGAATCTACATTTTAACAAAAGCTCCCACGTGATTCTCATGTATACCTAAGAATCACGTGGGGCTCTTGTTAAAATCTAGATTTGGATTCAGTATATCTGGGGTGGAAATGCAAATTCTCAGCAGGGGGCCAGAGCGGATGAACCTGTTCAAAGCCTGGATTTGCAGTCAAGGAAGCTGCTCTAAGGAGAAAGGGACTAACCAGGATGTAAATCCAAGAAGTAAATTAGCACATGGGGTAAAAAGCTGAGATGCACCAAGGTCATCAGTGTGATTTTGGTCCAAGTTGGAAGGCAGAAAGGTAAAGTAGGTAGGCCTTGGGCTTTAAGGGACACACCGCCTCTGCCACTTGTCTTGGGTTAATGACTTGGCTTTTCTGAGTCTTCCCACCAATAGAATGAGGCTGATTTTTTTCCTGTCTATACATGAATGAGTAAGGAAGACCAAAGAAAAATGGATGCATTTGAATGGTGGTGTTGGTGAAGAATACTGAAAATACCATGGACGGCGGAAGCACGAACAATCTGTCTCAGAAGTACAGCCAGTCCCTGGAGAACGATATCATGTTTGGTAATATGGGGGATGAGAGAAAAAGAGAAGATCCTCACCGAGATGGATTGACACAGTGGCTGTGTTTACTTCTGTTGTACATGGGATTGCTATGAGTTAGAGCCGACTCCAGGGTACCTGTGGTACTGAAGTCTGGTGGTGCGCAGAGGCTAAGGCATTAGGTTGCTAACCAGCTGTGCCCAAAATTTGGTTGTCACTCTGCTGCTAACTGAAGAATGCTTACCTTTTAATGCTGCACTGACGCTGGGCATGGGGAGATGCTCACACATGGAATGGAGCTCGCTGATGGGCAGGCAAACGGGAGGAAGTGTGCACATCTTGTCTCTCTGGACAACCCTAGAGTAGATTTTGCATCCGCTGAGCTGAAGCAGCACTGTGGATCAGGCTTGCTGTGTGGGGGTCCATCCCTGGGTTGTACAGAATGGGGCTTCATAGCACTTAGGTTGCCCAGGGCCCCCTGGTCAACTGGTTGGGACAGAGCACAAACAGGTCACCGCTGGCCCAGCATGAGCCAAACTGATCTTGCAACCTGGGTCCACAAGGCAAGGGGCCAGTGCCCCTCCCCAGTGACACCCCCACCCTCAGAGGAGGTGTGCTCCACCTTGCTCCCAGGTTGGGGCTGGTCAGCTGTGGCCCTGTTTCTCTGTTCCTTTCAGGGAGGTCAGTTAGATTAACCCTCAGTCACCAGATGCAGTAAAAACATGAACGGCAGCACACAGAGCCAGCGTTCTGCAGCGGCGTCCTTGCTTTTCATAATTAACGGTATTGTGGGGATTATTCTTTAAAAATTAAGGAATGTCCTCATCTTTTTCTATTCATTTGAAGTAAACTTGCATAACATAAACCCCACAATTCTAACCTTCTTAAAGTATACAATTTGCTGGCTTTCAGTACATCCACCATGCTGTGCAACCATAAGCACTAGCTAATTCCAGGACATTTCATCCACCCGGAAGGAAACCACGTTCCCGTCGAGCAGCCACACCCCACCCCAGTCACTCATCTGCTTTCTGTCTCTATGAGCTTGCCTCATCTGGAAATTTAGTATCAGTGGGATCAGATGATGTTATGTGCCGTCGAGTCAAACCCGACTCATAGTGACCCCTCCTTGGGTTTCCGAGGCAGTATCACTACGGAAGTAGGATTGCCCAACCTTCATTCCGAGGAGTGGCTGGTGGGTTTGAACCGCCAGCCATCTGGTTAGCAGGCAAGTGTCTTAGCTGCTATGCTACCAGAGCTCTCCCATGGGATCAGATGATAGGGGGCCTTTTTGTGTCTAACTCCTTTCACAAAGCATATCGTTTCCAAGGGTCATCTATGTTATAGCCTTGATCAGTTCTCCATCCCTTTTTCTTGCTGAGTAGTATACCATTGTGCGAGGAGCTCTGGTGGCATAGTGCCTAAGGCACTTGACTGCTAACCAGAAGGTTGGCGGTTCATACCCACCAGCCACTACTTGGAAGGAAGGTTGGGCAATCTACTTCTGTAGTGATACCATCTCAGAAACCCAAGGAGGGGTCGCTCGACGAGTCGGGTCCGACTCGACGGCACATAACAACAACAACAACATACCATTGTGTGGATAGGCCACATTTTGTTTAACTAGTCACCAGTTGTTGGGCATTTGGGTTGTTCCCATTTTTTAGCAACTATGAATAATGCTGCTATAAACATCCACATGCAAGTTTTTATCTGAACACCTCTTTTCAATTCTTTCGAGTATATACCTAAAAGCGAGATTAGTGTGTCATATAGTAATTCTATGTGGGACTCTTTGAGGAACCACCACATTGTTCCCCACAGTGGCTGTACCACTTTACATGTCAATAACAACACATAGGAGCCCTGGTGGCACAGTGGTTAAAAGCACTTGGCTGCTAACTGAAAGGTCGGCGGTTTGAATTTAGCAGGCAGTTTGAACCCACCAGCCATTCTGCAGGAGAAAGATGAGGCAGTCTGCTTCCGTAAAGATTTATAGCCTTGGAGACCCCATGGGGCAGTTCTGCTCTGTCCTATAGGATTGCTATGTGTTAGAATCAACTCAGCGGCAATAGGTTCTGTTTGGAGCAATGCATAAACATTACAATGTTTCCACACCTTGCCAACACTTGTATTTTCCATTTTTTAAATGATAGCCAACCCAATAGGTGTGAAAAGGGTCCTGGTGATGCAGTGGGTAAAACGTTCAGCTGCTAACCAGAGCAGGAGGTTCAAACCAGCCTTGGAAACCCTATGGGGCAATTCTGGTCCATCCTATAGGGTCATTGTGCCTGATGCCCTGGAACAGCACCCTCCCCAAACAGCCTTTTATTGTGGTGGTTTTGTTTCTGCTGTTAGCCTGTAACCTCCCTGCAGGTAGAGACTAATGGGCCCATAGAGCCTAGCATACAGCTGGTGGTGTTAGCTGTCAATGAATGGGCCGCTTGCTCACTGCAAGCCCACACAAAACAAAACCTAGCACTGAGTGTTCCACAGGCGTTCGGTGGCTGGTTTTCGGATGTAGATCACCAGGCCTTCCCTGCCAGTCCTCTGAGTCTGGAATCACTGAAATCTGTGAAATCAGCATCTTAGCCTCCACTGACAGATGTGTGGTAGCTGCCCACCAGGTGCAGTGGCTGGAAACTGATCCCTGGCCTCCAGCATGGAAGGTGAGAATTGTACCACCAACCTACCACGGTCCCCAGCACATAAAAAAAACCAAAGGCACTGCCGTGGAATCGGATCCAACTCACAGCGACCCCTCCTTGGGTTTCTGAGGCGGTATCACCATGGAAGTAGATTGCCCAACCTTCCTTCCAAGGAGTGGCTGGTGGGTTTGAACTGCCAGCCTTTTGGTTAGCAGTCAAATGCCTTAGGCACTGCACCACCAGAGCGGACAGCCAAAGGAGTGGCCTGACTATAGTCAGGAGACCTGGGGTCCCCCTCCCACAGTTTATGGAACTAAGTTGACGGAACAAGCCGGGGCATCTCCCCTTCCCCATGAAGTCTAAGGCGTGGTGTGATTCACCTTCAGCACTCCCCTCAGCTCAGATCCTCGAGAGCCCCAGGGCCCTCTTCATCTCCTCTCTTCCCAGGAGTGTTTCTGGGCAGGCTGAGGGAGAGTGATCTTGCTCACCTCTTATCTTCTGGCCTTCTTTGACCCAGAGCTCCCAAGTTTAGGGAGCGAACAGGTGAGTGAGATCATTGGCCAACCCAGCACAGTTGGCCCTGGCTGCCCCTGCAGGTGGCAGGCAAGCTGGGTCTGGATTAACAGAGCTGAAGGTACACGCTCAGGCAGACCAGGCTCTGAGGGAGGCCCCCAGTCACTGCTCCACCTCATCTCACTGGCCATCTCTCCAGCCACCACTCAGAACGACCCATCAGCAGACTGACCACACTTACACGTGTCCCTGACTCTCAGATTGTCAGGGCAAGGAGGAGAAAACCCACCCATCTCTAGGGGATCCGAGACCCGCACCAGACACCTACGTGTGCTTGTCTGACTTACCAGCCACTCAAGCCAAGACCCGCTCCCCTCCCTGTCCTGTAGGGACAGCATCCCGCTTCCCTTCTGGGGAATGAGCTCTTTCCCACTTGGATAGGGTATGATGGGGCCATCATTCAAGGTGCCTACCCTCCTTCAAGGCCAGAGTTGGTCACCTGACCTCATCTGGGCCAACGCCACTCGCTCCCCTAGAATCAGAACCACGAACAAAGAGACGACACATCAGGAAATGGCTGGCGTTCCTTTGCTCCGTCAGCAGACCCCGGAGAGACAGCTCTTCTCGCTGCTCTTCCAGAGAGCCTCCGAGCAGCCGGGATCCCGTCGTTTTGCCCTGGTTCTGCCTCCTGCTCAGAGTCCTCAAGCTGCCCCCTTGCCTTCGAGTTCCTATTCTGTTGCCCACCAAACCCTAACTGACTCACCTTCTGAAACCCAGGACAAAGAGGTCTCTGGGTAGCAGAGCAAGATCCCTGCCCCCTCCCGAGACTCAGGACCACCACTGTGGCAAAGCCAGAAGTGGGACCTGAGCACCAGTCCAGATGCCACCTCTCAGCTGCACAGCCTGGGGGTGGTGACTTGACCTCCCAACCCGTTTCCTCATCTCCAGAGTAGGAACATTTGCCGACCTTGTGGGACTACGGATGGATTTACGTGATCACACAGAGTGTCTGGCACGGGGCCAGGCACCTGCAGGACCCCCAAGAATGGTCAACATGGTAGTGGCTGTTCTGCTGTGGCTGTCATTATCACACACTCTGCTCCGGGCTTCTCACCGACTGAGTCGGGATTTATCTGAGAAACATGCTCAGCCTCGTTCTGACTCATGTGCACTGAGATCACCCCATGGCTCTTCGGTTGTACAAAGCACTGGTCGCCAAGAAAAGCCTTCCAAAGCCTCTTGCAGGAAAGCGTTTCTTTTTCTGACTTGAAACAAGGAGTCATTTGCCAAACTGAAATAGCACATAAACCTTAGAACCCACATATTTGAGAGAATTTTATTCTTGGCCCAAACTGGCAGGAGTGTGGGGGGGGGAGGGGAAGGATGAGTCAGAGATTCCACCCTTCAGAGGGGCCAGCCTAATATGGCATTGGGGAGCCACAAGAGATGCTTTAGGTATGCCAGTCTCCCAGACTGGAGCCACTGCTCTGGCCAGGAACCAGCTGGGTGCCCCCACCCCCACATGAACATGGAGTGGAGCCTTGGGGTAGCAAACCAAAACTGGGGGTTCGGATGAGAGTCTGGCAGCTTGACTCCAGGAATGATGGCAGCCCACCTTCCTCCCAGCATGCCCTGGGACTTGGTCAGTTTGGGCTTTGCTGACTCTCAGGCCTCCTCGCACAGCTAACACAGAGCACGTAAACCTGTGAGTGAACAGAACCTTTCCCGCCTCTGACCTCAGCACAGATGAAGCTTATTCTCAGCCCTGGAGAAAGGGCCCAGGTGGGAGCAGACACCAAAGGAGAAAGCAATTCTTGCCTCTAGAATCTCTCACAGCTTCATGCAAACACAAACTGATGGCTCTTAGATGGCGTGGGGGGCTTCGAGTCAGGAGGAAAAGCTCCGCCACTCACCAGCTGTAGGACTTTGGACAAGTCACTTCACTTCTTTGGCTGGCTTTTTATCATCTGCAAATTGAATGAGCAGAGAAATGGTTCTCAAACTGGAGCTATCAGAATCATCTGGAGGGCTCGTTTCCTTGGCCCTGGCTCAAGGATTTTGATGCAGTAGGTCTGGGGTTAAAAAAAACGAAAACAAAACCCCAAGCAGTTGCTGTTGAGTCCGTTCCAACTCATGGCGCCCATGTGCTTCAGAGTAGAACTGTGCTCCTCAGGGTTCTCAGCGGCTGTGATCTTTCAGAAGTAGACCACCAGGCCTTTCTGCTGTCCCTCGGGGTGGATTTGAACTGCCGACCTTTCAGATCGTTTGTACCACCCCAGGAAAACCAGGTCTGGAGTGGAGTCTAGGAACTTGCATTTCTAACAACCGCCAGGACTACTGGATTCCTCGCATGTATTTAGAGGGGAAAGAGAGTTTCATTGTCCTGCATTCCAGCAAAGTCCTTTGATTGGATGACTTAGGTTGCATGCCCACTCCTGACTGATGCCTGCAGTCAGAGGGGACAGAAGGTTCTGACTGGCCCCGCCAAGGTCATGTGCTCCACTCCTGGCACCAGGAGGAGAATCAGATTCCCTAGAACCACACAGGTCATCAAAACAGAGATGGGATCGCTGGGGAGGGCCAAGGGTGCAAACTTAAGCTGGGCAGGCAAGACCAGACGACGGCCTGGGTGTCAGAGTCAGCCCAGAGCCCTGGTGAGGCACTGCTCAGTCCCTGCTCTTCTCACCACACCTGGCACTGCCACTTAAACCCTCTAGTCCAGGAGATCAATCCTTAGTGGTGTTTGTCCAACCCAGGGTCCTCTGGCCAGGTGGGACTCTGAGAAGGGACAGAGTTCAGGGAACACTGTACCTGAACCATGCCATCCAAATCCTTCAGAGAAGGTAATTACCTTGGTTCTCCTACCTGGTATTACTGGGCAAAGTGTAGCAACACCATCTACTCACTGGGTCATCCATGTACAGACCTGTGCTCAGTGACAAATGCACTTAAACTACAGCCCATTCTTGCATGTGCAGATTTGCACAGTCTATTTTCTGACTTTATGTTGTTGTTGTTGTTGTTGTTGTTAAGTGCCGTTGAGTCGTTTCCGACTCATAGCGACCCCGTGCACAGCAGAACAAAACACTGCCCAATCCCGCGCCAGCCCCACAATCCCTGCTATACTTGATCCCATCATTGCAGCCACCGTATCAATCCATCTCGTTGAAGGCCTCCCCCTCTTTCGTCAACCCTCCACCCTACCAAGCATGACATCCTTCTCCAGGGAATGGTCCTTTCTTACAACATGACCAAAATAGGTGAGACGAAGTCTGGCCATTCTTGCTTCCAAGGAGCATTCTGGCTGCACTTCCTCCAGGACAGATCTGTTAGTTCTTTTAGCAGTCCATGGTACTTTCAGCATTCTCCGCCAGCACCACAACTCAAAAGCATCAACTCTTCTTCGGTCTTCCTTATTCATTGTCCAGCTCTCACATGCATACCAGGCGATTGGAAATATCATGGCTTGCGTCAGGCACACCTTAGTCCTCAAGGAGATATCCTTGCTCCTCAGCACTTGAAACAGTTCCTTCGCAGTTGACTTTCCCAATGCTACACGTCGTCTAATGTCCTGACTGCTGCTTCCGTTGGCATCGATTGTAGAACCAAGCAACGTGAATTCCTTGACAACCTCAACCTTCTCTCCATTTATTGTGATGCTGCTCATTGGTCCAGTTGTGAGGATTTTTGTTTTCTTTATGTTGAGATGTAATCCATACTGCAGACTGTATTCTTCAACCTTCATCAGTAGGTGCCTTAAGTCATCCTCACTTTCAGCAAGCAAAGTTGTATCGTCTGCATATCTCAGGTTGTTAATGATTCTTCCTCCAATCCTGATACCACGTTTTTCTTCATGTAGTCCAGCTTCTCGGATTATTTGCTCAGCATATAGATTGAATAAGTGTGGAGAAAGAATACAACCCTGACGCACTCCCTTCTTGATTTTAAACCATGTAGTGTCCCCTTGTTCTGTTTGAACGACAGCCTCCTGGTCAAGGTACAGATTCCTCATGAGTACAATCAAGTGCTCGGGGATTCCCATTCTTCTCAATGTTGTCCATAATTTGTCATGATCCACACAATCAAATGCCTTTGCATAGTCAATAAAACACAAGTAAACATCTTTCTGGTATTCCCTGCCTTGAGCCAAGATCCATCTGACAACAGCTATGATATCCCTTGTTCCACATCCTCTTCTGAATCCGGCTTGAACCTCTGGAAGTTCTCTGTCAATATACTGCTGCAAACGTTTCTGAATTATCTTCAGTAAGATCTTACTTGCATGTGATATTAATGATATTGTTCTATAATTTCTACATTCTGTGGGATCTGACTTTATAGATACCCTCAAACAATGAGGGTGATGATGATGATGATGATGATGGGGCCAATGTGTTTGCCTTTGTTCCCAAGGCTTCAACACTCCCATGAGCATTTGTTAATCTCAGGAATACAGGTTTTAAGTGATTAGCTCCCCAAAGCAGGCCACCAATGGCTCAACCTTTCTCCCACAGCCTTCCAGAGCCCTTTGGCTCACCTAGGTCTGGTAGCTGAGGATGTGAAGACCAGAGATAAAGCATTTGGTTCACAGTCTGAGATGCAAATCTCAGGGCCAGAAATGGATCTGGGCCTTTGGGTCCCCACTATGATCTTCATCTTCAATCTATCCAGAGGTTAATCAGAGTGCTTGACTTACTGGAAAACAGAAGAATGCAGAAACTCAGCCATCAGGCTCTGAACTCAGGAAACCCAAATCAAATCTGGGCTGTGTGACCTTGGGCAATTCATGTAACCAGCAACTGGGATCCAAATGGTACTTATACCTCAAAGATGACTGTGAAAATTAAAATATGTAATATACTTGAAACAGTACCTGGTATATGATAAGTACTTTATAAATATTGTTGTTGTTATATGTCGTCGAGTTGGACTCGACTCATAGCGACCCCTCCTTGGGTTTCCAAGGCAGTATCACTACAAAAGTAGATTGCCCAATCTTCCTTCTGAGGAGTGGCTGGTGGGTTTGAACCACCAGCCTTCTAGTTAGCAGTCAAGTGACTTAGGCACTACGCTACCAGAGCTAGCTTTGATTATTCAATTCCTAAGACACTGATGGAATATCTCCTAGGGGTCAGATGCTATGTTGGGTGACATAAATCAGAGATCAGTAAGAATCTAGAACTTACCTTCAAAGCACTCATCGTATGGGGAAGATAAGACCTAAAGAATGATAAACCACAATGTTGTTGTTAAGTTGCCGTTGAGTAGGCTCCAGCATCATGAACATGGTGACTTCAATGAATGAAATATTGCCCGGTTCTGTACCATCTTTATGATCATTGGTCTGTTTGAGACCCTTGTTGTAGCTATGGTGTCAACCCATCTCCCTGGAGAGCTCCTTCATCTTCACGGATCCTTGACTTTACCAAGCATGACCTCCTTTTCCAGACATGGTCTTACCTAATGACGTGTCCAAAGTAAGCTGACCACAATGCATTGTGATACATGCCATTGCTGAACTTCAAACCAAGTGCTTTCCCACCAGGAACAGACCAGGAAACTCCTTCACAGGGCATGATGTTTGACCTGGGCCTTCAATGATTTTGCCAAAGAAAGGTGTCTGGGGCAAGGTTTTCTAGATGCAGAGAACAGAATGTTTATGAAGGACCTCGTGCACAGAGCAATGGGTTCAGTGCAACAGGAACACAAGGTTCCTAAGGGGGAGAAGGGAAGGAGTGGTGTACAGTGGCCTAGAAAGTTGGTTAGTGCCTCGTGCTTCTGAGTTTGAACTTTACCCAGAGGCAGCAGGAGCCAACAGAAGCTTTAAAAGGAAGAGAGTGGAATGGGATGACGTGACTTTTTTTAGACTAAATCTGATAGCTTCGTGGAGGATGGTCTGCATGCAGAGAGACTGGGACAACAGACCAGCCAGGAGGCTGAGCCCAGGCAAGGGACGGTGAGGACACAGACCAAGGCAGTGAAGATGGTAAGGAGGGGGACAGATCTGCAACAAATGGACAGGAGTTGGTGGCAAACTGGATACTGGAGAGGTGTGGTAGTTAAGGTTGTCTGTCAACTTGGCTGGGCAGCTGGTGGTAATTATTTCCCATGATGAGACTGGCAATCAACTCCATGTTGAAACCTGCCACGAGCAGCTGAGTAGCTACTTTAGGGATGTGGTCTGCTTCCAGTATTTACAAAATAACTTTGAGGAAGGTCTCTGGCTTTTTGGCACACTTGAACCCTGCATGTAGCCGAGTCTTCGTCCAGCAGCCTGCCATGCTCTGCCAATCTTGGGACTTTTAATGGACTTGAATCAATGGCCTGTCATGTGATTTGGTAATATCAGGACTGTGCCTTTTTATTTGTCGACCTTAGGTTTGTCAGCCTCAGTAGCCAGCAGCTGCCTCAGTGAAAAAAGCCTCCAGCTTCAGTGGGCCTGGAGCAAGAGGCAGAGCTGAAGCCCGTGGTGGAGGGGCTTTCACCCAGCCTCTAGAGCCTGGCACTTTGAACTTGGACTTTTAGCCTCCAGAACTGTAAGAGATAAACCCTGTTTGTTTGAGCCATCCCATTTGTGGTGTATTCTCTGTTAGAGCAACACAAGGTAACCAAAACAAGAGGAGAGAGAGAAAGGAGTCTAGGCCGACTCCAGAGGGTCTAGCTTGGGAGACTGAGTGGATGGTATTGACCAAGTTACAGAAGGTAGGGAGTGGGTAAGTCCGAATGCAGCCAGATCCATGTGAGGTGAGTCAAGCTTGCATTTTCTGTAGGCCATCTCTTCACACTTAAAATGCCTAGCAATTCTCAGGGAGGGAAAAAAAAAAGTGGGTCAGAGCAGATTTTCAAAAATTTCCCTGAGAGCAATCACATCAGACCTGGAGCTCTGTGTCCCCGATAATGAAAACAATGAAAATACCCATCAGTCCCTGTGAAGGCCGGATAAGGATCCAAACGAGTAACAACATACTGTTAGGAATGCAAGGCCCTCTTATAACTGAAACACATCCATGGAAGTGTGTTGGTTAAAATAAATGAACTCACTTACGAGACAACCACTGTAGGAGTCTGCCAAGGCCCTGGGTCAGTCTGTACTTCTCTGTACTCCAGTTGGGGAATGACAGACAAAGCCCCTTTTTATGCAACCCTCTCTTCATAGAAGAAAAAGAAAATACCAGTTTTAACCATGGAAATAAATATTAGAGATGAAGGCTTGAAAATTAAAGGTTGGAAAAATGTCAGACAGCAAAATCCAAAACCCCAAACAAGGCCTAAGGAGCCGCAAACCATACATATTTGCACTTCAAGAGGGAACGATGTTTTGAAACAGCCCCTGAAATAAAGATTCCCAGGCTCGGCTGGAGGAGGACCAATTTTCACCCAGAACACATCTTTCTGGCCCAGGAAAGTTCCTCGCGGAAATGCTGACCGGCCTCCTCACAGGCCACACCAGTGACAGCTCGGCAATTTAAGAAAACAAGACTTTCCTTTGCAACTAGGTCAACTGGGAGAGAAAGAGTTTCTTCTGGAAAGTCTGGGGTTTCCAAATGGACGTGAGGAAAATAACACCATGGTGGAGTGGGTTGTCCTATTGCCTTCACTTTTCCCTGAAGTCTAGTTAACTGGTTGAGAACAAAAGAGGCAACACAACAGAAGACAGCTGTTGTCCGGGCACGCCGTCTGATGAGCTGAGGAGAGTTACCTGTACTCAATAATCAAGCTCTACTCAGAAATCATGGAGGCGGTGGGGTTCAGTGGCAGAATTTTCATCTTCCTTGCAGAAGACCTAGGTTCGATTCCTGGCCCATGGGCCTCATGTGTGGCCACCACCTGTCCCTCACTGAGGGCTTGTGTGTCGCTGTGATGCTGAACAGGTTTCAGTGGAGCTTTCAGACTAAGACGGACCAGGAAGAATGGCCTCGTGATCTACTTCTCAAAACCAACCCATAAAAACCCTGTGGATCACAGCGGTCCAACCCATAACCTATCATGTGGATGGCACAGGACCAGGCAGCGTTTCATTCTGTTGTGAAATGAGTTGGAATACAACTCAACACCAGCTACTAACTCAGAACTCACAGGCTTAAGTGTCCACGGAGCCCAAACAGGTACATCAAGGAGGGAAGCTGACCAGGTAGGGACTGACCAGGTGGTGTAATGAACCTTGTCTAAAAGGAACACATGTGAACTCACTGTACTCAATTGTGGGCCATGCAGGAATGTGGGCCACGGCCACCTCTGACTTTCTAAGAGAATCTTGAAATCTGCACGCTATGTAAAATCTCATGAATTTTAACCTTGGGAACCAATTCAAAAAAATTAAAACACAGCAGAGGCCCCATCAAGGCACAGTCAACTGGCTCCCTTTGGAGTCTGCACTGTCCTGTGTCTAAACGTTGTTGTTATGTGCCGTCGAGTCAGACCCGACTCATAGCGACCCCTCCTTGCGTTTCTGAGGTGATATCACTATGAAAGTAGATTGCCCAACCTTCCTTCCCTGTCAAGGCAGAATTTCAATGTGTCAAAAGGAGAGAAAACAAAGGACTCATGTGTTATGCCGCATTATGACGCTGGAAGTCAGGAGGCTTGGGTTCCTGTCCCAGCAATTTTATCAACTCCTCTGTGTGCCATCAGGCCAGTCCCTCACCCCCTTCTCTGAGCCTCAGTTCCCCATTTGGGAAAAGAGGGTTAAGACAAGCTACCCCCCAAGGCCTTATCTGGAGTCCCTGGGTGGAACTGATGGCTAACGTGCTCAACTGCTAACAAAAAGGTTGAAGGTTTGAGTTTACCCAAAGGCACCTTGAAAGAAAGCCCTGGAGATCCACTTCTGAAAAATCAAACACTGAAACCCCTGGGGCTCACAGCTCTCCTCTGACCACATGGCGGCATCATGAGTTGGAGTCAACTTGAAGGCAGCTGGTTCTGGTAAGGCTGGGTCCACCTAGGACTCCATGCCTTCAACCACAAAAACCATCCAAGTCAGAAGAGGTATCTTGTGGAAAGCGGAGGGAAACTTGAGCTAATGGTTTGGTCAGGAATTCAGGTCGGCACCGCCCTCTGAACCACCTTCGTCCCATTGGAAAGAGAACTGATAAACTGAAGTCACATGGACTCGTCAGAGATACGTGACCCACGTGTCAGGGATATGGGTACATACTGCATGTCCCCCACCCTCTGCTCTATCATGGCTCCTGATCTTCCTTATCTAAGCCCACAAAACATGTACAGTTACTACTGTGGGAATCACTGTCTGCCTTTTGAAGATGAGGAAACGAGGGTAGGGATGGTTGAGTATTCCAAATATCACAGCAATTGAAGAAACACCAAAGAGCAGGGCCAGGTGAGATGTTTGGATGCCAGACTAGTTGCATCTGATGGGATGAGTTTGTACCAGCACATGCCTTGGAAAGACTGAAGAAATGCAGAAGGTGGTCTTGTTTCGAATCTACTGAGCTGCTCTGAGTACCCACAGAAGTGAAGGAGAATGCAGCGGCCTCACCACCCACATGTTGACTTGGTCAGATGTTTCGATGCCTCATGACACAACAAAACCACAAGTAGTTTCTTAAAAAAGAAAAAGAAGTGTAAGCATCCTGGCCAAGGTCACATAGCAAGGAGGAGGCCAAGAGAAGACCATGGGGAAGACTGAGGTTGCTGGAAAAGCCACCACTGTCTGAGGAATAAAACCCCAAACACTGCAGAAGAGCAAACCTCTTCATTAGAAACTGGCCCTATCAGCACCCCCTTGCTCTGCCCCTGCATGGGATCCCACCAGGAGAGATATCTTCAATAGCTTTGTCATAGCCTGACTTCAACAGACTACCTAATTCTGGACCTCATTTCTGCTATTAAATGACCTGACAACAATTGAAGAAACAAGTGGCCCAGTGGTGCCCTTCTACAGCTCAGATGGACAACAACTCAGACCCCTGATCTGAAACGGAAGTGGGCTTCTCCCCTTGCTCCTTGGTAGGATCTCCTTTCACACCCCAAGAGTGGGGGAGGATTTAGCATTGCCTGTGTCCCTTTCTACCTGTGGGGCAGGTGGGCTGGGCCACCATCCTCCACGAGGCCTCTTAACTTCAGGGAAGACAGCACACATGCCTTTGTCTCCAGAGAAATGAAATTCCCCTGTTCCCGGTGGGAACAGGCTCCAAGCCTCCTGCACCTCGTATGCACTGTTGTTGTAGTGGTGGTGTTGTTAGTGGTGGTGGAGTTGGCCCTCGCTTCATGGTGCCCCCCTACACAACAGAACTAAACGCTGCTGGGTCTTGTGATATCCCCCAACCGGTGCAGATGGAACCACTGGGATCCATGGGTTCTCACTGGCTGGTTTTCAGAAGCACATCACCAGGCCTTTATTCATGGTCCAGCTTAGGCTGGAAGCTCCACTGAAACCTGTTCAGCATCGTAACAACACGCAGGCCTGTACAGACAGACAGATGGTGGCTGCATATGGGGTGCACTGGCCAGGAATCAGACCTGGGTCCCCCACATGGAGGGCGAGAATTCTACCACTCAGCCACCACTGCCCCTCACACTGTCTTCTTAGAGCAGCCAACACCGGCTGGAGGGCTTCCCAATGCTATGTCACGGCACAATTCCACTGTCCATGGTGTGTGCACCGGATCCCAAAACACAGTGCCCTTGTGCCAGGAGCTCAGACATGAAGCTGGACAGAGGTATCTCCAGGGACCAGGGTGAGCAGCTTCTTATTAACACAGATTCAATTATCTTTTAGACCACTCCAGTGCTTCACCTCTTACCCAAGGCTTTCCCAAGGTGGCCTGACAACAGCCGGGCAGGGAAGGCAGGTTGAGACTATAATCCTGCCATTGTTTATAGGATGAGAAAATGGAGGCTCAAAGGGACTACGTGGTTTGCCCAGGGCCATCTGCTGGCCTTGTGGCCCCCTTGAAGGCCACCAAGGGGCTCCTTGTGGTCCACACAGTGAAGACCATCAGGACATGGCCTCCAGAATAGAGAGAATAAATTTCTGCTGTTATAAGGCACCAAGTTTATAGTGAGTGACTTGTTGCAAGAGGAAAACTAATCAACTTCAGATGCTTAAAGCAGTGCAGGCCCATGACACAACTACGTAAATAACCCACGTCTGGCTGGCATGACGGGGAGTGGATGAGACCAGAAACTGTCCCAGAGGTCTTCTGTTGAAAAACAACCTTGCAAACTTACTTTGGGACAGGCTAAAAGAGCCCTCTCCAAAGGCACCTCCTCTTCTATCTTACCCAAGGCCAAGTGTATCTAGTCAGCCTTCCCTCCTCACTAATAGGATGTGACTACCAGTCTCTAGGAAGCTCTTGACTGCTAACCAGAAGGCTGGAGGTTCAAACCCACCAGCCACTCCTCAGAAGGAAAGGTTGGGCAATCTACTTCCGTAATGATATTGCCTTGGAAACCCAAGGAGGGGTTGCTATTGGTTGGATCCGACTCGCTAGCAAATAACAACAACAACCAGTCTCTAGAACATAATGTGCCCCTTGGCTGTGCCCAATGTCAAGGCACCTGCCTCATGGCATCGATGTTAAACCACCCCCCCTGCCCTTGCTCTGCACAAACTCTGATGGCATTTCAGCTTGGCAGGACAGGTGGCGTTCCGAGCTCATCATATGGGACTGGATGGATCAGACGGGCACTCTGGGCAGCTCAACCCATGAGGCCAAAGTTCTTCCAAGAGGGGGAAGGGATACTCCGTGCTACTTTCTACCTGTGAGGGTGGGAGACCAGGAGGCAGGAGTGGTTAGAACTTTGGTCTCGTGGATGACTTCGGTGGAGGGCTAGCAGATGGAAGTGCTCAGGCTAACAGGACCTTGCGGAACAGCAGGCCAGGCTTCTGGTGGTTTCTGACTAAACAACAGACCTTCAAATTCAACCCCAACCCCACTTGATCTACACAAAAGCAGTGTATGTGCTGGACAAGACCACCTCCAAGTCATTTTCCCAGATCCCCTTCCATGACGACTACAGTCCCTCAGCTCACCCTATGAAGATATTCTGGGACCGTCTCCCTCCTCCCACTCCCTTAACAGCCGCTATGCTCTTCTGTAGATGTGAACCGACTTGGTGTCTCCTTCCAAGATGTGGGGATGCAGAGGGCCCAGTGGGCCGGCAGGAGTTCTGTGTTCATTGTTCTGGGAGCTGTGAAAGCCTCCTCGACAATGTGCCTGCACGCAGACATGTGCAACCACAAACATCCGCCGGGCCACCGGCCCAGGAGCCCCTTCTCAGGTTATCCTGGGTCTACAGGTGCCATGTAAATCAGGTCAGGCCAACAATGTGAGCCTTTCAAGGGGCACCACTTACACCCTCGCCTTCTCCCTTGCACCCGCCCCTGTCTTTGAGGGAAGGCTAGGCTTTCTCCCTGGGCCTCTGCCAGGAGTTCAGCTTCCCCAGAGCAGTGACACACACCCAGGGTCTCCTTTCTCATGGGTCCCGTCATCTCACATCTCCTGCACTTGACTAAACTCGCCTGCTTTCAGGTCAGAAAAATAAGGGCTTAGTGCTTGATTCGCTTTAAAGCTCATTTAGCAGACGAAAGAAAAGCTGAAACCAGACCCCAGCACTTTTCTTCCCAGTGCCCATGACTTGCACACACTGACTGTGTGTGTAGATTTTTTTCTGAATCTGCTTACATGGGGAAGCTGTGTGCTGGGTTATGGGCAGTGGGTCGGTCATTTCAAGTCTTCAGTGACCGGGGCTTTGTTGTCGTCATTAGCTGCCATCAAACCAGCCCTGACTCATGGTGACCTCATGCACAACAGAATGAACCACCACCTGGTCCTGCACCATCTCCACGACTGGTTGACCATCAGACCATTGTGATCCATAAAGTTCTCACTGACTGACTTTCAGAAGTAGATCACCAGGCCTCTCTTCCTGATCTTAGTCTGGAAACTCTAATGAAACCTGTTCAGCATCATAGCCACGCAAGAGGAACCTGAACTGGGGTTAGGAATATTTAAAACTCCACTTATTAGAATTCTGTTCTACATTTTCCCCCTTTTGATAAAATTTTCATGGAATCCAGACTTTCTGATGTTATGGAGCTAGATGAGCCATTATTGAAGATTTTAATAAAAGATTTTATAGAAGAATCCTAATCAAAAGGGAGGAAACGCAGGACAGAATTTCAAATTCTCATGGACTCTCAACTTTCTGGGCCACGGAGGCTGCATAAACCCTTGAAACTACTGCCTTAAGACAATCTTTAAACCTTAAACCAAAAATATCCCATCTTTTTAAAACCAAACAATAGGAGCTCTGGTAGCATAGTGCCTAAGGCACTT